>NW_012101832.1:3116306-3119497 GCF_000951045.1 Mandrillus leucophaeus | reverse complement strand
TAAAAAAGGTTTAGTAAGATGAGAAGAAACTCAGTGATGGAAAACCCCTAGAAATTTGCCCAATCCAACCCCTTCCTTATGCAAGGAAACCCATAACTAGAGAAGGCAAGAGGCTTTTCAGTACCACCGAGCTACTAAAAAAGGTTTAAATGATATGCCCATTTATTTTCTCACTTAAGAGGGACATGAGAAGATGGGGCAAATCCAGGAAAACTGTAGCTGGTGGTTCAAGTCTCATCAAGTTTCTTGTCAGCTTTTCATTTTACTACCCTCAGAATGTGAGTGATCTCATCTTGGTCAGCCAACTGTAGCAGGTGATCTCAGAGCTACTCACGGATGATTGGAGCAGGGGGAAACACCCACCAATCTGGACCAATCACATGGAAACAACCTCAAGTGGCCACATCTAAGGCTGGAAGGGAAGGATAAGCTTCTCCATGTGTCTCCTTCTTCCACTAAGCTCCATACAGACTTTTCCTTCTATGTCATTGCCCAGAACTGGAATACACCAATCACTGACAAAGGAGACTAGGATTATCAAGGCTGGTTTAGATGAGTCATGATGCTCCCTTGGGCTCGTCTCTTTATAGCCTGATATCTGAGCAAACTCTGCATTCTGTTAGCAAGGAAGAAGGATGGGGTATAGCTATTGAATAGTTAGCCAACATTTTCTGCCACATGCAGCTTTAAGAGGTAAAGAGAATGGCATCTGTTCCTGAGGTTTCAAATCCACTTCTGGGCTCCTGTGGGCTAGATGTGCTGTTTCCTGTCCTTGAGTGTCTGTGAAATTGCCTGTGATATCCTGACAATTAATTATCATTTACTTAAGCTAACTTGAGTGGGTTTCCATTCCTTGCAACCAAGTATGTCGTGCCTAAGAAAACCACTGAGACACTTCTTGACGCTTTTGTTTCATAATTTTCTTGAATAGGCTTTTCTAGAGTGTTTTATAATTGATTAGAGTGCTTGTGCTTGTGTGGCACTATACTTGCATTCAGGAGACCTGAGACCTAATCTTGGGTTTGCATGCTTGCTACCATTACTTCTAGAAACCATGATGAGCATTGCTGGTTAACTACAGCATTCCTTCCCACTGAACCCAGATATGGCCCTAGAATTCTTAATACGATGCTCAAAGCCAGCCAACTGGTCAGAGTTGGTATATGAGATGAAATCCATTTTCCATTTGCATCTCTAAGTAGCTTGGTGGTACTGAAAACCCTCTTCCGTTCTCTAGTTATGGGTTTCTCTGTGTAATGAAGGGGTTAGATTGGGTGCCTTCTAGGGGTTTTCCATCACTGAATTTCTTCTCATCTTACTAACCTAAGTTCCATTTTCCAGGCTTGACATAGTCCATGCTTTCTGTTCACACCACAGGGAGCCCAGAAAGTGAAATGGCATGATCCTGGGTGTAGGTAGTAGATGTAGACTGGTCATGTTCCGGTGATTAGGGATGCTTCACCTCTTCACAGGATTCTGGAGGAGCTCTGGTCTCCATGTGGTGACTCTGGAGCTCCCATTCCCTTAGTGTCCCTTAGAGACAGTGACACATAGACAGCTGGATTCTGTCACTTTATGAAAATCCTATGGGCAGTGTAGAGCTGTGGTTAAGATCGCAGCCTTGGGCTGAGAAAGACCGAGGTTCAAGGCCTGTCTCTGTTTCTTCCCGCGTGTATGACTTTAGGATGGTTATCCAACCACTGTAGGCCTCAGTTTCCTCATCTGCAAAATGAAAATAACACTACCTTTATTGTAGTAAAGACAAAATAAGATTATGTGTGCAAAGTCATCAGTCAAGTGACCGGTACCCAGGAAGTATTAAACACGTGGTAGCTATTATTGTTATGCCATTTGGGGACATTTTTCATGTCGTTGGGGTGGTACCACCCCTTTCCCGATATAGAGCCCAAGAAGGTCTCTTGGCCTGAGTCTGGGGCAGGCGAGAGGGAGGGAGGACAGGCAGTCTCTCCCAGGGTGGTTGGGGCAGCCCATGACCTGCGATTCTGGTTCCACACTGAGCCGATCCCACTGTGACCCGTATTTTATGCAACGCTGGCAGATGGGGCTCATTTGGAGGACAGTGGCTGGGAGCTGGGGTCAGCGAGGGGACTGCAAATATTGTCCCGTGAGGCAGAGCTGAGGCAGCTTAGCCTGGAGATGCATGCAGGGTCTGTTTCCTTCCTCACACACTGAAAGGCTGTTACGGGCAGAGAGCGGATGCTGGCGGTAGCTCCGGAGAGGAGGGAGGGAAGTGCCGAAGATGTCCTGTGACAGTGCCGCCTCTGCCGCTCACAGCTTGCCCAGCGGGGCTCTGCACCCCTCTGTCCCCTTCTCACTTCACACTGGTGGCTCTCATGAGGCGCTCTCTAAATATGCCAGTTTCCAAACACCAGGAAAACACGGCCAGTTCAGTAGATCACAGTGGCAGTGGTGTGTGTGTTAATGGGGCGCAAAATCCCCATCTCCTTCCCTGCCCCCCTTTTTCCTTGAGTTATTTGAGTAGGTTTTGCTTTCTTAAAATCCAATGACCCACAAATTGGAGGTGCCTGTACACCCTTAGCCCCAACATGGGGACCTTAGTCCCTCCTAAGCTGGCATCATGGCAGCTGAGGGTTGATATACCCAGCCCCTGGCTCTGACCTCAGTTCCTTTGTGGCCCTGGCCATGCCAGCCACACCTACTGGCGAGGACGAAGCCTCCATCATCTCTTTGTGTGGTGTTGTTTGGAGGCTGACTGTCTGCACCACAGGGGTCATGTGCATCCCCCTCCCCACCTAGGGGGCATCAAGAGGCTCTTGGGGTGCCCTGCCACCTCTGGCTACCCATGCCCTGGGTGATGGGGCACAGCCCAGGGGAAGCAGGCCACTTGCTCAGGACCCTAGACTCTCAGCACGGCACTCCTGATACCCAGGAGCGTTCAGGAGGCACTGACAGTTGTTGGTGGGGGTTTGGGGGGGTAGAGGGAGAGGGAAATACATTTTTAAAGATAACCTGGAGGCAAATATAATATTTATACTTATTTATCCTCAGAGCTGACTCGCAAGGCCCCAGACATGTCTAATGAGCAGGAATTGCAAAATGGCCACGAGTCCTACTTGTTTGCCTTCGCAGAGTCTCTGAGCAGTCACATGGACCCAGATTTTTCAACTGTGTGACCGCTGCAGGCAAAACGGCTGTAAGGAACACCAGGA
>NW_012101832.1:3111644-3114026 GCF_000951045.1 Mandrillus leucophaeus | reverse complement strand
AGCCCAAGAAGGTCTCTTGGCCTGAGTCTGGGGCAGGCGAGAGGGAGGGAGGACAGGCAGTCTCTCCCAGGGTGGTTGGGGCAGCCCATGACCTGCGATTCTGGTTCCACACTGAGCCGATCCCACTGTGACCCGTATTTTATGCAACGCTGGCAGATGGGGCTCATTTGGAGGACAGTGGCTGGGAGCTGGGGTCAGCGAGGGGACTGCAAATATTGTCCCGTGAGGCAGAGCTGAGGCAGCTTAGCCTGGAGATGCATGCAGGGTCTGTTTCCTTCCTCACACACTGAAAGGCTGTTACGGGCAGAGAGCGGATGCTGGCGGTAGCTCCGGAGAGGAGGGAGGGAAGTGCCGAAGATGTCCTGTGACAGTGCCGCCTCTGCCGCTCACAGCTTGCCCAGCGGGGCTCTGCACCCCTCTGTCCCCTTCTCACTTCACACTGGTGGCTCTCATGAGGCGCTCTCTAAATATGCCAGTTTCCAAACACCAGGAAAACACGGCCAGTTCAGTAGATCACAGTGGCAGTGGTGTGTGTGTTAATGGGGCGCAAAATCCCCATCTCCTTCCCTGCCCCCCTTTTTCCTTGAGTTATTTGAGTAGGTTTTGCTTTCTTAAAATCCAATGACCCACAAATTGGAGGTGCCTGTACACCCTTAGCCCCAACATGGGGACCTTAGTCCCTCCTAAGCTGGCATCATGGCAGCTGAGGGTTGATATACCCAGCCCCTGGCTCTGACCTCAGTTCCTTTGTGGCCCTGGCCATGCCAGCCACACCTACTGGCGAGGACGAAGCCTCCATCATCTCTTTGTGTGGTGTTGTTTGGAGGCTGACTGTCTGCACCACAGGGGTCATGTGCATCCCCCTCCCCACCTAGGGGGCATCAAGAGGCTCTTGGGGTGCCCTGCCACCTCTGGCTACCCATGCCCTGGGTGATGGGGCACAGCCCAGGGGAAGCAGGCCACTTGCTCAGGACCCTAGACTCTCAGCACGGCACTCCTGATACCCAGGAGCGTTCAGGAGGCACTGACAGTTGTTGGTGGGGGTTTGGGGGGGTAGAGGGAGAGGGAAATACATTTTTAAAGATAACCTGGAGGCAAATATAATATTTATACTTATTTATCCTCAGAGCTGACTCGCAAGGCCCCAGACATGTCTAATGAGCAGGAATTGCAAAATGGCCACGAGTCCTACTTGTTTGCCTTCGCAGAGTCTCTGAGCAGTCACATGGACCCAGATTTTTCAACTGTGTGACCGCTGCAGGCAAAACGGCTGTAAGGAACACCAGGATGTGCGGCAAGTACCCGACTCCCAGAGGCATTGAGCCACAAAACTGCCAACCCAGGAAAATGAGGCGCTCCCTTCCACCCCTCTCTTGGCAGAACACAGAGCATTTGCACTTACACACGTGTGCCCTCACTTCGTGTCCGACACATGTGTCCACACACGCAGGCACACAGAGACTCTCGTGTGTCCTCATGGTCTCCCTCATAGGGCTGCAGGCATACCCTTGTCCAGATTCATACACACTCCCCTGTCTACTCAGACATGTGGTCCACGGGGACAGGATGCTCCCTGGCTAAGGGCTGGTTCTGGATGGGGGCTCTTCCCTGCTTCGCTCACTCTGGATGGGGGCTCTTCCCTGCTTTGCTCACTCTGGACACCAATGACTGTAAACACTATGTGAAGGGGCTTCCTGTGCAGAAAGTCAACAACAGAATTAATTGAGACCAGCGCAATCTGCTCTGGAACGAGAATGACATACAGTTTACTATATGGTTAACTCAAGCATCTAGGCATAGTGTCTATATGCATAGTTATATAAATACATATACAAACATGTATGTATACATAGAAATAGAAAAATGTATGGTTAAAGAAAATGTACAAAAATATACACACGCTGCAGAATTGGACCTCACACTAACTTCTAGATCTTCCTCCTGCAGAGTGATGAAGGCCTATCACTGGTGGGGCTGCGTGTATCTTGGCTCCCCAGATTGGGTCAGGTCTGGTGTTTTAAGGTTGTGAAGTCACAGGTGTTCCTTTTCTTCACAGCACTTGTTACAGTTGTTATTCTACCTCTACCTATGACAATGGCTCTCCCACACCGTGTTGCACCGGTCTGTAAGCTCCAGAAGGGTAGGGTCATATCTCTGTGCTTACCCTTATATTTCAATGCCCAGCACACAGCAGGTCCTCAGTACATAGATGGCTGAAAGAAGGCATGACCCTTTCTTCTGTTGTGTTTTCTTTCTGTGTCCCATGGCAATCCAATCGCACACATTGGCACCAGGAGGGTCACTTCTTTTAATGCTAACAGCATCGAATTCCAGGGCTTGGTCCGAAAAGTGCAAATTTCTTTCTTTTTTCTTTTTCTTTTT
>NW_012101832.1:3041936-3109876 GCF_000951045.1 Mandrillus leucophaeus | reverse complement strand
AACCCTACATCATCCTTTTTGGGCATAATACTTCTGACACATAACTGGCTTATAAACCCGAGTATCGGGGCACCTCATTTATTCACCCAGCAAGAGGAACTTCCAGGTCTCACTACGTCGTGGGTGGGTGGGAAAGTCCATGGCGCAGATGCTGGTCTGCAGTCCTCATGACTGGCCATCACGTAGTGTCCCCCACTCTCATCTTTCTGTTTACTTGGGATGTATAAATAAAGCAACAAGAATAAAAACATGGAGCACAGTTAGCTCCCCAGACACCTCACACAGCGTTGGGCCTTTGTTCTTGGAAAACTCTTTTGGTCCTGTGCAGTGGTAGCGAATGCTGTGTGTGACTGCCGGATCCCTTCTGTGGGATGAAGGCACTCATTCCCCAGCTTCTGCAGCATTGACTGCTCCCCGTGGAGTCCCTTTCCGGGAACTGCTCTTGGCTGAAGACACCCAGCCAGCTCCAGGTTCTGTCTCCTCCCTGGGGGCAGTCCACATCCAAAGACCGGCTGTGCGAGGGCACAAAGGCCCTGCCCCTGGCCTCAAATCGAACCTTCTCTGAAGTCCCAGCCAAGCCTCAGAGCTCCCTGTGGGAGTGGCTGAGGCCTTCATTTATACTGCATTACAGTTCAATTTCTCTCTCTGTCCAGTCCTGCTTCCTTCACCCTTGACACGCATTGAGTTTCTTATAAACTCCATTTACATAAATCTCCATCTCAGAGTGTTTCCTGGGGAATCTGACTTGCACCAGCCACCTGGGACCTTTGCAGCATTCCAATGCTTGATGCTTTTGGCATACATGTGAAACCATATGTTTTACACTGAGAAAGACTGGCATGACCATAACTGGTCCTGGGTAGCCAGGATTCAGGGTCAAATGTGGTAAGATCTCAGGTGCTCTCTACCTGAAGCTTGTGGGATTTTAAATTCAACCCAAGACTTCTACTGAGCTTAAAGCTTTGGAGAGTAGGCAGGGCTTGCCAAGTGGCATGCTTATGCCCATGCACGTCTGACTTCTGCATCCCTGCCTGTGCTCAAAGGAGTGACCTGCCTGTACCTGGGACAGTCAGAATGGAGCCGGAGGATCCCCAACACTTCTTCCTCCCTTTCTCTTCCCTTGGGGGCCTTCAGAAGGAGAACACGAAGCTCAAAAGTTCATGTGAAATGTGGATCTGAGAACTGTGCATATCCTGAGTCTGTTTGCACTCGGATCCCTTTTGGGGAGTTAACCCTGCTGACTTCATGTCCAGGATCCTCTGTGATATGGTTTGGCTATATTCCTACCCAAATCTCATCTTGAATTATAGCTCTCATAATCTCCATGTGTCATGGGAGGGACCTGGTGAGAGGTAATTGAATCACGAGGGCAGGTTTTTCCTGTGCTGTTCTTATGACTGAATAAGCCTCAAGAGATCTGATGGTTTTATAAAGGACAGTCCCCCTGCACACATTCCTTTGCCTGCTGCCATGTAAGACATGACTTTGCTCCTCCTTCGTCTTTCACCATGATTGTGAGGCCTCCCCAGCCACATGGAACTGTGAAGTCCATTAAACCTCTTTTACTGTATAAATTACCTGGCCTTGGATATTTCTTCACAGCAGTATGAAAATGGACTAATACACTCTGTCAGCTGCCTGCTGCCTGGATTTGGCCAATAAGAAATATTGATGGTAGAGGAAGAGTGAGATGGTGGAGGAAGAGGGAGAACCTAGGATATTTGTCCCTTTCCCTTTCTGTCTTGGTGGCTTCTCTAGGTGTGGCTGCATCCCCTCCATGGCTCCAACTCCTCTAGGTTCTGTGGCTCCAGTCTGTTGAGTGGCCTTGGCCCATGACATTACCTCCTCCCTTTGTCTCTTTAATCTAGAGGTGACAGTGACTTTCTGCTTATCTTTGGTCACCTCGCTGTCACCTGGTGGGGGTTCAGTTTCTCTATGACCTATGTAACCAATTCCCTGCATTAAATTCCTTCTATTATAAATTCTTAAGGCAATTTCTGTTTTCATGGTTAAACTCTGACTCATATGAGAATTTTTGTTGTTCTAGTGGAGCTGGGGTCTCATTTAAACAGGGGATGATCTGTTGAGCTCTGTCTGTAGAACAACCGGTCTAATGACTGAATCATTCCTCGGAACTGCCAATAGATCACCCTGGATCACCCCTACTCTGCCCTGCCCCCACTTTCATCTTAGAATCCAGTCATGGAAGGGCTCTTTTGACCTTGTCTGCTGCACCCCTCCCTGCTTTTTTTTGAGATGGAGTCTCACTCTTTTTGTCCAGGCTGGATGCAGTGGTGCGATCTAGGCTCACTGCAACCTCCTTCTCTCGGGTTCAAGCGATTCTCTTGCCTCAGCCTCTCAAGTAGCTGGAATTACAGGCACACATTACCATACTGGGCTAATTTTTGTATTTTTAGTAGAGACAGGGTTTCACCATGTTGGCCAGGCTGGTCTCGTACTCCTGACTTCAAGTGATCCACCAGCCTTGGCCTCCCAAAGTGCTGGGATTACAGGCGTGAGCCACCATGGTGGGCCAGAACCCCCTTTTTATGGACTATCTTATGGGGAAAAAGACCCACTCTGGAAAACCGTTATGGCCTACACTTGGATTTTTTTTTTTTTTTTTTAGACATAGTCTCGCTCTGTTGTCCAGGCTGGAGTGCAGTGGTGTGATCTTGGCTCATTGCAACCTCCGCCTCATGGGTTCAAGTGATTCTCCTGCCTCAGCCTCCTGAGTAGCTGGGATGACAGGCACCCACCACCACTTGTAGCTAATTTTTGTATTTTTATTAGAGACAGGGTTTCACCATGTTGGCCAGTTGGTCTCGAACTCCTGATCTCAGGTGATTCACCCACTGAGGCCTCCCAAACACTTGAATTTTTGACGGCCCATTTGGTTATGCACTGGATTGAAGCTAGAGCTATTTTCAGAGGAAAAATATTGTCTTCTTTGTGGACAGGAGTGACTGTACATTTGGGTTCAAGTCCTGGTTTATCATGCTCCATAAGCTGGGCATTGTTTATTTCCTTAGTATTTCCTTAGGGTTTATTTGTCCATTCTCAGCCACAGTAGAAAGCTGTGTCCACATTCTCTGATTATAGTTAAGGAGCTGAAACAGGACTTTTAGTAGGAGTGAATGGGGTAACCCACAGACCACCCTTAGCCCAGTGCTTGGCACTTGGGAAGGATTAAACAAATGCTGGCTGCTGTGGGCTCCACCTGCACTGCTCCAGACCCTCAATATATCCTCACTCAGGTTAAAAAATAGGCTAAATCCTTGGGAGGCCGAGGTGGGCAGATCACAAGGTCAGGGGATCGAGACCATCCTGGTTAACACGGTGAAACCCTGTCTCTACTAAAAATGCAAAAAATTAGCTGAGCATGGTGGCACGTGCCTGTAGTCCCAGCTATTCAGGAGGTTGAGGCAGGAGAATCACTTGAACCCGGGAGGCAGAGGTTGCAGTGAGCCGAGATCATGCCACTGCCCTCCAGTCTGCGCGACAGAGCGAGACTCAGTCTCAAAACAAACAAACAAACAACAACAACAATAACAACAAACAGGCTAAAACCTGCCTCCAGACTCGGTGAATTTCACGGCTACCTCCCGTGGATTCTGAGATCTTGCCAAAATCTCAGGGATCTAGGTTGCATGGAAGACCCAGAGCCTCTTGCATAGGTTAGAGCCCATGACAACCCTTGTCCTCTGCGAAGCTTATTTAGGCCCCACCTGGACTCTTGGGGATTGGGAGTGGGGGGTGTCTGAGCCACTCTCCAGTTCTGTCTTCTGGAGGCACCCTCTCTGCTGTGTCCCCAAGTAGTTAGCTCTGCCCTGACTGGCCCAGCCCATGTAGCCTGGAAATCCTAGTGATCTGAGCCCCAAACAATCCCCCACCCCAGATACCTGTTCCCCCATCATCCAGCAGAAGTAAGGAAATGGAGAGAAGTTGCTACAGGAGTATTTGGAAACGGGAACCAATGTCAACTCTTGCACTATGGACCAAAAGCTCGCACTGGTGCAAACAAAAGCGTTTTTGTCCCCAGGGGCTGGTGACCACGGTCACCTCCCGGCCAAGAAGCAGTGAGCTTCACAGAACACTCGTTACTCTAGCCTGCACCAGGACAGGGCCCTCCTTGAAGCCTGGGGAGCTGACATTTCCAAGAAAAGGGTGGTGGGGGAGGTGGGGCCGCAGCTGGGCCCCCGACCCCCTGCCGTCCCCAGCTTGGAGCCAGGGCCGGAAGGACCACTTCCAATAGTGACTCAGCCTTTGTCCTTGGACAGCCGGGCTGCATGGGGCCAGGCGGGGTCTCTGCAGCTGGCTGAGTTTGCTTCCGCAGTTCTCAATCCTGGGTTTTTTCCACTGACCCCCAACTTTTTATTTTGGAAGTTTTCAAATTTACAGACAAACTGAAAGAATAGTCTAATTATTACCCACGAGCTCTCCATCTAGATTCAGCATTTGTTAACATTTTGCCATCTTTGCTATCTCTCTTTTTTTGGTATAATGTTCAAAAATGGGTTGTAGGCATCATGATTCTTATCCCCAAATAATTCTCATGCTTCTCCTAAGAATAAAGACATTCTTCTTCATATCCACAATGCCATTATTGCATGTGAGAAAATGAAGAGTAATTCCATAATATCAGTTAATTTCCAGTTTGTATCCATATTTCCCAATTGTCCTAAAATGCTTTTTATAGCTTTTTTTTTTTTTAAATTGAACTAGAACTCAATTGTGGCATATGATTTTATGCTTTGTATTTTGTCTTTTAAAATCTAGAATCCCAGCACTTTGGGAGGCTGAGGTGGGAGGATTGCTTGAGGCCAGGAGTCCACGACCAGCCTGGGCAACATAGTGAGACCCCCATCTCTAAAGTCAGGCGTGGTGGCACACACCTGTAGTCCCAACTACTCAGGAGATTGAGGCAGGAGGATTGCTTGATCCTAGGAGTTAGAGGCTGCAATGAGCTCTGATTGTGCCATTGCACTCCAGACTGGGCAACCGAGTAAGCTACTGTGTATCTAGGAGGAAAAAAAGTAAATAAAATCTAGAATAGCCCTTTTAACTTTTTTTTGCTCTTATCACATTAGTTTTTTGAAGCATCTAGGACAGTTTCCTTGTATAGTAGAAATCTCTACACACCGTATTTGTCTGATTGTTTCTATGTGACGTCATTTAACTTGTTTCTCCATCTTCATTTTTTCCTGTAAGCTGGGTGTTCATCCTAGATGCTTAATTAGATTCAAATTAAACTGTTTACAAGAATATGTCCCTAGTAGTGTGCACATCACATTGTAACACATCAGGAATGTATCCTAGTTCCTTTGAACTTTTCTTGGCGTTCAACTTGAAAGCATGAAATAAGGTTTGATGATCACCTATCATATGCCAAGTGCTTTGCAGAGCTTCTTATCTGGACTTACAAAACAATTTGGAGAAGAGGAGATTGGCCTCCTTAGTTTATAGATGAAGAGCTGGGGCACAGAGGTGGCAGGGGCAGGGAAGAAAATGAACACTTGTTAAGTAACCGTTGGGGTCCAGGGACGGGGCAGGTGTGAAAGCTGTGATGCTTTCATTACACAGGGAGCTCTGGGAAGTCAGATGGCTCACTTAAGTTTCCAAGGTCAGTTGAGGGGTAGAGCTAGCTTCGTATTCAGATCGTCCTTCTCCCAGGCCAGCCCCTCTCCCTGGATGTCTTTTTTGGGTCTGCATGTCCAGTGGATGCTCTAGTCTGGAGCCCAGGTTCCATCGTGCTGGGTCAGCCTGGCATGATCATGTCCTCAGTAGGCCCTGAGTGGTGGCTCTGAAGGGCTGGAATCTGAGAAGATGCTTTAGGTCAGTGGCTGTCTCTTTTAGTCCCCCATGACACCACCAGGACCAGAGTAGGGTGGGTGAGTGGGTATCTCTTCTACCTCTCCCAAGAATTCAAGTGTAGGTGGAACACAGTGTAGCAGTGAGACCCGAGGAGGCCTTCTAATCTGGGGAAGCGAAAGGGCCAGGCCACAAGCCCAGTGTTTAAGCAGAAGGCATCTGAGGAAACTGGGGCCTGATGGGGGGCAGGGGCCTTCCTCACGTCATAGGTGGAGTTAGAGCTGGGAGTGGAACACAGGTGAGAGCCTAGACTCCTTAGGCAGTGAAAACTGTGCGCAAGGCAATCTTTTCTCAGAGTGGAAAGGAAGCTGGAAGCGGAGTGCTTAGTGTAGGGGTGTGGGAGTGAGCTGATGGAGGTGGAGGTGGGCAGAGAGGGAACAGCACAGGCAGGAGGGCACTGGCTTTCAAAGTGTGGGGTCCCCCACGGTAACACAGGGCGTGGGGTGTAGGGTGCATGTGTGTCTGTAGAAGTTCCCCAAAGACTTTCTTTCTTTCTTTTTTTTTTTTAAATTGAGACGGAGTCTCACTGTATCAATTGCCCAGGTTGGAGTGCAGTGGCCACGATCTCTGCAATTTCTGCCTCCTGGGTTCAAGCGATTCTCCTGCCTCAGCCACTAAAGGAGCTGGGATTACAGGCATGCACCAACACACCCACCTAATTTTTGTATTTTTGGTAGAGACGGAGTTTCTACCATGTTGGCCACACTGGTCTCGAGCTCCTAGATTCAAGTGATCCAGAAGGCTTGGCCCAAAGACTTGCTTCAGTGACATCATAGTGCCTCCCTGGGAGACACTGGGAGGACCTTCACTTCATCCATTCCCGTCGCCTTGATTTCACCTTCATCTTCTCACTCGGGACTCTGATATCAGCCTCCTCGAGGGTTTCCAGCTGCCAGTTTCACCATTTCTAATCTATCTTCCACCCCTTGGCCAGAGCACTCTTTCTAAAACACCCCTGGTCAGGCCACTCCTCTTTAAACCTTTGTATCACTTAGCTGTTGCTATGTAACAAACGACTCCAAAATTGAATGCCTTAAAACAACCATTACTCTGTTCAGCTTGCGATCCTACTCGGTCAGCTGGGCCAACTCCACTGACCTCTGCTGGGTTCTATCATGTGTCTGCTGGCAGGTCAGCTGGGGACCACTGGTGGCTGGATGACCCAGGATGGACTCGCTGACATATTGGATTGTTGGCAGGTTGCCAGTAATTTGGGCTGGGCTCCTCTGGGACACCTCATTTCTCCTCCATGTGGCCTCTTAGGCTTGTTTCCATGGTGGTCTCAGACTTCAAGAACAGCAAGAACACTTTTCAAACCTTTGTGCTGCATGTGCAAATGTCCCCTTCTGCAAAGCAAGTCACATGGCCGACATGCTTATGTCCAGATGTAGTGGGGAGATGGGGAGGGCAAACAGATTCCATGTCTTTATGGGAAGGGGAAATTTGTACCATTTTGCAGTCTACCGCAATCTTTCCAGACTCCATAGTGCTCTCAGGATACAGTTGTACCCTCTATACCCTCTGTCACCTGTTTCCAAACTATCTTCCCATTGTGCACCCCACACAGAGCCTGTGCTGTGGTTTATCTGGAATCTCGCCATTTTCAAAGCACCTTTCTTCTCCAGTGCCTTTGTGTGAGCTGTTCTCTTTGACTGGGGTGCCCTCTCCACCCCCGCATCCTGTGCTTACTTATTTATTCTTCCAGGTCCAACTCCAATGCTACCTTTTTCTAGAAGCCTTTTCCGCTGTATCTCCATCTGAATGCATCCTCACTTCTGGATCTCAGAGCCTTTTGCTTGTGTGTGTGTTGCTGCACTTTTTCCCATTGTCTGGGAGCACAAGTTTTGCTCGTGGCTAGTAGAGCAAGAGCTCTGAGCAAGGCTCTCTGTGTTAGAATCCCGCTTCCCTCATGTACCTCATGACCTTGTGCACGGCACTTTACTTCTAAGCTTCTGTTTTCTTATTTCTTTTCCTTTTTTTTTTTTTTTTTTTTTGAGATAGGGTCTCACTCTGTCACCCATGCTGGAGTGCAGTGGGGCGATCTCGGCTCACTGTAACCTCTGCCTCATGGGCACAAGCAATCTTCCCTCCTCAGCCTCCCAAGTAGCTGGGACTATAGGTGCGTGCCACCATACCTGGCTAATTTTTGTATTTTTTGTAGACATAGGGTTTTGCCACGTTGTCCCGGCTGGTCTTGAACTCCTGAGCTCAAGCGATCTCTCTATCTCAGCTTCCCAAAGTGCTTGTGTTATAGGTGTGAGCCACCGCACCTGGCCTCAGTTTTCTTCTATCTAACAAAAGAGGGGCAAGAAAAGCCCTCACTTTGTAAGGTTGTTTTGTGAAACTAATGATGCTCCTGTGAAGTGCTTGGCAGGGTGAATGTGAGCTCCCATGAGACTGTAAGCACTTTGTGAGCAGGAGCTATGTTGGCTAAATCTCCTCCCCAGAGGGGAAGATTTAGAACACTCCTCCTGTGATCTATGTCCACATGGCTTGACATGGAACAGGTCTGGGGTGGAGATCCTCAGTGATCATTTTTGTGAATTGACATCTCCCCCAAATAACAATGCATCCGTGCAGATGCAGCAGACATAGGGCTTGCCTGATTTAGGCTTTTCCTCGGCACCCCTCGGCGTGGGACAAGAATTGGCTGGGCCCACAGCCAGCAATGAAGTGGATGCTAATAAGATCATTATATGCTGAATAATTAACTGTCATTTAAATATTCATATGTTGTTGGGGGCAAGGCCTTTTATCAGCATCTGGGGACTTGTCGGCAGAGGAAGGCGATAGATGTCGGCAAGGCTGACTTTGCCTGTGAAGGGCGATCTAGGGTCCAGAGAGAGCCGTGGAGTGGCCACCAGACAGTAAGCTAATATATAACTGCAATATTCTCACGTGATAAACTGCAATTTCATAAATGCTTGATGCATATGTGCAAGCCTAAAACAATATTGGAAGCATTAATTTCATTTGACTAATGCTTATCTATATTTTATTCTGTTCCATTTTTAAAGAACCCTCTCTTTCTTTCATGCAAAGGGAGGTGGGGCCAGAGACCTGCAGAAGGGCTAGAGTAGAAGGGCCTGGAGGTTCTTATCGTCTGTCTGCTGAGCTGCAGGTGTGGGTTGGGGCCAGGCTTGGGGGCTGTCCCTGAGCCTAGGAGCCCTGCCTTGGGGAGTTCTGACTCTGGTTCCTTGGGAGAAGAACTCAGGCTCAGGGGTCAGAGGAGAGCAGCATGGCACCTAGTTCCTGGCCAGCTGGGTTGAAGCTGCTGTCAATTCCTCGACTGTGTCTGCAGGGGTGAGCCTGGAAGGGATGCCCTAGTGACCCTGCAGGGAGAGGTTTGGGAAGGTAGGGACTGTTACAAAGCAACTACCCTATGGTGGTGAAGTGGACATGAGAAGAGGAGGAGGGGAGAGGGGAGAAAGGAAGTTAAGGGAGAAGGACAAGGGGCTGGAGGAGGATGGAAAGAAGAGGGAAGAAGAGAAAGTCAAGAAAGGGATGAAGGAGCCTGAAGGGGCTTGTGCCAAAGGAGATGGCTACCTTGGAGGGAGCAGGGCAGATTGGTGTGGTAATTCAGAGCAAGGGTCCTGGAACTGGACAGTCCTGGACTTGAGTTTTAGCTGTGCCTCTAACTAGCTCTGTGACCTTGGGCAAGGAACCTACCTTTTCCAAATGCCAGGTTCCCATTTGTCAAATGGGAAAAATTATAGTACTTAACTGATGTATTAATTGTACATTTTTGCATAAATTTGAACGAATTACCACAAACGTAGTGGCTTCAAACAACACACATCTCATAGTTTCTGTGAGTTAGGGGTTTTGGCAAGGCTTGATTAGATCCTCTTCTGATAATCTCACAGAGCTACAGTAAAGGTGTCAACCAAGATGCATTCTCATCTGGAGGACTGACTGGGGAAGGATCTGCTTCCAAGCTCACTCAGATTGTTGGCAGGATTCACTTCCCTGCAGTTGTAGGACTGAAGGCTCTGGCTCCTGCTGGTTGCAGGAGGTAGCCTGCAACTCCTAGTTCCACAGTTCCTTGCCATGTGGGCTCCTCCAACATTGCTGCTTATGTCATCCAGCCAGCAGGGAGAGCCTCTATCTCCAGCCTGCTAAGATGGTCTTGGGAATGGGATGTAATAATGGGAGAGGCCGCCCATTACCTTTGCCATATCCTGTTAGAAGCATGAACACCAGGAGGGCTGGAGTCAGCGTTTACCTTCTGGCCTGTCTACCATATCTGAAGATGACAGCCTGTAACTACTCAGCATTGGGCAATGTTCTAGGTGCTGTATCCTACCTCATTTAATCTTCCAAACAACCCCATGATGTGCCATAATTATTGCCACTGTACTGATGAAGAAATGGCAGCCCAAGAGCTTAAGTAACAGCTGTATACTTAGTAGCAGGTAGAGTTTGGACTTGAATCAGGTGCTCTGGCACCAGGGCCCAGACTGTTAGCCACCATGCAATCCAGCCTCCCAGGGCTGCTTGTGAAAATAAAACTCGTAAGATACTGAGTACAGGTTTGGTACAAGGTCTAATAAATATCGCTCCAAAGTAACCCATTTGTGACTTGGCCTCCTTTGGTAGTCTCTGTGTGCTCCCTGTACCCCTGTTGTGACCACATCTGCAAACCTTTCACATCCCCAGGATCACCAGAGTCAAGCCCAGAGCATTGGAGAGCAAAAAGGGAGCATGGAGGAATGAGGTCGTGTGTTCTTCCCCTCATCTGAAATACCTCCAGCGCAAATCTATTCACCTCTCTGGCCTCCACTTAAATGTCACTTGTTTCTTCTTGCTACTGTAACAAATCACCACAAATTTAGTGGCTTAAGACAGTACAAATTTATTATCTCATGGTCCCAGGAGGCAGAAGTCTGAGATGGGTCTCAGTGGGCTAAAATCAAGGTGTCAGCAGGGCTGTGTTTCCTTCTAGAAGATCTAGGGGACTGCTGGGCAAAATGGTTCAGGCCTGTAATCCCAACACTTTGGGAGGCCAAGGTGGGAGGATCATCTGAGGTCAGGAGTTTGAGATATCAGCCTGTCCAACATGGTGAAACCCTGTCTCTACTAAAAATACAAAAATTAGCTTGGTGTGGTGGTGCACACCTGTAATCCCTGCTGCTTGGGAGGCTGAGGCAGGAGAATTGATTGAACCTGGGAGGCGGAGGTTGCAGTGAGCTGAGATTGTGCCATGGTACTTCAGCCTGGGCGTCAGAGAGAGACTCTGCCTCAGTGAAAAAAAAATCGAGAGGAGAATGTGCCTTTTTTGCCTCTCCACTTTTTGGAGGCTGCCTGCATTCTTTGGCTTGTGGCACCTTCCTGCCTCTGCACAGTCAGCAACGGCCAGTCAAGTCTTGCTCACATGACGTCACTTTGACACTGGCCCTTCTTCTGCCCTCTGATTCTACTTTTAAGGACCCATGTGATTACATTGGGACTTCTCAGATCATCCAGGATAATCTCCCTATTTTAAAGTCAGCTGATTAGTATGCTTAATTCTGTCTGCAACCTTAATTTCTCTTTTGCCACATAACATAACATGTTCTCAGTTTTGCGGGTTTAGGATGTGGACCTCTTCAGGGGCCATTCTTCCACCCAGCACACTTCCACAGGGGGTCTGGGGCTCTGCAACATCCTTTATTTATCCCATCACTACTTTAGCCCTCTTCCAGGGGTTTCAAACTCACATTAGGGGCCAGGAGCAAATGCAAATTAATCCTCTGAGTGTAGGGTAGTAAGTAGTGGTAGCATGGTGACAAAGGAAAAGCCCTTCCACATGCAAAAATTTTAAAGCATGATGTTGGCCAAATTCAGCCTGCAGACTGCCAGTTTGCTCCTCGGGATCCTGTTAGACTATGACCACCTTGTGAGCTGAAGCTGGGGTTGCAGAGAGGCTAGCACCTTAGGGCAGGGTAGTCAGAGGCGCATTCCCGGCCAGCCAGGTCAGGAAAGGCTCTCCTGCCTCCAGGCTAAAGTTGCTTGTACTGGACCATATGCCAAATGCCCTCTTAGTCGGGTACTCTGTGCAGGGCATAACCCATGCACTGTCCCTGGCTCTGTCCCTAGTGTCCCATACAGTGTGTGACACAGCATGCATGTGGACTCAATTCTTGTTGGATGTGTAATTGAATGCAATCCACTGCCTTCTCACTCACTTTTTACCCTGCTCAGGGATATGTGACCTCCTTCACAAAAGCTCAGCTTCTTTTGACAGGCACTGTGGATGTGTGCGTGTGTGTGCATGTGTATCAGTCACAGGCTTCAGTGACTTGGAACCCAAGGTCTTTGAGCCTTTGCTAGGAAATCACCATGGGCTGCGACCAAAAGGCTGGGGCCAGGGACTGACCGACTGAGAGGTTCCAGCCTGCCCTTGCCACCGCCTCAGCCACTTCCCTCCCACTTTCTCCCCACCACCCCCCCTTGAATTCAAGATTCCCCGGAGGTCGAGCCTGGTGTAATTACAAGGTATCTGCTGCCTCCCCATAAATCTAATAGACTTTTTGGCCTTGTCAGATTAAAACTTACCTATCAACCCGCCGCAGTCCTCTAGATCTCCCTAAATCTGTACTTGGGAGAGAATTTATGGCCAGGAATTGCATTTTGCAAAATGATTAAAGTTGCCAAACAGCCATAAAAAGTTGCAGGAGGAGATACGGTTTTTTTGAAAGTCTGCTTAATTTATAAGGGGTGGAAGGTTTATTGTCATTTAGAGTCCACAGCGAGGCAGCGATGGAGCGTTCGGCGGCAGCTGTGCACAGCTGCTCTTGCTTTATGCCTTTTACATGTTTTTAAATTGCCCTGTTTGAATCTGGCCTTCTGCAGCAGCAGAGACGCCCTGGTTTGCAGGAGAGAGGCTGTTTCTCCTGCCCTCTGTTGTTCAGCCCTGGTGGCTCCAGATCCCTGCCTCATCCCCAGGCTCACCTTCCAGAAGCTTTTCTGGCTGATCTCTTCGCATGCTGACTGCTCCATCCCATTCTGTGGTCCTCTGCTGTCCCCTCTGAAACATTAACAAGCACTCACATGCGGAAAGGCTTTTAAGTTTATAGGCGATTTCACGTGTCGTATCTTAGTACTTATCACCCTGGATTAAATGATTAAATGAGATAAAACATGTAAAGCTCTAAACACAAGGCTGCTACCTAGTGAGCTAATAAATAGAATTAGGGCTCCCATTTATTGACCACTTACGAGGTGCCAGGACCTCTGCTCTGAGCGTCACATGCATTAATTCATATAATCTTGCCTGCCACTCTCTGAGGTAGCTGTTAATTGTGTCTGTGTTTTAGGAAGCCTAAAGAACTGAACCATGCAGTCAATGTTCAATGAATATTAGCTGCTGCTATTAATATTATTAGGGCAGGAGTCTTTTCTGTTCTTCTTCCACACTGGCACGTAGTAGGCACTCAACGGGAACTGCTGAATGCAAGCAGGCCTGCATACCTGAATGACACTGCTGTCACTGCCTTATGACCCTCATCCCCTGTGAGTACAAGAATCAGACCTCAATCACCTTAAGTCTAAACTAGTACTAGACACATATTAGTCTATATATATTTGAAAAACGATTGGACCCAGGGATGGTGGTGTGCACCTGTAGTCCCAGCTACTTAGGAGGCTGAGGTGGGAGGATCGCTTGAGCGCAGGAATTCGAGGCTGGAGTGAGCTGTGATTGTGCCACTGTACTCTAGTCTGGGTGAGAGAGCGAGATCCCATTTCAAAAAAAAAAAAAAAAAAGGGAAAGAAAAGAAAGATGATTAAATAAATCCAACCCTCACAGCAATCCTGTGAGGATGGTTTGGGAATTCCATCTTACGGAAGAGGAATAGGAAGCTGAGAGGGAGCATACCATCTGCCAAAATCACAGCTATAATGACTGAGCCACGATTTGGATTCCAAGTCCAATGGGTTTTTTCCCACCTCAGCCCAGCTGACCACCTGTTAGGCATTTGGAGGTAGATTCAGGAATTTTTCTTCTTCATCATTACCATGTCTAATATTGATTAAATACCTATTACTCACCAGCTACACATACTGTCCCAAATCATGCTCACAACGTACTTGCATGATGTTTATTATTTTCTCCATTGTATAGATGTGGAAACTGAGACTCAAAGAGCAGCAATTCCATGAGCTGAAACTTAATCCCAGATTCTCGTGATTCCAGAGGCAGGTAATTATGATAAAGGGTGGTGACTGCTATAATGAGGGAGGATCTCCAAACCCAGCTTGGTAAAGGCAGTGAGGAGTGGAGAACTGTCAGGGCAGGCTTCCTAGAGAAAGTGGCTTCTAAGCTGACATTTGAAGGATGAGTAGGGATTTGTCAGATAAATGATAGGGGATCATGTTCTAGGCAGAGGGAACAGCAGGAAGGCAAAAAAAAGAGCAAGGCTGATTGAAGGATGTGACTATTGAGCCTGGCCAGATGCAGTCTTGGATTCCCTCTGGCCTCAGTCTCAATCTCCACCTCCCTGGGGTGCAAAGATGCTCAAGGTGGGAGAGGGACCCATAGGCTGTGGGCTGGGCTGCTTCCTGAGTTTTCATCAGCTCTGCCCTCACTCCCCACTCTTTTTTCCAGGCCCAGGCCCAGGCCCATTCACCTCCTGTGAGTATCAGGGAAGCCCAGTGCTGCCTGCTCCTGGCCTGTGATGGATGAATTGGCCCTCTTGGACTTGGTCCAGTGCTTTCAAACTCGATTCTGTCCCTCCATCCATTTGTTAGGGCCTTTTTCCCTCCTCCCACAGCCTGGGCATGGCAAGGGAAGGAGCCTCCTCCTCTGCTTTCTCCGCTTCTCAAATGTTCTAAGACTTGGGAGAAGCCCAAAGACCTCCAGGCTCTTCACTCATTCATTCAACAGATACTTTCTGAGCATCTGGTATGTTCTGGGTTTTGTCGTAGGGGTTGTGAACACAGCAGGGCAGGTTGTTGTCCGCATGGAGGTTATCATGAACAAATGCATCAACGAGAAGATTGTAGGGAATAGCATGAGCTTTGATGTTACTAAAGCAAGTGGGTGTGATTGGAAGTGACTGGGGGATGCGAGAGGGGCTGTTTTGCTAGCAAGTAGGGAAATCCACTCCATAGAGGGGATGTTCGAACCAAGATTTAAATGAGAAGAAGCCACTCAGAGGAAGATCTAGAAGAAGAATATTCCACACCAAGGGAGCTACAAGTTTCAAGGTCTCAAGGTTGGAATGGACTTTACCAACTCAAGGAAGAGAAATAAGGCTGGAGCTTGGAGAGCAGGGGCAGAGGTGGGTAGGGATCAGATCCTGCAGGGGCTCGGAGCCCATGGTCAGACTTTAGATTTTACCCTAAGTGTAACCATAGCTCTGGGAGGCTTGGATCGGGGAGAAATGTGGTCTGGTTTGCCCTGTAAAGGATCACTCTGCTTTCCATGTTGAGAACAGGTTATCGAGAATTCTGACAGCCACAAATCCTAACCCATGCCAAACTCTCCTCCAGGTGCACCGCACCCTGCCGTACCTCTAGGTCCTTGCACCTGCAAAACCCTCTGCCAGGTATGCTTTTCTGCTTACTTTCTAGAACATTCCTGTTCACTCTTCAGGACTCCGCCCCCAGGCACTTTCCTGATGGGCCCTCCCCCTCACCCACAGTAAGGGTAAGTTCATGTTCTCATTGCCATTACCCAATTCCAGCCGTGAGCAGACTCAGCCTGTTTCTGGATCCCTCCCCCGACTGGACCAGGAGCTCCTCAGACATCAGGATTGCAGTTGACTTGGCTGTGAGAGCCCAGGACCTGCGCACAGCCGGGCCCAGCCTGGGTGCCTGCCAACTGAACAAATGCTTTCTGGGTCGACACGAACTCACTGAGTGCCCAAGTCATTGACAGAAATGCGAGGTTAGCAAGCACCCTCTGTGTAAACAAATAATAAGATTAGAAGTACGGTAACATACTACTTACCACAGCATTTAGTTTGAATTCATACTTACTAGAAATCTTGGCATCTGGATGCTGAGTTTCCAAGTGTTTACTAAAAGCGGTAATAGCCTGTGATCGTCAAAATTTGAATAGTTCTTTCTCAAGGACTGTTCCCTTGCTACCTTGAGACTAGGAATGTTTGTGAAAAAGAGAATACGCTTGTTATAATACCTCTTGTAAATACTCGTGTTGGAAACAATACATTTGTTAAAATCTTCCTGTATCCCTGTAAATCCTGGTGTTTGTTCACGTGCAGTTGTAAACCTGTGTTTGTCACAGGATGCTGTGTACGCTCTCTGATATTTTTCTAATTCAGCTACTGATATAGAAGAACTGTGCAGCTTCTTAGTAAGCTAGGAATATTTGAAAGCTGTCTTCCTTGTTCATGGTCTATGCAAGTAAAAATTAAAAAATTTTGAAACAAGGTGGGGTCTCATTCTCTACCAACTGTAAGCTTGGTGAGGGCAAGGAAGGTAACGGGATCCTCATTTGCTGAGGCTGCCCTAGTGTGGGATCTGCCTGCAGCAGCAGATGCTTGTTGATGGAGGCATGAGCGAACCTTGGCATGTACAGGCCAGGATTCCCTCCACTGAACTCAACTGCGCCTCCTCCCACCATGACAGTGTATGGCTGGGCCTGAGGCCTGCCAGTTGATTTCACTGTGCTGGGAGGGATCTACTTCACACTCAGCCTGGGTACTGCGCTGTGAATGTCCTCACACCAGGCAGTCCTATGAACATGGCACTGGGATGCCCAGTGATGAGATACAGGGGAAACAACTGGATCACTGAAATGTGCAGTTTTCACTTGACTGTTTGGCAAAGACACTAAGACCCTGGATAAGTTGTTTAGCTTCTTTGAGCCTCAGTTTCCTTACCTGTAAAATGGGAATCATAATACATTTTTTTGTAAGAAAGCTCTCCAAAGACTAGTGGCCGTATCTGACTGCCGAAGTGCAGGCAAGTGTTACTGACTCCCCACTGCCCTCCTCCTATCTTGGCCTTTGAGATCAGAGTAGAGAATCAAGAAGAAGGACCTTGTCCCAACTCTGGTTAAATCCATGATTGCTTTGCTCTGACATCTCAGAGCCTGATGTGTTGGGAGGTTTCAAGGTTATGCTAGACTCTGTTGTTCTTAACCTCCAGCGCAGATAGTCAATGTGTGTACCTGGCCTGAGCACAGTGGCTGCTTGGCAGCCTCCTTCCTTCACCCCTCCAGGTTGAAGCCATCCTGGCAGGTGCCTCTGTGTGGTTAGGTGCCAAATGGCAACCTGCTCCTCTCCATTGACGATGTTAATCTTCACATCTCAGGGATTCTCTTGTAATATCTGTTCATTCCGTGGATAGGTACTAAGAGCATAGCACGTGCAAGTGCCAGTTAGCACTGGGAATATAGGAGAACAAAATAAGGTTCTGCCCTCATGGAACCTGCATTCCAGCGGAAAGGGGCTGGATGTTTTTGGGTAGAGACACACAGGCACCTGGGGTCTGTGAGGTTGACAGAGTCTGATTCCTGGTCTTCAGGCTTTAGATGCTCACTCCTGGAAGTTAATATCCATCTTCAAGTTTGCCTCCCTAATGTGCACGTTTCAAGTTTCTGGGGGAATTAATGAAGATAATGTTGTACGGTGTCTGATATGGCGCTGGGCACATCCTGGGGGCTTGTAAGTTGTAGATCTCTTTCTCTCTCCAACATGAATCCTTTTGGGTCCCCCTTCCTGTGTCTTCCTCACTGTCCTGATTTTTAGGCAGAGCAGGAAGAGGCGCCCTTTGTACTCAGGGCTGAAGGCAAGCCACTTCTTTGGTTTCAGGGACAGCCTGCTGGGGGAGGTGGCATAGGAGGAAGATGAGACATACCTGGAGATCTTGGGAAAAAGGTAGTTCAGTGCCTCTGCCCTCGCTGCCAATACTGAAGCAGAGTGAGGCAAGACCCAGCCTGAGGTCCCCTTAAAGGCCAGGCGCGGTGGCTCACGCCTGTAATCCCAGCACTTTGGGAGGCCGAGACGGGTGGATCACCTGAGATTGGGAGTTTGAGATCAGCCTGGCCAACATGGTGAAACCTTGTCTTTACTAAAAAAAAAAAAAAAAAAGAAAAAAAAAAAAGAATACAAAAACTAGCCGGGCACAGTGGCTCACACCTGTAATCCCAGCTGCTCAGGCCACTGAGTCAGGAGAATCACCTGAACCCAGTAGGTGGAGGTTGCAGTGAGCTGAGATTGAGCCACTGCACTCCAGCCTGGGTGACAGAGTGAGATCCAGTCTCAAAAAAAAAAAAAGTGAATGACAGAGGGAACATGGGCTCGGTTGAGCAAGGAACAGTGAAAACAGTTAGACTCACTTTGCACAGTCCCACCAAAGAGCGGTGGCATCTTGCTGTGTAATCCAGTGAAGTGGCTGTTTTGGACCGGATAAGACCCTGGCTTGAAACCCTCCACCAGCAAAGTGGAGGATGGCATTGTTGTCCATCATAAAAATCAATGGTTCTTTTGCTAAGTGGCCAATATTTATTTGGCTTTAGCATTGTTTAATTCAATGCATCAATTAAAGATAGTGTAATGTCTGCTCTGGTCTTCAGCCTCAGCTCCTGTGTGTCGTTACCTCATCTGTTTGAGATCACTCACGTCCTTACGTCTCTGCTCCTTTGTCCCCTTGCATAACTCAAGGACAGGAGTAATTGACGTGAAACTTTTAAAAATTAATTTCGCTGCATATGTCACTGAGGGAGAGTGCAAGTCCTCCCAGCCATTTATAACGTCACGGTGATTGGTCCTGACAAAACAATACCTTAAAAACTCACCAAAGTAAATTATGGCCCAAGCAAATGGCTGCTCCGCGGCAGGGCCGGAGGCTTGGAGGAGAGCCAGGCAAAAACAAAGTAATGTGCTTTTGATATTAATAACAGAGATGATATTGATCTGCAAGCTAGTGTCACTTCTCCACTCTGGCGAGGAGATTGCTCCCGGCATTTAGTCCACTGAAAGCCACTTTCCATTCAGGCCATTTAATTTTGTGAGTCTTTAATTATGTGAAATGGAGTCCAGTTAAAGGGCCAGGTCCCAGTTTTGCCAAGCGGAGACGTGGGCTGTGATTCAGGAAGCTGTCAGAAATGAATATAACTCAATTCTTAGATCTGCAAATGCAGTTGTCTTTCTAAATGTTTATTTCATCCCTGCACTTCTCTGGCCTGGTGCCACTGTGCATCAGGACAGACACAGACTCTGATTACAGGATCACATTTTTCAAAGACCTGAAGTTAATGTGCCTGTTTTCTGCATAATAAAAGTCATAACTCACAGGGACCTCCAACGCCTCTCCTCTGAAAGGGGGTCTAGACAGACTGCAGGAGAGCTGAGCATTCCAGCCTGGATAGTGTGCCCTGTACCTGGCCCAGTTTTGGACACTCAGTCTCCCTGCAGAGCTGTGACAGAACACGCTGGCAGACCACATGTCAGACCACAGGCCAGCCCGTGGGGCAGATTATGTGTCAGAGGTTCACGAGACAAATTGGGAAGAAACCCACATATCAGACCACAGTGATGTCCACGGCTCCTGATTTAGGCTTCAGAGAACGTCATCACTATAGCTCTATACCTTGGATTTATCTAAGTATCTTTCTTTGGGTCAGATCCAGTCAAAGTCTCTTTCTCCCTTTCTCTTGTGCACATAGCCCTGTCTCTGTGTGTCCCTATGTTCCAGAAAGGCAACCTTTCATCTATGTCTATATTTGCATGCATGCTAGCAAGCTCACACACGATCCTAGAATCACTATTGGTCTCTGCCTTACAATTGTTCCTCATGTTGGCTGCTGTGTCCACTTTTCCATATAAAATCTCTCCTGAGTGTGACTAAACGCCCTCTTGTTGAAATGCATTTTCAGAGTTCAGAGTTCAGCCTGCCTGGGCTGTCCTGCTGTTGTTCTAGTGGTGTTCCATGATAGGAACTCCCTGGAGGTACACAGACTACCCCTGCCTTCTCCTGTTCTGTAGCACTCTCCTGTTGCCTGGACCCTCAAGACTTTCTTATGAAGAGGGGTCAGTATAGAATAGCATGTCTCAAAACTCAGCTCTCTGACAACTCCTCTCCAGCCAAGATTGAGACCTAAAATAATTAGAACCACAGAGACAAAATGCTGTAGCATCTCCACACTTTACTCACAGGAGGATGCACCAGAACGTTGCTCAGAGTCCCTTTCTCTTACGTTATGAATAGTTTTTAACAGTCTTCATTAGTGTTTGTATAGCCTACAGAGGATTTAGAAGTAGAAAAAAGAGGTGGAGAGTGGCTTCTAGAAGTAAAAACACCCAGAGCAGCAGCTGAAAGTGAATGAAGAGAGAACCCTAAAAGCACACAGAGTAACTCAATATGAGATGTCTTCAAAAACTTCATGAAAATATGTAGTGAGAAAATACTAGGCCAGGTGCAGCAGCTCACACCCTTAATCCTAGCGCTTTGGGAGGCTAAGGTGGGTGGATCGCTTGAGCCCAGGAGTTTAAGACCAGTCTGGGTAACATGGTAAAACACTGTCTCTACAAAAAATAGAAAAATTAGCTCAATGTGGTGGTGGGAGCCTATAGTTTCAGTTACTCGGGAGGCTGAGGTGGGAGGATTACCTGAGTCTGGAAGGTTAAGGCTACAGTGGGCCGTGATTGTGCCACTACACTCTAGTCTGGGTGACAGAGTGAGACCTTATCTTAAAAAAAAAAAATGAAAAAGGATAAAAATGAAAAAACTATAGATGGATTTCAAAATCTTTTTGCACCAAAATAAACCCGCACTAACTTGTTATAACATGTCTGAACAGGATCTATTTTGAGGCACTAAGAAGGATAAGACATCAGTTTGAAAAGAGCCCCTATCAAAGCAACACGAATTTTGCTAAAATTGAAGCAAGAACAAACATCAAATTTATGGTGAAGCTTGGGTGGAAGAACGGTGAAATCATTAATGCTTGACAAAAAGTTTATGGAGACAATGCCCCAGAGAAATCAACAGCTTACAAATGGGTAAGTGGTTTTAAGGAGGGATGAGATGATGTTGAAGATGAAGCCCTCAGCTGCAGACCATCCACATCAATTTGTGAGGAAAACATTAATCTTGTTCATGCCCTAATTGAAGAGGACCAGTGATTAACAGCAGAAACAATAGCCAACACCATAGACATCTTAATTAGTTCAGCTTACACAATTCTGACTAAAACATTTAAGTTGAGCAAATATTCCACTTGGTGAGTGCCAAAACCATTGTATCCAGATGAGCGACAGACAAGAGCAGAGTTTTCAACGGGAATTTTAAACAAATGGGATGAAGATCTTGAAGTTCTTCTTTGAAGAATTGTAAAGGACATGAAACATGGCTTTATCAGTACAATCCTGAAGACAAAGCACAATCAAAGCAATGGCTACCAAGAGGTGGAAGTGGTCCAGTCAAAGCAAAAGTGGACCAGTTAAGAGCAAGGTCATGGCAACATTTCTTTTTTTTGTGATGCTCAAATTATTTTGCTTGTTGATTTTCTGAAGGGCCAAATAATGATAACATCTGCTTATTATGAGAATGTTTTGAGAAAGATAGCCAAAGCTTTAGCAGAAAAACACCTGGGAAAGCTTCACCAGAGAGTCCTCCCCCACTATAAGAACATTCCTGCTCATTCCTTTTGTCAAATAGAAGCAATTTTGCAAGAGTTTCAATGGGAAATCATTAGGCTTCCACCTTACAGTCCTGATTTGGCTTCTTCTGGCTGCTTTTAGTTTCCCAATCTTACAAAAATCTGTAAAGGGTACCCATTTTTCTTCAGTTAATAATGTAAAAAAGACTGTATTGACATGGTCAAATTCCCAGGACCTGTAGTTCTTTAGAGATGGACTAAATGGCTTGTATCATTGCTTACAAAAGAAACTTGACCTTGATGAAGGTTATGTTGAGAAATAAAGTTTATAGTTTTTATTTTTATCTTTTAATTTCATGTTTCCACAAACTTTTTGAAGTCTTCTCATCCAGGGAGGTTTTTCAAAGTATGTTGAAAAACATCCCTATAGGGGAATGTAAGGGAAAGGGGTTGCTTTGTGTTGCAGAATAGCAGGCTGAGACTGGTTATTTACGAACAACAAAATTTATTTGGCTCACAGTTCTGGAGGCTGGGAAATCCAAGAATATGGCACCAAGATCAGAATAACAGACTGAGACTGGTTATTTATGAACAACAAAAGTTTATTTGGCTCACAGTTCTGGAGGCTGGGAAATCCAAGAGCATGGCACCAGGATCTGGCAAGGGTTTTTGTGCTGTGTCATCCCATGGCAGAAGGTGGAAGGGCCAGAGAGTTTGAAAGCAAGAGAGCAAGAGGGGGCAGACTCATTTTTATAACAAAACCACTCTCATGATAATGATCTAATCAAGTCTTATTAGGCCCCACCTCCTAACACTGTTGCATTAGAGATTAAGTTTCCAACACATGAACTTTGGGGGACGCATAGTAACTATAGAAGGGATATACACTCAAATATGTTTAGGAAATGCTGGGTTAAAGAAAGCCAGACAGGTTTCTTAGCTGCAGGAGATTTCAGTGCTCCTAATATGCTAACATGTACTGTGCATCTGTAAGGGCAGGGTAATAAAATTCAAGTTTTCTCAAATTTACTTACCCAAAAATATTTTTTATCCTCTGGTCCCCACTCAAGAGGATTTTGAGAGTTTAGTATTCAGCTGAACACAGTCAGAGAAATACTGATATACCACGACTCATGTTTGTACTGGCAACTGTAGTGGACACCATCTGTTTTTGGCAGCCATTGGCTCTCCTTGCAGAAACAGCCCTCCCCAATTTTTTAGTACATGTGATGTAGTTGGGAGTTTATTCCTCAACTTCAGCAGTGAGCACATAACCCATGCTAAGTCACTCACAACTTTGCACCCTCTGGGCCACAATAATTGGTTTGAGGATAGGCACATGGTTTGATCACAGCCATGGAGATGCTATGGGACTTTGAAGGAAATTCTGGATAAGAGACTGTTGGACTCAAAGGCAAAGGATGTGAGGCTCAGAGCTGTGGCAGCCATTTTTCCAATACCTGGAGCCCAAGAAGTCAACCTGGAAGAGAACAGGGCTGTGAGGTGAAGATAAACTGGGTCTGTCTTTTGAAAAGATCAGTTTGGGTGCTGTGTGGAAATTAGTATTGGTAGAGGGATCTGGCATTGAGACCAGTTAGTCAGCAAGTAGCGGGAAGAGATGAGATTGGCTTGAATTAGAGAGGAGGCAGTAGAAATGGTGAGGGCTCTTTAGGAGGTAATAATTACTTGGAGAATGATTGGAGGGGATGAAGAAGCAGGAGAGAAAAATGATAGCTTCCAGGTTTCTGACTTGCAAAACCGGATAGATGGTGGTGACACCTGAAAGAGGACCAGGTTTGTTTTGGGAAAATGGAGTGGGAGGGAGGTCATGAGTTCATTTTGGTTGTATTTTATTTCAAGAGTGGTTGGGAACGCTAAGTGTTGAGTAGGATTTTGTCTTGAGGTCAGAGGAGAGCCTTGGGTTGTCAATATCAACTGGGGAGACCCTGTCTTAAGGAGGGTAGGGAGTTACTCATGGCAATGCCACCCAAATCCATGTCTGGGACAGGAGGATGAAACTTCAAAGGAAACTGGAAAGGAACCCTCAGAGAGGTAGAAGGGAGAGAATGTTTAAAGTAGGAAGGAATGGTCAACTCGCTGAGATGTCAAATAAGAAGAGGATTGGAAAGTGTCCTTTGGATTAAGAGATAAGAAGAACACTAGTACCTTTAGCCAGAGCTGTTTGGTAGACTAAAGGGCAGAAATCAGATTATTGGGTGGAGGAAGGAGCAGGGAGGAGAGGAAGCAATCAGAGCAATAATAATAATAGCAAACAATGGCAAATAGGAAATGAACACTTACTATGGGCAGGCCCTGTTCTAAGTGCTCTATGTGTATTAACTCCTTTAACCCTCACAATGATTCTTTGAGGTAGGTACATGTGTTTCCATTTTATAGACAAGAGGAAACAGAGGCTCAGAGAGGTTAGGTGATTTGCCTGATGTCACACAGCTGGTGAGAAATGGAACTGGAATTCAAAAGCAGACAGTCTGGCTCCAGGGCCCATAGTCCCAGCCAATAACTTATACCAAGGGATTACATAGTGACAACTCTTTGAGGCAGTTTGGCAGTGAAGGAGAGGAGAGAGACCTATAACTAGAGACCTGTAGCCAAGGAGGGTTTATCCTAAGATGGGAGAGACATAAGTGTTTAAATGTCAACAAGAAAGATCCTTTTAAGATGAAGTGGATGGATACAGAGGAGAGAGAAGAAATAATGAATAATGTGGGGTGGGAGACAATGGGGTTCAAAACACAGGAGGAGCATGGAGGAAGGACCCCTTTTCTCATGCAGCGGTGAGAGAGAGAATGGGTACTGATGTAGGTAGTTTTGTAGGAGAGTTCCTTTCTGATCAATTCCATTTTCTCTGGGAAGGGGTGAGGTCACCTGATGAGAGTGAGAGGGAAGGAGTAAAGCATATGAGGTTTGAAGAGTCTGGGAATGTTTGAAAGTCATGGAAGGCAAAAGAGGAAGCTGATGAAAAAACGCTGGAGAATCACAGGAAGCCAGTGATCATGAATTTTGTAGGTTTGTGTGCAGCACGAGACAGCAAAGATTTGGGTTCATTGAAGATTGGGGTTTTGATAAACAGGTAGAGAAGAGAAAGTGGTGGGGGAGAATTTGGAGTATTTGTAGGAGTGTTAGTAAAATGATGGACCACAGAATCTATGCCAGGATAAAAGGAGAAGCAGAGGAAGACAGCTGATAGGCTGAGAGAAAGATGAAGAGGTTGATGAAAGTCTTGAGGAAGCTAAAGAAGGCCCATGATGCGAGCTTGTAAAGAAGTAGAGTAGGCTGGTCAGAGAGCAGGATGCTTGAGTTAGTTATGCTGGGGGCTACAGTTTGGGGTCATGGCAAGGCTTGTGATGAGACAGGGAATGAGTAGCTGGGGGATGTGGGAGAGAGGATTATTGGAGATGAGACTGAGGACCTGAGAAGCCTGCGTACTGCATGGATAGTTCCTGTGGATGTCAAATTCACCCAAGATAAAGGCACAGAGTAAAAAAGCCAAAAGCATGAAATAAAAGCTTAAAGTGAAAAAGAAGACCTCAGCCAGGTGCCAAAGGCTTCTGGGGGCTGATCGTGATATCAACAACAATGTCTACCACAATGAGGCAAGGGGAAAGGGTAGCAGAGCTGAATGGCATGGCCCTCAAAGGTGTGCTATTTTCTAGGTGAAAGAGGAGCAATGGAGTGTAAGATGGATACCAACCCCACCTCTGATTCTTACAGGGTAAATGAGCAGACAGCAACATCTCTGGGGGGCTGCAGAGGAGGAGGTGTCTTTGAGAAAGAGCCTGGTTCCAGTTAAGGCAGGAGATGGAGGGAACCCTTAGGGAAGCTCTCTGGATTTCCAGCTCCAGGTAGAGTTCAGGGGTTGAGGGAGGGACTGGAGAAGCGGGACAAGGACATAACGCAACAGCATTATGAGGCTGGTGGGTGTGGAGGAAGACTAATGACCCACAGACTCACACTCTGAGCATTGATGTGGGGCTATGAGCATGGGAGACTGGCTTCAACGGTCTCTTGAAGATGGTTGCCTTCAGGCTCTATGGTCAGGGGACTTGGTTCACTCAGCTTGGGGCCCAGTCACAATGCCAGCCCTTGGAGCCCTTCAGGGCATTGGTCAGCTGGCACTGAGCGGTCTGCTCCATTTAGACCATTTAGACAGGGCGCGAGGGTTTCAGTTCACCACACCCCCCATGTCTCTACTGTACACAACTAGCTTGATTTTTTGTTTTCTGCTGGATCTCATTTCTATCATCCCCATTTTTGTATTTGACCCCTGATTGAGAGTTTAAACTGGATTCAGACAATCTTGAACCTGAATTTTAGCTAGCCATTTAAGAGCCACGGGAGCCCAGGCGAAATCTCTTACTCTGTGCCTTGGTTTTCTCATCAGTGAAATGGGGGCTAAAAGAGCACCTATCTCCTAGATTGTTGTGAGGATTAAATTAAATGATGCAAATAAAGTGTTTAGCACAGTACCTGATATATAGTAAGTGCTCAATAACAAGTAATACAATTTATTACTATGTGCCAGTTTCTCTTCTAAGACTTCCCATGTAAGTCTTAGAATGTAATTCTCTTCACAACTCTATGAGGTGAATACTATTATGTTATTTCATTATTTCCACTTGACAGATGAGGAAACTGTTGCATAGAGAGGGGAAGTGCTTTTTTTCAAGGCGAAATAACCATTAAGTAGTGAAACTGGTCAAACCCAGGCATTTTGAAGCTCCACTTTTAACCCTCATGCCATGTAGCCTCTCACTGTGATACAAATGTCACTGTTAATAATGATTATTACACAATTTTCATATAATTTTGCAAAAATTATATTGCAAAGTTTAATTAACCAAAACTTGGAACTGGTGCCCATACTAGGTTGGCAGTAGTGTGCAGACCCTGACACTTCCTGGACACGCTCAACCTGCCTTTCTCTGTCCACTGGTCTGAGCCCCTCTGCTTCCCAGATGGCTCAGGTTGGGATATCTGGCTGTCAAGGAAGCCTCTGACTGTCTGACCCAGGTTTTCTGTCCATTCAGCTGAATCCCTATCAGAGGGTACAACCCACTCTTAATGTGGCCTAGGGTAGGGGTGCTTAATTACACGAACTTAAGAGTCTGCCCTAGTTTGCCTCTTTCCTCCTCTCTTAATGTTCTTGTTTGGACAACAAAGTCACTTTCTGTCCTTTGGGGTCCCCGTGAAACTCTTCTGGCCACTCGTTGCTGTAGCCCATACCCTCTCTCCCAGATCTCTGCATGACTTTCTCAATGTGTCCACGATCCCCTGTTCCCCATGGTCCTGAGTAAGAGTTGGGGATGTCAGGTTTGGGAAAAATGAGGGAGTTTCTCAAGGATACTGGTCAGCAGGGTCTTGGGGGCCCCAGTTACTTAGAAAGAATTCCCCAGCATCAGATAAAGATTCCAGGGACCAAATGAGTACTGGGAGCCCTGGCCCAAACCCTGGCTGGCCACCCCACAGGCTTACTAGAAAGTAGCTGACTGTGCAGTGGGTGCTGTGGGTGCCATGGGTGCCATGGGTGCAGCTTCATCTTGGCGGCCCTGGAGTAGCAGTTCCTCTGCCACCCAGCCTTACCAGCAGTGAGCCCCTGGAGGATGGAGCCCACAGCAGCCTTATGGCCAGTGCATCACAGAGTGGAGCACACAGTAGGGACCCCATAAATGTTTGTCGAGTATCCCATCTTATCCTCTAGGCTGGACAACTGAGCAGGGGATGATTTTAAAAAAATAAAAATACTAGCAGATGCTTATACACCATACTTACTTATACACCGTACTTACTATGAGTCAAGTATTGTTCTAAGTGTCTTCCATGTATTAATTAAAAGAATCCTCATAACCACCCTGGAAGTGGATACTAGTGTCATCCCCATTTTACAGATGAGGAAACTGCCATCCCATGAGCTTGGGTAACTCGTCTAAGGTGATACTGCTAAGAAGTGGCAGAGTTGGGACTTGAACCCCAATATTGTGGCTTCAGGGTCTAGGCTCTTAACCATAATATGTGCTTCCTGTCTGTTTCTGAACCCTGTCACCAGGTCACCAGAGATAGGAGCCCATGTCCAACAGCTTCAGCTAAAAGGGAGGTATTAGCTTTGTTCTTGGGAGCTTTGGGAGGGCCTGGCCCTAGGGTTCTGGGGGTCCAGGTGATGTCAATAGACCAACCATTCATGCAACCTCTCTCCGTCTCTGCTCTGCTTCTGTCTGTGAGCCAGCTTGTGCCTGTTCCATGGCCATGGGGGCCAGCTCCCAGGACTGGCTGCCCCACCAGACCCACAGGTTGTGGAGAAGCGTCAGCTTGGCACAGGGAGGGGGTGTCACAACCAGAAGGGGGCAGGGGTGCCAGGCAGACAAAGACAATAGATGGAGACTGCAAGCTCCTGCCCCTGCAGGGGATTTACACCTTCTAATAGCCCTCACTACAACCTAGAAGCTCCCATTTATAAATGAGGAAACTGAGGCACAGAGTAACTCGTCAAGGGTCCCACAGCTTGAAGTGGCAGCAGCGGCATGCAAGCCCAGGGCTGCCTGATTCTGGACTCTATGCTGCCTGGAGCTTCTCAGACAGAGTCCCTGGGGGTCACATTGTATGGATCACCTTGGCTTCCCCAAGACCTCTGCGCAGTTGTGTGGTTAGAGGACACAGGCCGACAGGCACTTGGAGGGAGGCCAGGCCTCACCAGGGCCAGTGGCCAGGCTGGAGGCAATCACTGATTGGATGGTGTTCAGGGCCCTGGAGCTGGTGGAGGTGGGTTCCCTGCCCTCCCCCGGCCCTGCATGGCCCCCGGGGCTGTGAGTCTGGGGACTGGGCACCTCCCCTGGGCCTCTGGCAGGGAGCGAGCAGTGCCTGAGGCAGGAGGCAGGCAGGCATGGCGCGGTCCCTGCCCATCTGGGGAGTGCTTGGTGGCTGGCTGGAACTGAGCAGTGGACGGCGTTTGGACTCAGCAGCACGAGCCCAGCTCGGAGGCTGCGAGGCAGAGCCGTGAACGCCAACAGTCTGGAGGCAGGCTCCGGAGGGAGACAGGCTTGGGCCCATTCACTGAGCTTGGTTCCCACGACAGCTCAGCAGACAGATGGACCTGGGAATCCTCACCGCCTGGCCAGGAGGGCGCACACATGAATGGAAATGCAGGCACCCCAGTAGGGAGGGATGGGGTAGAGGTTCCCAGGGAGGGCCAGAGGGGCGAGCCAAGGGGCAGGAGCTATAGCCTGGGCTGAGCGGTTAGATAAACCAGTTGGGTGTGCTGTGCTCCTTGGTTAGACTGATCCCTGGGCCTCGGCCCAAGTATAGCCCTGACCTTGACCTCAGGCTTTGCCTTGATTCCAGCCTCAATCTGAATCCTGAACTGGAACCCAGACTGAGCCGTGACTCTGGCCTCTGCTCAACTGAGCCCTGACCTTGATCTTAGACTGAGCAGACTGAGCCCTGACCATGACCCCAGACTGAGCCCTGATCATGCTAACTGCCTTCTGGTCAAATCTATTTGCCCACGTCCTTCTCTGAAAGCAGCCCAGAGCCGACTGCCCGCAATACTCGCCAGGAGGGGTGGGTAAAAGGTGAGGGCCGGGCCCAGGTGGTGCTGACAGCCTCTGGATGGCACAGGAGAGCAAGAGCAGAATGGACTAAGAGTGGTGGTGGGGTCGAGGGGTGACATAACTGACCAGGGAGAGAAGACTTGCCTGCTGGGATGGAGACCAGAGGGCAGTGTCCCCTGCCCACCTCAAGCAGGTCCAAAATTCAGGCCGAGGAGGACAGAGCCCAGGTGGGTGGGCTTATGGAGTCCCAGGAGGCAGGAGGCAGGAGGCACTTGAGAATGAAGCAGGAAAGGCAGGGCTGCCCGCCGGAGCCAGGGAGAGGACAATGCGAGTGCAGTTGTGACCAGAGCTGGAGCCTGGAGAGGAACCCTCTTCCCAGGACCAGAGTCACCTGGAGCTCAGAAATCAGCAGCACCTAAGAAAGATAGGCAGGCAGAGGCCCAGCAAGGAGGTGAACGCAGATCATTTGGGAATGAGCCAGCCAGGAAAGACTTTGGTTAGGGGCTGGTGGTAATGATGGAAGGTGTGGAGTATTAGGGAGCACTCCCTGTTCTTGGTACTTGCAAACATGATCTGATCTAGTCCTCCTAACAGTTTTGAGATCTTGCAGCTGCGGCCCTGGTCTCCAACTTCTCCTGGGCACTCACTGCCCCGTACCTGCCATGACCCTTCCTTGGGGCTCCTCTGGCTGCCAGAGTGTGCTTCCCTGGCACTGGAAGTGTATGTTTAGGGGAGTAGGTGTTAGGGCCCCTAGGAACAGTCAGCAATGGACTGGGGTGGAAGCATAAAGAGCCCAGCTTCCTGTCCTTCAAAGGAGACAGCTCTGAGGTCAGTTCTACACTACGTTCTAGACCAGGGACTGGGGAAGTTTGTTGGCAAAGGGCCAGAGAGTCAATATTTTAGGCTTGGAGGACCATATGGTGTCTGTTGTAAGCATTTAACTCTGTCATTGCGGCAGAAAAGCAGCCATAGATAATACAGACATGAGTGGGCATGGCTGTGTTCCAATAAAACTTTATTTACAAAATCAGGAGGCAGGCCTGATTTGGCCTGTGGGCTATAGTTTGCCAACCCTTGAGATGGCCCCAGTGGGCCTGGGTCCAGCGTGGTCAGCAGCTAATTCACTCGCCTTTCATTGCTCTCCTCCCCTTCCCAGTCTCACCTCTCCACTCCCTGTTGGAGTTTCCAGGATCTCTTCTTAAATAAATGACTTGATCTTGAATTCTTGTCTCTGGGTCTGCTTCTGGGGACCTCCAATCTAAGACAGATATCCCCAATTTCACATGAAGAGACTGAGGGAGCTGGAGGCAAAGCAGCTTGCACAAGACCCCACAAGAAGAGGAGGAGTCGCTTTCTTGAACTGCTGTGGTTTTATCCAGAGTCACCGGACCTTGCTGCCACCCTGCGAGGAGGATGTGTCTGCCTGTACAGGTTGAACAATCTCAAGACAGGTTGCTGGAATTGGCAGAACATTTAGCTCATTTGGTCACTACCAGGGCTATTAGGCACAAAGGATGAGGCAGTCCTGCCCCGCCCTCTAGAACCCAAAGTCTGGACAGGGAGTGGCAGTTAAATGTGGGGCAGAATGAGATCAATGTCTCCAAGGGGCAACCCCGTCATCCTCTCCCTTGGATCTTCTCTGGGAGAGCTGTGAGCGATCACTCTTTCTTTTCAGCTGAGTAAACTCAGGCTCAGAGAGGGCATGGACTTGCCCCAGGCCACACGGCTTATACCTGATGGAGCTGAGTCTGTCCCAGTGCTCTTTGAGCACCTGGGGATGCAGAAGCTGACCGGGGTGGGAGGCAGCGGGGACTGTGGAAGGCTTCATGGCTCTCATGGGCACTCCAGCTCACTGTCTTTACTGCCACTGCTGCTACGTTTGCTATCTCATTGGATCATGGTGCCTTAAACAAAAGTGTCCTTGCTCATTGTCTAATTGAACTCCCATTTTACAGGTGGGAAAATTAAGACCCAGAGAGAGAAGGAACTTCCCAGAGAGCTATCCAGTGAGCCAAGTCAGAATTAGGAGTAGAAGCCTCAAATTCCTGGGAAAGCAGCGTGGTCCTCGAGTTCCCCCAAAAGCCAGACGGCATCTTTGACATCTGACTCCCAGGGGCCAGTCCTGGAGAGGACACCTGGCCTGGAGCCAACCTTCCTCTCCTCGCTGCCAAAGCTCTGCTGGGTTCTGGAACTGTCTGAAAATTCCTCCGTTGGTCTGCTCTCGGCAGAGCACAGATTATCGCTCTCGTGCTAATTATTTTTATGATTAAAAGATGATAAATTATTAAACAAAGTCTGAAAAATGTGCCAAGATCTGCTCTGAGGCTGGGTCTGAGAAGTTGCCCCCTTGGCGTCCACGTTAATTAATAAATGAGACTCTCCGTGGAGAGGAGCCACAGCTGGTACATCTGGCAGCCAGGCAGGAGCTGGCGGAGGCCAGATGCCAGGCAGGTGGGGAGGAAGGGACTCCCTGGGAGTGCCCGGTCTGGGATTTGGTAACAGAGTCCCCTCCCTTTCTGTTCCCAGCCTAGGACTCAGCAGAGAGCCCCATGACACCAGCCTAACATCTGGCCTCTGGAAGAGGACTAGAATTTCAAGCTGAGAAGCTTCAGCTGATACCTTAATGCTATTCCCTTCTCCAAATGCAGACTCGGGAGCACCCCAAGTGTCTAAAGGAAGGCAGGAGACCAGGATTCAAATCTCTGCCAGCCAATTTTTCCTTGGGTAACTTTTGGTTAGGTCGCTTAATGAGACTCCAAGCCTCAGTTTCCTCATCTGTAAAATGGGTAGAAATGACACGTATTTTTGCAAGGGTATTGAGAGTGTTAAATAGGATAATGTCTATCAAGAGCACTCAGCTCTCAGCAGATGGTCAAAAAATGTTAGTTGGGCTGACTTGAAGCTTGGGTTTTTTGCTGCACTGCCATAACTAGCTGTGAAACCTTGGTCAGGCAGCTTTACCTTTCTGAGCCTCAGTTTCCTTATCTGTAAAATGGGAATGAGAACTGCCAAATCTTGGGATCAAAGGGAAAACTATATGTGAAGTGTCTAACAAAGAGTAAGTACTCAATTAATGGCAGCTATTTTATTACAATTGTTTATTACAGCGCCAACGCACTGAAGTTTCAACAAGTGGGTTTTCGCCTTTGCCATGGGCGCTTCTTCCTGCATCCTTTGCTGGTTCTCCTCCCTCCCCACCTTACTCCTTGCAGCGCACTGGGCTCAGGCCTCGGTGGCTCTTTCTTCCTTACACTCTCTCACTTCTGAGCTCATCCATCTGTATGCTGATGGTTTTCATATTTCTAATGCTAGCCTCGATCCTCTTCCCAGAATTCCAGACTCCTACAAGCAGTTGCCCATTCGAACTGTCCCCTTAGATGTTTGATATCTCAGATCTAATATGTCAAATAATGCATCCCAAACGGAATTCCTCATCTTTCCCTCTGCAAACCTGTCCCCCCCCACCCCTACAGTCTTCCCCACTTGGTTAATGACGGCTCCATCCTTCTGGTGACACCTTGGAGTTGTCCTTGATTCTGCTCTTTCTTTCACTTCAAATACCTAAACCATCAGGAAACCCGGACAGCTCCATCTTCCACCTCTGTTAGAACCTCAGCAACTGGCCATGTCCCACCACCTCCCCTGCTCCCACCCTAGCATAAGGCACCATCATATCTTACCTGGACTCTTGGCAGTAGCCTACTAATTGCTGTCCCTGCTGCGGTACTTGACCCCTATAGTGATGCTCTACATAGCTGCCGGGATGATCCCTTTAAAATACAAACACTAGACCCAGTCACACCTTGCTGATAATCCTCCAAGAGGCAAAGTCTTTGCCAAGGCCACAAGGCCTTGCACTACCAGAACCTCCCACTTGCTAAGACCTCCCTCTCTTACTCTGTGCCAGCCACGCCCATCTCGGTGCTTCCTTTGAACACACCGGGAGTACACTCCCACCTTGGATCTTCATACTGGCTGTTCACTCTTCTCATTCCTCACCTCCCTCAGACCTCTGCTCAGAGGTCACCTTTGCAGTGAAGCTTACCTTGACTCTCCCATTTAAAAGTGCACCAGGCACTCTGCATGGCGGCTTCCCTCTTCCATCATGTGTGTCCTCTTCTTACATACTAGAGTTTCTTGAGCCTTGTGTTTGCTGTCTGTCTTCTCCCTCCAGCATTATCCGTTTTGTGCCCTGCAGCATTCCAACAGCAACCAGCACAGCCCCTGTGGGGTGGAGGTGCCGGGCATACTGAGATGCATCTGTCGGCATCTGCCTCCCGGGACCTTAGGTCTGCATGTCTAGCGGGCAGGTAGAAAAACATGCTGGCCATTTCAGTGTTAAGACAAAGAAGTAGAGAAGACTGGATGAAGGAGGTGATGACTGAACTGTATCCTGAATCAGTTGGGGTTTCCAGGAAGAGGATGGAGAGAAGGGCATTCAGGTGGAGGAGCCAGCAGGTGTGAAGACTTGGCAGCTCAGAAGCATGCTCTGAGAATGGCAGGTTGTCAATGGCAACCTGGGAAGGGGATGGGGGAGATAAGCTGGAGAGGAGGCAGGTGCCTGGGGCGGGGTGCAGAGGGAGGCCAGCTCAGACCTCCCGATTCTGCCTGGTCCTCCACCCTCTGCATAAGCAGATGGGGCACATACCCACCCTCGTGATTTCCCAAAGGAGACATAGTAGTTTAATTGCCAGAAACAGGATATTAGCAAAATAACCATATTTCACTGTGTCTGGGATGCACCATTATGTTCTACGCCACTCAGAAACACTGCCGGCTAATGTGTGCCGTGGCATGAAGACCCATGTGAAAGTGTGTGCATCTTTCCAGTGGCAGCTTATATGGTAATAGGTAGCATTGCCTAGCACTGTAAAAGGACTTCAGATGTATTATCTCACTGAATTCTTGCACCAACAATGGGTACCTATGAGACAAATAACTTAGTTTCCCATTTTACAGATGTGACAACCAGTGCACAGAGAGATTAACTAACTTGCCATCCAGTGGGCATACGGTGGAGCCCAGGGTGAAACCCAGGCAGTCTCTAAAGCATTGCCTTCCAACATGCAATGGAGTGTGAAATGTGGAAGCCATAGGGAAGCGCAGGAAATCGGCCATGTAAGATAGGAAGCAACGGTTCGATTTATTCAGTGGTGACACCCACCACAGCTGCGTTCCAGTAATCTGCACCCCTCATCCCAACATCCTCGCCGTGCTCTGCCTGTGTTGGGCAACTCGTCTTCTTGACTGGAGGTGATCTCCCACAGTGAGGCAGCCCTACCCTTTTGTTTCAGCTCTTGGAAAACCCCAAACCTCAAGACCATACACTCCTTGTGACCAAGCGAGCGTCTTGGCAACTTCCCGGTTTTTCCAAAGAGACCTAACTCCTGCTGGGCGCCCCCCAAGTCACCCCTTATGGCCCTTACTTCTAGTGCTATGGAAATGGCTGAAACCAATGGGTTAACTTGCTTTCCCTATTAAATATTTACATAAACACGCTCGGGAAGGTGTGTGTAAGTTATCAATAATGCAAGGCCAGCCTAGGCTCGGTGAGAGCTAAGAGACCCAAATTGTATCATCATAATCCATTATTCACATATAATGCGTCTATTCTCCTCCATTAGCGCAGGCAGGAAATGCCCCTGAGTGCCGGGCAGGGCTTTGGAAAGCGCAATAAATGGCGGATAGACACATGGCGGGAGGGCGGCAGCTGTAGTTAAACAAGTGTAAATTAGCGCCCAGCCTTGCTCCCCGCCTGCAGCCAGAGCGACAGGCACAGGCCTGGCAGGGAGGGGGTTATAGGATGTGGGGAGCTCGCTATCAATCTAGACAGCCCGCATGGCCTCCCTGGAAACCCTTCCGGAAGAGCCCTCCTGCTGGCCACGTGGGAGACCAGGCCTCAGAGAGCACAGGCTTCTGCTCTGCAGACCTTGGCTGGAATCTCCCTTGCACCTCTGAGTGGTGGCCTGGGGCGAGAGGGTGGAGGGGGCTGCTACGCAAGCTGCCCCCACACTGAGCTTCAGGCCCCATCTGTAATACAGGCATGAGAATCGCTGTCTTACAAGGTTGCTGTGTGAAGGAAATAAAATGAGAAAGGAGAAGTTCCCAGCATAGGGCACACGGGAGGCCCTTAGAGAATGAAAGAACTCTCCTCTCCCTCCTCCCCCTACGCAGTTTCAGACTTAGGAATAAAACGTGAGAAGCTTTGCACCGCACTCAAATGCACGTGGTGCAAAGGCCATGCGAGGTAAAGACAGAAGTGGCTTTATGTTGTCCCCTCTTCAGCTTTGCTGTCCCTGCAGGTGGCTCCTCCCCTCTGGACCCCACCCGAGTGCCCGGTGCTGTGGTCCATCTCCTGGGCTCAGCAGGCACACTCACCATCGCCACCCCATCCCCAGGACATCTTCAGCCCTTGGTCCGTCCGCACCCTCTTCTCGCCTCTACCCTATTCCTCTGGGAGGCAGGTCCTGCACAGAGACAAGTGCATCTACTGTTGAAACGACCCCAGACCAAACAAAAGTTTTGCATTACCGGTGAACTGGAAGGTGGACTTTTGGTATAAAGAGCACCAGACCGGGAGCTGGGAGAGCTGAGTTCTTATCTCAGTCACCACTGATGCCCTGTGGTTTGTGGAGTCTCATGGCCTCTGGACCTCAGTCTGCCTACCTGTAGAGTAAGGGAATTAATCAGATGAGATGATGATCACGCATGACTTAGTGAATGTGAAGTGCTAGGTATGTCTGAGGACCCTTCCTGGGTCCAGAACCCTGAGGATCAGAGGCATCATGAGATTCTAGAATCAATACTCTGGTTCAAGTCATTGCTGTGTCTTGTCTCCACAGCTACAGCTGGATTTTTTCTAGCACCAAAGCCATGTTGTGGTACAGAGACCTGGGGCCCTGGTGTCAGGCGGATGGGCATGAGCCTGATTTGCCTTTTACAGAGGAGTCACATTAGCAGCCCCTCCTTACCCCTACCATCCCACTGTAAGAGGTCATGAGCACAACGCCTAAGGGCATGGCAGTGATGGCTGTTCAGTGGAGGCCACAAAATAAAATTTGAATTTGGAAAGGCAGGGAGCACGTGACCAGGTTTTGTACTTCTCAGACAATGGTGTGGGCGGTTTGTCCGGGCCAGACTAGTTCTTGGTTCTGATGCCACCTCCTCAGAGAGGCCATCCCTGCGCTATCTAAGAGCCGCCCCCACTACTCTCTTTCCCCCATCCATTTTATTTTTCTTCCCATCACTACCTGACATTTTATTGTATACCTAGTAGTTTCCTTGCTCATTGTGTGTTTCCTCGACTGGAATGTTGGCTCCATAAGGACAGGTATCTTGTCCGTCTTGTTCTCTGCTGTTCCCCTGGGGCCTGGCCCCTAGTAGAAATTCGATACATACTGAACGAATGAATGATTGTAGATTCAAATTTTGCACACATATATTGAGCACCTACTCTAGGCCCATCACTGTGCAGGTGCTTTTACATATGTTACACATTTAATTGGCTTAACAATGACATCTATTCATATATATTGAGACCAGTGGGCACTAACATTAAATTTCAATTGAGTGAGCCTGGTAGGAATGCTTCACATCTCCTCCCCTGCTTCATGTGTGCCACGGGGCTAATCATGATTGAAAGGGTGAAGCAGCTGAATGATGTTGTGTCCTGATGTCCTGATGCCTTCTCCCAGGCTTTCTTCTTTTTTTTTTTTTTTTTTGAGATGGAGTCTCGCTCTGTCACCAGGCTGGAGTGCAATGGCGTGATCTTGGCTCGTCGCAACCTCCGCCTCCCGGGTTCAAGCAATCCTCCTGCCTCAGCCTCCTGAGTAGCTGGGATTACAGGCATGTGGCACCACACCAGGCTAATTTTGTATTTTTAGTTGAGACAGGGTTTCTCCACGTTGGTCAGACTGGTCTCGAACTCTCGACCTGCTTCGGTGATCTGCCTGCTTCGGTCTCCCAAAGTCCTGGGATTACAGGCATGAACCACCGCACCTGGCCTAGACTTTCCTTCTTGTCCTTCTTTCAGTTCAGCTCATCTGCTCTCAAACTCAAGGGTGTTTAGGTAAAAATTACTGTACTAGGCTATATAAAAAGAAAGCCAGGGAGCCAATTTCAGGGAACTGAAGAGCAATTTGAACTCTATGCAACTTTTGCCTGATGTACCAATTTTGGAATCAAATGCTCATATGCTATATAAGATTGCTGTAGTAGCTGTGTGGCTTTGGGCAAGTTACTAACCCTCCTTGAGCCTCAACTTCCTTATCTGTATATGAAGATATTAATAGCTACCTTACAGAGTATATAAGATCTGCATATGATCTGTATATGATAAGCAATAGGTGGGTTTGAATCCTACTTCCAGTGCTAACTAGCCATGTGACCTTAGACAAGTTTATGTAACCCTTCTGTGCCTCAGTTTCCTCATTTGTTACATGGGTGATATTAATAGGGCGTACCTTTTGATTGGACTGGACCCTGTTTGCATTCTGCTGTGAAGGAGTGCTGGGCTGGGGGTCAAAGTTGCCCTAATTATAGGTGCAGCACCCGGAGCAAGGTGTTGCTTGGCTCTGCACTGCTGGCAGGTGTGGAAGTCCTCGCCCCATGGGTGAATTCCAGTGCAGTCACTGCCTGTGGGGTAGTCGTCGGCAGGTGGTAAAAGAAAAACTTTAAGAGAACACAGATGGTCACACTTGACAAAAAATGTTCTAGCAACCTCACCTACTGAAATCTCCAAATGTTCTCCAGTCTTGGCTACTTTAAACATACACTGGCCCTAATCAGTCAGCATCATTATAGTCCTTCAGTCACTTAACAAATAGGTATTGAGTGCTATTATGTGATAGGCACTGTCCTAGGGAGTGAGAAAACAAGTCGGGCACAGTCCTCATCCTCATGGAGCATGCAATTTGGTGGCCATAGTGATAAAACCAAATAACAAGAATAATAACAAGATGGTGCCCATTTGTAAAGTATATTATAACATGCCCAGAGCCTGGGCTATGTGCTTTCATCTAGCACCTTATTGAATCCTCACAACATTCCTGTGAGGTTCATCTTAATATCTGCATTTTATAAATGAGGTACCTAAAACCCAGAGAGGTTATGAGACTTCTCCAAGGTCCCAGAATTAGCAAGTGGCAGTCGAGACACTGGAATCCAGATCCATCTATTTCCACAGTGTTACCGTCACCTTTTCCTTCGAAGTAGCTTCCAAAAAGGGAGAGTCTCCGGGGCTACCTGGGGCTTTCCAGAGGAAGGAAGGGCCTGGTGAGGACAGGAGAAAACAGTTGATCCTGAAATCCCTGCTCAGTGCTGCAGGGTGGAGACTGTCCTGCCCCCGACTTCAGGAACCTTATATGGGCGAGCGGTAATAAGTCCCAGCTCAGCGTGCGGGTGGAGGTGCCCGTGAGGAAGGGCCAGCCGCAGGCTTGCTTGGGCAGTGGCCCAAGCTGGTGGTGTGACATCTTTACTGTCTGATTATTTATAGAGTGCCTGGGACAGCAGGCATCCAAGGCAGCTCTGAGGTTATGGGCTTGGGGACCAGGAGAAATAAATAGCCTTCAAAAACCCCAGCCTGGTGGGGGAAGATGTGGAGCCAGGATGAGATGTCTGCCCCGCAGTCTGCTGGGGGCTATATGAAGCAGAAAGGACTGGGATCCCTGGAGCCTGCAGGACCATGTTGATGAGCTGGGGGACAGGCCAGACATCTCTCTCCCTTGGCCACTGGGTTGGGGGAGATCTGAGAGCCTCAGCCCTTTGATGGAGGCAGTGGTCTCGCTGGGGTGGGCCTGGGGCCTGGGGCCTCGGGCTCAGGCCATCATCCTAGCTCCTGAGAGTGGCAAGGAGTCTGGGAGCAGGGGCAGGAGCCCCAGGCTGTTAATTCTGCATGAGCTCACTGTTCTATCAGAGTTCTATCAGAGAAGCAGAACGTGTGTGATCCGAGGGCTTTATGCTCAGGGCAAGGCCTTTCCTGATCATGGGAGCTGCTAGGCAGTGGTGTCAGCCTGTGTCCACGTGTCTGCTCCAGACTTGGAGTCAGCAGGGCCGATGGTCAGCAAGAGAAGATGGACAGGAAGAGGAGGTGAGCAAGGACAAGGCAGAACCCAAAAGAATGACCTGAACACAAAAGGAGGAGCATCACCAGTCGAGGGCTTGCTGGGACAGCATCTGCTTCTCACTGGGACCTGGGTGGCCTCCCACTGCCTCTAAGCCTCCAACTGATGATATGGGTGATCTGCAGAAGAACTAGCCCGCTTTACCACAAAGCTGCACACAAGCCTGGCCCCGAGTTTGGAGAAGCTGAAAGAGGAGATCGATCTGGGGTTGCTACCCCAAGATCCTAAGCCAATAAGGTGAGCCAGCAGGTGGGCTGCACATGCATGAGCTGAGAATCACCCAAACCCACATAGACCTTGAGTGCAAACGAAGCTGCTGCTCCACTTCCACCTTCCAAATCTCACACAAATTTCTCTTGTGGCCGCCCACAACCCAGAACCGTGCAGGGAAGGAAATTCTAGGACATGTAGTTCCAGCTTTGCCATGTTGATACAGGACAAAGCCTCCACATTCACTGTGTGACTTTGACCAAGTCCTTGACCCTCTCTGAGCCTCAGGTTTGTCATCAGTAAAACCTGGGATGGACTCCTCAGTGGTTCCTTTTTCAATGTAAAAAACAAAAACAACAAACAAACAACAACAACAACACAACCCCAAACCCCAAAACTACAAAAACAAAACAAAAAAGAGGTAAAGAGACATGGATTTTCTCATCTGTCCTTTGTGTGCAAATGAACACGAGGTCTTCTCTAAATAAACCTGCAAATCCCCAGGAGGTTGAGGCCCCAGGTGGGAAGCACTTGGGATAGATCATTTGCAGATCCCTCCTCCCTCGGACAGACAGAATACAAGGCTGAACTTTAACGGCAAGACCTGAGCTCTAGCATTGCTGCTGGATGACAAAGCAAGGTGCCAAGCCTCTCTGAGCCCAGCTTCTTTCCCTCTGTGATAAGAACAATTCTTTTTACCTTTCAGGGGTCCATCACATAGATGTTGTCAGATGCTGAGGTAGGGCTCAGAGTACATAACAAGCTTCTTAGATGGTGACTCAAGATCAGCTTTGTGGAAACCACTGTGCTGTCTGAGGACAGGGAGACAGTGAATTCCAGGTCTCCTCCTCAGTGGAGCTCTCTGGGCTAATGGTATGGAAACCATTTAAACAAAAGACTGTGGGACTTCAGGGGAGAGGGAGACAGATTCTGCCCGAGAAGGCTTGTTGGGGAGGGAGTATTTGAATTGGGCCTTGAGGAATGGATATAGCAGTGGTTAGCCCAAATGGAGGGAAAGGGCAGTTTAGGAAGAGGGAAGGGCTGGGCAAAGACTGCAGTTGGGTGCATGCAGCGTGTATTAGGGGACTGGCAAGGACTGTGGTGTCATGGAACAGAGAGTGTGCAGGTGGGAAGAGGAAGGGTAGGGTGGAAAAGGAACTGAGGATTAGCTTGCAGAGTCTTGGACGAATGCTATAGAGTTCATCCCAGTGTTAGCTGAAATAGCCACTAGTGCAAGAGGCTCAAGTGTGCAACACTAGCGTCACGCCAAACGGGGCACCAGGGGTCCCCACATTTTCCAGGCCTTTGGGGTCATTCCTTTACATTTAAAAGAGGAACTCGAGCCCTTTCCACGCAGTGGAAGCCCCTAAGTATTCTCAAGGGAGGCTTCCCATCCTTTTCTCAGTCTTCACTGCAGCCGGCTGCCCAGCTCCCTCTGGATCCTGTAGTACCTGTCCTCACTTGCTGATCTCTTCACTCCAAGCTGGACCCTGCCTGATTTCCTCTGCTCCGGGAGTCCACTGGCCCAGGGAGGTTGGGTGGAGTAGACTTTTGTCGATGGTTTACAGGACAGTGGTGGGGCATTCTGTACCCTCCAGCAGACTCGCGCCGTGGGAGGGGTATTTAGATCATGGAAATCAGCAAATGCTGCACATCAAGGTCTTTCAGGCCCTTCTCTAGAGTTGGTTCTTCATCCCCCATCAGAATACCACTGATTATGCACAGTTCAAATCACACTTTTTAAGTGACGATTGTATATCCGGGCCTGTATGAAAACCCCTCAGCCCAAACCCGTGCTGGGAAAGTTCCTGCTGTTGGAATTATTTCATAGGACCCTAAGTTTTCTGCCATATTGCTGGTATCCTCTTTCCATAAACTCCCCGCACATCCATTTCTCCCACCTCTTTTGGGAAACTCCACATTCTACACACAATTCAACCGTCTCTTAATTGTGCCGTCTCTTTCCAGACCACGTCCTGGGGTGGACACTTTACATTTCACACCCTCAGGGGCTCACCAAGTTATTTTCCTTTTTCTATAGGAAGGACGTTGCAGAAAGGAGAGCTTTAAACAGATTTGTTTTCCCTTCCGCTATGCGAGTCAGCTAAGTTGGATTCAAAAGGTGGTTCTGCAGATATTAAAAGTGATCATTGGGATGCCTGAAACAACATGGAAAACACTTGTAGGTCACATGCTCAGATCTGCACTCTCACTTCTGGGAATCAATTCTCCAGAAACATTTGCACAGATGTATGTATAGGGATGTATGGTGGCATGGTGTGATAAACATTGGAAATATTCTAATCACCTGGCAATGGAGGGGTAAGTGAAATAAGCAGTGGAATGTATGAAGTAGACCAAAAGGTAGAAGTGGGTCTCTATGTATACTGACATGAAATATTTTCACAACATTTTTACAGAAAAAACTTGCAAAACAGAATTTGTTTTTTTTTTTTGGTAAAAATGTCTTAAAGTATACATGTATGTGTATGTGTGTGTGTGTTTATAGATACAGAAAAATGTCTGGAGGATGAGCCTTAAACTGTTAATAGTGGCAATCTTAGGGAATGGATGTCTATTGGGGAGGGGCAATGTTCCCTTTTTTATATCATCTATTTCTGCGTAGTTTGCATTTGTTACCATAAGCATATATTGCTTATGTAATGTTTTTAAAACCAATGATTTTTACAAAGAGAAAATGCTTCAAACACAATGCCAAATATAGACGGTAGGATGCAAAATTGCTTACATATGGTGGTTACAACTCTACAGAAACTCGCGTCTGCGTGGACAGGAATGGAATGAGGAGCATCCCACAAGAAGTGACTGGTGGTTAGGGCGGGGTCCAGGGACAGTTCTTTCTCCTCTTTCAGAAGGCTGGGTAGGGCTGAAATCTGGGACATCTCAAATTCCTCCCAGCACCTTCCTTCATTGCACTCCCGGCCCGTGTTCCCACCACTTGCAAGTGGCAGTGGGTATCAACTATTCAATTATTTTTAAATAGTCGAGCATAGGTCTGGATTGAATAAATCACATTGATGCCAATTTCCAGGGAAGCCCTTTCATATTTTATGATTCACTCCCCACCTTTCCCCCCTTCCTTCCTTGTGTTCCTCCTAATGAACCAGGAGACTGTGCATACTGTTCGGACGTCCCCACTGCTAACCCCCAAATGGAAATGCTGCGGCTGAAAGCATCGTGGTTCTGGGTTTTTTTTTTTTTTTCCTTTTCCTTCTCACAGTCCTGGGAAATTGATATGCAGGCAGGATTATGTTTTGTTTAAAGCTCAGTCCTGGCATCTGAAAGAATACATTATCCAAATTGGTGCATGTGGTTGAAATTCTGCAAAACTCAGTTATGTCACACGTGGCTTGCCAATGAGGGGTCCAGCGGGTCTCAGGCAGCATAAATGCCCTGGATCAGAGAGAGTGTAACAGTGGAAAACCATCCACTGAGGAATATTCTTGAAGTCAATAATTCATCTGCTGCTGGTGGAAGGTAGGCCTACCAGGCACCTCTGCCACCGCCATGATCACCCAATATGCCACCAACTCCCAGTCCTGGGGACGAGCGCTGCTTTCTTCCTTTCCAGTTCTTTTAAGATTAGAATTTGTTCAAAGAACTGATTGCACGTAAACACAGAGACTAGAGGTTTTTTTCCCTTCTCTTTTCATTTTGTAAAATGGTCATAAAAGAAAAACAAGTCCATTTGGAATTTAGAATTCTGAAACTGCAAGAGAAAGAACTGGACTTCACCACGTGTGCTTTGGGGCCTGCCCTGCTCCTGAATCTTGTCCGTGACTAGGTCACCCAGGGAGCGACTCATTGGCAATAATTTGGGAGTCACTGTGGTCCCACTTGCTCTTTAAATGTTAGAGTTTTAATGATTTAGGAACCAAAAGAATAACTAAGGAGCCCAGCAGTCATTATCTCAAATAATGAGACTTTTTAATGCAAAATCAATGTTTGTTATAATGAAAATAGATTCCTCAGCTCCTGCAGGGCCAAATGTACAAATCTTTTCTGCTGTTAAATAAAATGTGACGGCTCATTTTCAGGAGGATGGTGAGCATTTTTATTCAAGAGTAAAAATAAAATGTCAGAACTTATTTACTTTTATTAAGTGCCCATTCTCAATCAGATACTCTAATCAATATCTAATTGGAGGCAAGGAAACGGAAAATAATTTTTATGCCAGCTTGGGGAAGGGAAGGAAGGGAGAAGGAAGGCAGGAGAAAGCCACATAGTACATGTTCAGTTATAATAAGGGCAGATACCTATGGAGCAGATGTGTAGTGCCAGGACTGTGCTAGGTGCATTACCTGTGTTATATCGTCACCCCGTCACAATAGTCCGGAGAAGACCGGTACCACTGTGGCTCCCATTTACAGATGACAAAACTGAGGCTCAGAGAATCTACCTTCTCATGTTTATTATGTGGTGGAGCCGGGATGGAAAACCAGGTCTGTCTGACCTCTCAGCCCCGGCTGTCAATTACTCTATTATCTGCCCCCTCCATCCTTTTAAAAAGCAAGTCTTTTATTTTACAAAAAAAAAAATGAGTCATTCTTAAGAGATTACCAATAGCAGAAGTTTTACTCCTATGAACACTGAAACTGTAAACTTAAAATAGTTTTGGAGGGTAAAGGTTTTTCTTAAATATATTACATACTTCTCTGTCTTGGGAAGCAGTACATGGAGTAACTTTTTTTTAGTGACTGAGAACTGGCTTCCAGGCTTACCTCTGTGATGTGAGGAATCTATAGTCTAACGGTGAGGAGTGAGTTGAAATCCTAGCTCTGAAGTCTGTTACTGAGTGCCTTAGGGAAGTTTCCCTGCTCCCGTTGTGAAAGGTTGGATCTCGTAATATCCTATGATTTTAAGTTACAGGGAAGTAGATTACATCAATTTAAAGAAGAATCTTCTAAACGTTAGAGTTGTCTGAAACATGGCTGGGCTATCTTGGAAGGGAGAACACTCTCCATCCCTGGAGTTATTCCATCAAGTCCAGCTGTGGCAATGATACAGGTAATAAGGCATTGGACTAGCTATCTCCTAGGGGCACCAGCAAACTTCTTCTATAAAGGACCAGAAATTAAGTGTTTTAGACTTTGCAGGCCACACAGTCTCAGTCCCAGCTACTCAACGCTACTGTTATAGGGCAAAAGCAGACACAGGCAATACACAAACAAATGACTCTTGCAGTGTCTCAATAAAACTTTATTTATAAAAGCAGATGAATGGCCAGATATGGTGCCGGGGGCATAATTTACTAACCCCTATTCTCTCTTCCAATGAGAAATTTTATGATTCTCTTCTTGTTCCTTAAGTTATTGTGCTGGGCTGAGCACTGGCATGAGGGCCTGCCATAATCAATAATAATGAGTTAACTCTTACATAAATCTCACTATATGCCACATGCCTTTCTTAGCTCTTTATTTATGTTTTAACTCCTTTAATCCTAACAATGATGCTGAAAAGTAATGATATGGTTTGGCTGTGTCCCCACCCAAATCTCATTTTGAATTCCCACGTGTTGTGGGAGGGACCCTGTGGGAGGTAACTGAATCATGGCGGGTGGGGGAGGGGTGGGTCTTTCCCATGCTGTTCTTATGATAGTGAATAAGTTTCATGAGATCTGATGGTTTTATAAAAGGATGTTTCCCTGCACAGGCTCTCTTCTCTTGTCTGCTGCCATGTGAGATGTGCCTTTCACCTTCCACCATGATTGTGAGGCCTCCCCAGCCATGTGGAACTGTAAGTCCATTAGACCTCTTTTTCCTTATAAATTACCCAGTCTCTGCTATGTTTTTATCAGGAGCATGAGAACGAACTAATACAAGTAGTGTACTAGTTAGGGTTCTCCAGAGAAACAGGACCAATAGGCCATATACAGAGGTGTATAAGAGGAGATTTATTATGGGCGTTGCCTCACATGATTATGGAGGCCAAGAGATCCCATGATCTGCTGTTTGCAAGCTGGAGTACCAGGAAAGCTGGTGGTGCATTCAGTCCAAGTCGGAAGGCCTGAGAAACAGGGGAGCCAGTGGTAACCACCCAGTGGGTTTACCTTGCCCATTGCCTAGGCACGACCGATTTCCCAAGGCAGGATTGCAATAGAGATAGAGTAATTCACGCAGAGCTGGCTGCGCAGGAGATTGGAGTTTTACTATTACTCAAATCAGTCTCCTCGAGCATTCAGGGATCAGAGTTTTTAAGGACAACTTGGTAGGTGGGGGGAAGCCAGTGAGCCAGGAGTGCTGGTTGGTTAGGTAGGAGATGAAATTAAAGGGAACGGAAGCCGTCCTCTTGCGTTGAGTTGGTTCCTGGGTGTAGACCACAAGAGCAGATGAGCTGGCTTATCTATCTGGGTGGTGCCAGCTGATCCATCAACTGCAGGGTCTGCAAAATATCTCAAGCACTGGTCTTAGGAGCAGTTTAGGGAGGGTCAGAATCTTGGCCTCCAGCTGCATGACTCCTAAACCATAATTTCTAATCTTGTGGCTAATTTGTTAGTCCTACAAAGGCAGTCTAGTCCCCAGGCAAGAAGGAGGTTTGTTTTGGAAAAGGGCTGTTATCATCTTTGTTTTAAACTATAAACTAAGTTCCTCCCAAAGTTAGTTCAGCCTACACCCAGAAAGGAACAAGGACAGCTTAAAGGTTAGAACCAAGATGAAATCGGTTAGGTTAGATCTCTTTCACTGTCTTGGTCATAATTTTGCGAAGGCGGTTTCAATATAACTCTCAGTCTGAGGCTGAATGCCTGAGAACCACCAGTGTGTGTGTGTGTGTGTGTGTGTGTGTGTGTGTATGTGTGTGTGTATATGATGTGTGTGTATGCGTGTGTATGTGTCTGTGTGTGTGTACGTGTGTGTATGTGTGTGTGTCTGTGTGTGTGTATGTATATGTGTGTATGTATATGTATGTGTACATGTGTGTATATGTGTGTGTATGTATGTGTGTGTGTCTCTGTGTGTGTATGTCTGTGTGTGTATGTGTCTGTGTATATGTATGTGTGTGTGTCTGTGTATGTGTGTGTCTGTGTGTATGTATATGTATGTATGTGTGTCTGTGTGTGTGTCTGTATGTGTGTGTGTCTGTGTGTGTGTGTGAATGTGTGTGTGTGTGTATGTGTGTTCATGCACATCCTTGTGTAAGTCCCAGAGTCTGAAGGCCTGAGAAACTGGGGTTCTGACATCCAAAGGCAGGAGAATGTAAAGTGAGAGAGCAAATTTGCCCTTCCTCTGCCCATTTGTGTTCTGTTTGGGCCCTCATTGGGCTGTCCACCCACATTGGTGAGGGTGGATCTTCTATACTCAGACCATTGATTCAAATCTAATCTGTTCCAGAAACACCCTCACAGACACACCCAGAAAGAAGGTTTTACCAGCTGTCTGGTTCTTCCTTAACCCAGTCAAGCTGACACATAAAATTAATCCATAACAATTAGGAACCAATATTATTATTCCCATTTTACATATGAAGGAACTGAGGCACATAGGGGTTAAGTAACTTGCACAGGTCCCTGCAATCAGTCAGAGGTGGAGCTGGGCTGCAAACCTAGGCAATGTGGTTCCAGGGTCTGTGCTCCCAACTCCTGTACTGACTTGCCATTTTATTGCATCACTTTGAGTAAATCACGGCTCCCCGTAAAATAGCAAATTCCACCCTTACGGCCTACCAGCTATGTGATCTTGGGCAAGTCACCTACCCTCTCTGAACTTTGGCTTCCTTGCCAGACAATGGGAATTGTGATTATTTATCACGTAGGGCTGTTTTGAGGTTGCCTGTGATTTGTGAAAGCATCTTATTTAGGTTCTGGAACTTAGCTGGCGCTCAGAGAATGCTAATTCCTGCCTCTCCCTTAGCGATTTCCGGAGAATCTAAGAATTGCTAAGAAACAAAGAGAGAGAGGGTCTTGTTCAAGCAATTGAAGTGACAAGTTCCCACTGCCTCCTGTAGTTTGTTTCTTTTTTTAAAAAAACCTTGGCCAGGCGTGGTGGCTCATGCCTGTAATCCCAGCACTTTGGGAGGCCGAGGTGAGCAGATCACGAGGTCAGGAGTTCAAGATCAGCCTGACCAACATGGTGAAACTCTGTCTCTACTAAAAATACAAAAATTAGCTGGGATTGGTGGCACCTCAGGAGGCTGAGGCAGGAGAATGACTTGAACTCGGGAGGCAGAGGTTGCAGTGAGCCGAGATCGCACCATTCCACTCCAGCCTGGTCGACAGAGCAAGACTGTGTCTCAAAAACAAAACAAAACAAAACAAAAGAAAATCTGTAAGAGTTTGTTGTAAAATTGTGTTTTTCCTACAAGGAAGTGCTCTGGCCCTCCCTGCGGGGTGGCAGGCCTGAATTCTGCCTCTCGTGTTAGCAGGTCTGCTCTCTGGGGGTGCTTTCTCTGAAAGAGACCTTGTGAGGTCTGAGCTGGGAACTCTGACCCCAGGTTCTGGTCACTAAAGTCTCCAGCTGTGGTCACTGCAGTTCAGGACCAGAAAAACATGGAGACCAGCTCTTTGGCCATCACATCATGGGAAGAGAAATGTAAAGAATGTACACATGGCTTGGCTTGTTGTAATCACTCAGTCCGGGGTAGCTATCGCCTCTACTGAAATGTACCAAGTCCTCATTTTATGCTGGGGCCTCTGCTCAGTATTTTTCATACATTATCTCCTTTTAACCTCCCAACAACGCTATGAAGTTGTTTCTATTATCCTTATTTCACAGAAAAATCTGTATCTATGTATCTAGACGGGGCATATGACTAGCTCAGGGTACTGGATAGGCTTAGTGATATTAAGCCATTTGCCTAAGATCATAAGTGGTGGAGCCACAATTCAGTCCTGGGAAGCCTGAGCCTATAGCCTGTGCCTTAACCCTCTTCCCCATATCTGTATGTCAGCAAATCCTGTTTGCTTCTACCTGCAAACCATACTCCAAACCCAACTTCCTGCCACTCCCACGGCTACCACCTTGGGCCAAGATTATTGCGATAGCCTGCCAACTAGTCCCATTCATTTTATTCTTGCACCCCAACCCCATTTATTCTCAAAATAGCAGTCTGTGTGGTCCTTTTCTTAAAAAATCAGCTGTATTGAGGTGTAATTTACATACAATAAAATTCACCAGTTTGAAGTGTACAATTTAATGAGTTTTGACTAATGTAAACCGTCAAGTTCACACCACCACAATCAAGATAGGGAACATTTCCATGGCAGTGTGTTTTTTCAAAAAACTAAGTCAAAGCGTGTCACTCCTCTGCTCAACATTTTCTGAGGGTTCCCATTTCCCTTAAGTAAAAGTTGAAATTCTTACAATGTCCTACAGGGCTGTGGCAAAGAAAAGGCTATAGGTTTACCAAGCCAGGTCATTTTTCTCATGGGCACAAAGGAAGACTATATTTCTTTTCGTTCTTGTATCTATGAGGGGTCATATGACTAGCTCGGGGTACTGGAAAGTAGATAGAAATGATGTCCAAGCCTTCCAGGCCTGGGGCCTAAAATTTCTGGAGAGATCCCTGCTGTTTCTTTCCTCTATTTGTCAAATGAATATGAGAGACCCCGCGAAGCACTTGGAGGCCTGGAGGATCTCAGAGTTTCTAAGCTGGGAAGTGAGCAGAGATTCCCTGTTAAGCCTCTGTGATTTTGGAGGACTTAGTGATGCAGCAGCTAGTGTTAACCCTGACCAAGGCTAAGGTCCTACCTGCTCTAACCTCCGTCACCTTGGAACCTGTGAATGTTCCCTTATAAGGTGGAAGGGATTTTGCAGATAAGGGTCTCGAGATGGGGAGATTATCCTAGATTATCTGGGAGGGCCCAACATCAACACAAGCATCCTTGTCAGAGGGAGGCAGAGGGAGATTTGATTATGGAAGAGAAGTCCACGTGATGACAGCAGCAGAAATTGTAATGATGCAGCCACAAGCCAAGGAATGCCAGGAGATGCCAGCAGCCACTAGAGGCTGGAAAAGGCGGGGAGTGACTTTTCCTCTGGAGTCTGCCGAGGGAACCTCACTGATACCTGGATTTTAGCTCTGGAAGACTCATTTCAGACATCTGGCCTCCAGAACTCTCTCCTGTTGGCATTCACTCCCTGGGTGATTTTCTCCTGTCCCATGGCTTTAGACATCATTTGCTGGCTGATGGTTTCCAAATGTCTGTCCTTGGATCTGAATTATTCCCTGAATTATGTACCTGTATATCTAATTTTCTACCCCATATCTCCACTTGGATATATAAAAATGATATTAAACTCAACATGTCAGGAGTCAAATATTTAATTTGTCTCCCTTGTCCTCCATTGCTTCTTCCCACCTCAGTCAATGGTATCATCAACCTCTTGGTTGCTCAGGCCAAAAGTTTTGGAGTCATCCTTGACTCCCATGTTTCTTTCACAGTCCACCTCCCATTCATCAAGTCCTGCCAGTTCTGTTTTGAAACAGATTCTGAATCTGACCTTTCCTCACCACTTCTTCTACCACCACCTTGGTCTACCCCACTCCCACCAGCTGTGCCCAACATTTCTCTTCTGGACTATTGCAGTAGCCTTCTCATCGGGCCCCATGCTTCACTTCTCCCATTTCACCCTCCCCAGTTCCCACACAGCAGAGTGATTCTGTTAAAACTCAAGTCAGGGCTGGGCGTGGTGGCTCATGTCTATAATCCCAGCACTTTGGGAGGCCAAGGCAGGTGGATCACGAGGTCAAGAGATTGAGACCATCCTGGCCAACATGGTGAAACCCTGTCGCTACTGAAAATACAAACATTAGCTGGGGATGCTGCGCTCCTGTAGTCCCAGCTACTCGGGAGGCTGAGGCAGGAGAATCGCTTGAACCCGGGAGGTGGAGGTTGCAATGGGCTGAGATCGCGCCACTGCACTCCAGCCTGGCAATAGAGCAAGACTCTGCCTCAAAAAAACCCCCAAAACAAAAAACAAACTTAGTCAGATCATATTACTCTTTTGCTCAAATGCTTTCATATCACACTTTGAGAAAAGCACCCACAAGGCCCTGTGCCATCCCACTCTGCCCATTTCTCTGATCTCAGTTCCCACCACTGTGCCCCTCTCTTCCTCTGCTCTGTCCACAATGGTCTTGCTGTTACTAGAACAGGTCAAGCATCCTCCTGACTCAGTGCTTTTGAACCTGCTGTCCCCTCAGAAGGGGGACATTATGCCCCTGTATGTCCACATGGCTTCCTTACTTTATTCAAGTCTCTGACCACCCTAACTAAAAGGACATCCTAATCTGTCCCTTTCTTTCCTTACCCAGATTTGTCTTCGTAACATTCATTAATGACATTACCTGTGCTAAATTCATTTTCTCTTCTGACCTCCTCATGGAATACAAGCTCCAAGAGGGTGAGAGCTTTGTTTGTTTTCCATCAGAGCCCCACACCTAGCATAGACCTATGCTGGACTGTCGGGTAGCAGCTCAGCACCATTTCCCCTCTTCTTTGCACATTCTTGTATCATAAGGGCTAGACACTTGGAAATTACATTTTCCAGAATCCTTATTTTGATTCTGCTGATGGCACACATAAGATTTGGAAGGTGGAAGAGAAGCAGAATCTATATTACTGTTCTTCCAGAAGCAATGGGCTGACGCATGGGTTTTGGTAAATATGAAATGTTTGCAGTGGGCTCTGGGGGTTTCCCTGAAAGTATCCTTCTTAGCCCTGGAAGTAGGAACAACCATTTTGGCCATTTTCCTTATTTCATGCAACTTCTTAAGATATAGTGGTGAGTTTCATTAACGTATGTCCTTCCAGCCCTTTCAAAGTTTTTTTTTAAGTACCTGTCTCCTAGGAATTCCAGTTTCTGTTTTCTTGAATGAACTGTCTGATACAAGTCATGGCACACAATAGGCACTCAAAAAATTATTAAATGATTACACATGCCTTGATAGAACGAAGTGATGGGTCTAGAATGAATCCATGCTAGACACAAAGGAGCACTCTCAGGTGCTGGGGCAGGGACCTCAGTTACTTCTATCTTGGAGGTTTACAACAACCTCAGTGTGGCAGCCCAGGTATAGACATCAGACCCATTCTGTAGGGTATTTGGAGTGTGCCATGTCTATGTGTATACTAAAGTTAACATTTTAGAAAACTATGTGGTTCATTCCATGATGGTTTCATTCATTCCCAGTCTAGCCATTTTAAAAATAAATATTCAGTCCAAAGAACTCCAACAGACATTGCTGAGGAAAGAGGGATCAGAACTGGGGAGACCTTCTGAGATTTGCAGTCAAGATTCCACACCAGATTGCATGGTTTAAGTGCGCAGTCTCTTCAAACAAAGATTGACATCTTCCTAAGGGCTTGGGATGAGCTAGGCTCTGTGCTCAGTACTCTTTACTGCCCATCTTATAGACTCCTCCCAATAATCCCATGATGGAAGTATTACCTCTTCATTTTATAGATGAGGAAACAGGCTCAGAGAGCCTCAGGGACTTGCCCAAGATCACTCAGCTAAGGCAGAGTGAGGAATTGGACTCAGATTTCAACCTTTTGGGGTGTCTCTCCAGTCAATGACTATCCATGCCTTCTCTAGAATCTGACCTCTCTTCTTTCTGATCCTCAGGGTTGGGCCCCAGCAGTCAGGTCTGTATGCGTTTGGCAAGAGTAAAGAGGAGGCCCCCAGGCTAAGTGCAGTGGCTCACACCTGTAATCTCAGCACTTTGGGAGGTGAGGTGGGAGGATCGCTTGAGCCCAGGAGTTTGAGACCAGCCTGGGCAACATAGAGAGACCCCCATCTCTACCAAAAAAAAAAAAAAAAAGGAGCTGGGTGTGGTGGTGCACGCCTGTGGTCCCAGCTACCAGGGAGGCTGAGGCAGGAGGATCACTGGAGACCATGGGGCCGAGGCTGCAGTGAGCCGTGACTGTACCACTGCACTCCCACCTGGATGACAGAGCAAGACCCTGTCTCAAAAATGGGAGGACTCCAGAACTCCATGTTCCTCAAAGTCCCCTTCTTTCTTTTCCCAACACTTACAGCCTTACCACAACTATCCGCCTTGAAGGCTATCCAGACAAATCTCATTATGCCTTTTACCCTTTTTGAAATTAGTCATTGTGAAATCCCCACACTCCTAGCTTACTCCTCATCCCCTGCCCTCTGATCTTCATCTGGCTCTGTACATCCCCTAACATGACCTAACTCTCTTGTTTTCCTACTCCCCAAATCCTTCCACTGGGCTTCCTATAGTTAGTTACCAGAAAACTATCCTGTAACCTCATCCTTGTCCCTGAACGTTCCCCTTCTCCTTCTTACTCTAGAGAAAACTTAGCTCCCCTTCAAGGACGCTGTCTTTCCTGAATCCCTCTCAAGTGGTGACTGTTCATATTCCCGCAGCCCCTGAACCACTGGCAGGTGGGGTAGGTGTCCTCCCTGCTCCTTGTTGCCACTGTCAGATCATTTGTTCCTGCGCATCCCCCCGAAACTGTGGCTTTGAAGTAGTGCTGTCAGACCACACCTCTTTGATACTCCTTGTTGCAGTCATATATAGAGCCCTAGTCACTCCTCTCTACTGTTCCCTGAAGATATTTAAATGCTGAGCACTCTTTCTGCAACACTGCCCTGTCTCAGTTCTTGGTGATTTCCATAGAGACGATCCTTCTTGGTGATCATGCATAGAGACGATCCTTCTTGGTGATCATACATAGAGACGATCCTTCTCCGAGCCTTGCTTCTCATTTCCTTGGCCCCTTTCATTCCACCTAGTTCCACTTGTCACTCTTAAGGTCACACACCAGTGCTTATCACTAACACTAACTGTATCCCCTCCACAATCTCAAGCATCCCACTTTCGGAACACCACCTTACCTTTCCAGCTCACTCTGCTGTGGGTGGTGGCATTGCATGGTCTCCAGGTGAGAGCAGGCTGTTTTCTACCAGCAAAGGGGAGGGGTTGCTTCTTCTGGTACAGAGGGCTCCAGGGGAATTTGCGGTTCAAGATTTTCAGGCTTATCTATACAAATATTCTCCTCCATTCTGTCAGGGTTCCACGCCTTAAGTGTTACAGACCTGAAGGTCACCAGTGAGACTATGCATTCATCTCCTTTGCAGGTCTCTCCCTTAATAATCAAATCCTGAGCCCAATTTTCAGCAGAGCCTGCTTTGTGGCAGGAGGAGATGAATCTCCTTTAAAGATGCCATGGGATCCTCTGCCTTCCAAGGCATGCCTTCAGTTGGCAATTAGCCTCCCCAGACCCACCATTTTATTTTGCAAGGCTTTCGAGGCTGTCAAAAACAGCCACCCCCCACCACAGTTGTTATAATTTCCTCCAGACTGATCAAGCACCGAAGCTTCTCGCCTTCTTCCTTGTAGCGCATCTCACTAACTATAGGTGAAAGTTGAGCATTGCTGAAGCCCTGCATACCAGAGGTCACCACTCCATTTACCAGCAGCAATGGGGTCCCTATTGTCTTCAGATGGGTGGGCAATCTGATTCCTAAATCCCATCCTGAGGGCCATGCCTAGTACCAACTGCCTTAGTCCTCCCAGAAGACAGAGCCTGAGGCAGAAACTCATGTAATCACATTAATGAGAAGTGCAGACTCTTGGTTGCAAGATTGAGGGCAGTGGGGAGTGAGGCAGGGAGAGAAGGAGAGCGAACCAAAGGAACCGTAATGCTGAGCTTTGTTGATACACAGTTTTGTAACAAGTGTAGCTGATGGCTTGGTCCCAGGTATATCCTCTTGCTTTCAGGACCATCTGATATGGTTTGGCTGTGTTCCCACCAAAATCTCATCTTGAATTGTAGTTCCTATAATTCCCACATGTCATGGGAGGAACCTGGTGGGAGGTAATTGAATCATGGGGGCTGTTACCCTCATGCTGCTCTTCACATGATAGTGAGTTCGTTCTAATGAGATCTGATGGTTTTATAAGGGCTTTTCCCCTTTTTGCTCGGCAGTTCTCGCTGCCGCCATGTGAAGAAGGATGTGTTTGCTTCCCCTCCTGCCATGACTGTAAGTTTCCTGAGGCCTCTCCAGCCATGCTGAACTGTGATTCAATTAAACCTCTTTCCTTTATAAATTACCCGGTTTCAGGTATGTCTTTATTAGCAGCATGAAACTGGACTGTGCCATCCACGCTGTATCTGAATAGACCTGAAAATGTGGTGATGGGGGTGGGTTGTAAAGAGAATTTATCCTCAGATTTCCTTCTATCTCCTATAAAGGCTTGCCCCATGGACCACCAATTCTCCTGCACTCCTGGGTGGTGTCACCCACCCCTTCAGTGACCCTGAAGAAATCAGAAAACCTGCCTTTTGGTGTAACTTTTTTCTGGGTGCAGAAGTGGAGGGAGGATCCTGCGGACCTGGAGGTGGCCCCAGGCTACAGAATTGTAGGGTCCCTGCAGCTGAGGCTGGGATGTAGCTCACTTGGGGAGTTGGTCCCTGTGGCAGCAGCTGGGGCAAAACAAGAGGTCAAGCGCACTAGTGATGGTGAGTGAGGCCCAGAGGACTTGAGGCCGTGCATAGGAGGTTCTGAGACGCCTTGTGAAAAGAAAATCAGATTATGCCATTCAGAACTTTCATGATATCTCACCCCATATTGGCCCACAGACCTTGCCCTATCTGGGCCCTGCCACTCTCTGAGCTCTGCTCCTTCCTCTCCCTCATGGTGAGCTTTACTCCAGCAGCACTGAAGGCCCTGCCTGTCCTCAGCCCTTCTCAAGCCTCCTGACCCAGGGCCTTGACACCTGCTTTTCTCTGCCTGGAGGGCTCTTCCCTCACAATCTGGACTGCCTGTCTCCTTCATTTCCTTCAGGCCTCTTGTGAAATGTCACTTTGTCTATGAGGCCTTCTTTGTCCACCTTAAGGAATTTCATCCCTGTCCCCACCCAGCTCTCTCTTTGCCCTGCCATATTGCTGTCCTGACATCCTGTGCATTTTGTCAGCTGTTTCTTTTCTGTCTTCTCTGAACTAGAATGTAAGCTCCCTGAGGGCAGAGGCTTTTTCTGTTGGCTGCCTGTGTCTACAGCAGACATGGCACATTGCTGGTTCTCTATCAATCTTTGTTAAATGAACAAATGACTAAGTAAATGAATGATGGCAACGCAATGCTCATTTCCCTAACTGGGATTAGACTGATTAGACCCCTGGCCCAAGCTGGGCCAACGAGATTGTCTCTCCAGGGAATTTGGAACTGGGCTTGAGAGCTGATGAGGCTCTGGAGGGGCAGAAATTCAGACCTGTGAATTCAGGGGTGGTAGGGTGGCACTTCACCCCACGCTAAGGTGGAAGGAGCTGGTTTGCAGGCAGAGGAGACTTGAGAGGCATTGCAGGGGACAGAGAGAGGCCAGCCCCAGCTCCTTCCTCCCCCTGGGATCCAGGAGACACCCCAGGACGTTATGATAAATTCCTCCTTTCTGCTTAAGCTAATGAGAATGGCCTTATTTTTACTTGCAATTAAAGTCTTAAATATCAACACTACCATTTACTGAGCGCCACTGTATCCATCAGGGGCTGTGCGGAGCCTTATCCTGCTTTGTGGAATCTAAGCAGGTCACTTCCTGCAGTGCAGGCCACATGGGGCCCCTCACTCACTTGCAGTACCTCGGTTAGCACACAACCCTTGCTGAAGGAGCTCTGAGGCTGCCCTGAGGCCTTTTCCTGGCACCCAGGGGGTGGCCCAGCTGCCCCAGAGCCTGAGGCCTCTCCTCCTCACCCCAGCACATGGCACTCCCCCAGCCCAGCTGTCACTACAGGCTCCCTGCTCCTTGCCACCTTGATGCCTGAGGCTCCAGGTCTCAGCAAGGCTCAGCCCTGAGCCTTGTCACTCCTGCTCTCCGACCCCTGCATCTGGCTCCTGTTCTCCCAGCCTCCTGAGCCCCACAGTCCCCTCCCTACAGGCCTGACCCCAGAGCGTGGAATCTATTGTCCTCTTCCATCCCAGCCATCCTCTAGCTCAACCTGACAGCTCCTCCATTAATGATGCACATTTACAAACAGCTGATTTACACAGAACACAAGGAAACCCCTCCGTTTTCAGAAAAAAGGAGACTCCTGGTTACCGGTCACTTGAAACAGCGTGGATCCGGGATGAGGGAGCCTCCTGCCCTTCCTACCATTTTCTAGGCGACTCTGAAGGGGCCATCAGACCGAGTAGGTGGCTGGGGGAGGAAAGCAGGCTGAACAAAAGGAAGAAATGAGGTGTTGGGCAGGCACATGCTATTTAGTTTCTGTATTTGTTTTTAGAGCAATTTTATTCCTTATTTACATATGCCCTTGTGAACCTTTAGGGTCTGTTTTTAAATTCTGCCAAGCCTCCCCAGCCCTGTTACTCCCATCACACACACACACACACACACACGCAGAATTTTTATTTCAAAGGTGAGCAGTCATGGGACAGAAAGGCAAGGTGTGCTGTAGAAGAGCTTTGGAGTCAAAAGCCCCATATTGAATCCCAGTGCCACCCTCCATGAGCTGCTGATGCAGGACATACTGACATTTGACAAGGAATCCATTGGAGCCTCAGTTTCCCCTACTAGTAAAATAGGGATAATCACATCGACTCTATGGAGTGGTTTTGGGGATGAAGAGATGAAGTGTGTGCATGTAAAGTGCTTTGTGCAGTGCTGGGTAGGTAAGGCATCTGCGAGTGGTAGTTATTATTTAGGTTTAGGAAGCAAAAACTCAACCACATGCCCCAGTCTGGCCTTCTCTCCCATCCTTCCAAGAGACTCTACTGTTTGATCTGACCCAGGCTCAGATAGATACCCACCCATAGCTGTGGGCAGAAGTCACAGGCCATTTGTTCCCCTGCTTTTATTAGTTCACATTCTTCCCTAGAAAGGGCCCTTCTCTTGTTCTGTTCTTTGTCTATTAGGCCTCCTCTCCCCTCCACTACCCCACCAAAGTGACAAAATGTGGGTCCTTGGTGGGGTGGGGGTCAGTATTGGGACACAATGATGCAACAGCACTGAACATGTGCCACTATGACCCAGGTGTTATGCTAAGCTCTGCAGGTCAGCTCTCTGATTTAATCACCCGTTTTGTGCATTCATGGCAGACAATTCTAGCCGAGCCCTGAGAAGTTCTCAGAAACAGTGTGGTGATCTATTAGTGATGTCTGTCATGGATGAAGCCATGGGAATATCATAATTCCATTTGCCTTCTCAGCTGGGAGCAGTTCGGAACATGTAGGAAGGACTCTGAGCTCCAGCTGGAGCTCAGGGGGGCTTCCTAGGGAGGTGATCTCTAAGCAGACATCTGTAGAATGAGTAAGAGGATAGTCAGTTGAAGAAGGATGGGCAAGGTGCTCTGGACAGGAAAATAGCATGGGTGTCAGATATGAACCACCATGTGGGCAGACAGGTATTACTGGGGCATAAAGCAGGAGGCAGGGAGAGATGGAAGGTGAAGCAGGCAAGAAAAGCAATGAATGGTACATGTAAAGCAGTTAAAATGAATAGTAAGTGCTCAATAAGCTGCAGCTGTCATATTATTATTGTTGTTGTTGTTACTGCAGAGTTTCAATAAATGTTTCTTGGCTGATCGGTAGAGGGCAAGGCCCATTAAGCACCTAGTGGATATTGCTCAGTAAATTCCTAGTTGACTTATTGGCAGCCTGATCAATAATCAATTGACTCTGGGAAAGTCCAGCCATGGCAGGTGACAATATATCAGGATGAAGATGTAAGTGGCAGTGCAAATACCCTACCCCAAGTCCAAATTCAGGCAAACTTTGCATTTTACTTAGCCCCTCCTCTGGGGAAGTCCTCCTGGCTTGCTCCAGGCCCACCAGCAGTCTACTTATGTTAGCCTCTGAGTCCTCGTGACTTCTCTTTGTGGCACAGCCATGGCCTCTTGTCCTGGAGCTGTCCCCTTTCCCCTCCTAGCTGCAGATGGAGAGGTCAGCCGGGACCCCTTCTGAGGTTGCTGTTTTCTGACCCCTCTGCTCACTCTCCCAGGGGCTGCTTTGAGACTCAGACCTTGAACTTCCCCTACCAGAGCTGGGGCAGACCCTGCCCTTCATTTTCTATACTGTGCTTATTTTGTTTTTTTAAGGACACAGGGTCTCACTCTGATACCTAGGCTGGAGTGCAGTGGCATGATCATAGCTCATTGTAACCTCGAACTCTTGGGCGCAAGCGATCCTCCCACCTCAGCTTCCTGAGTACCTGGGACTATAGATGCATACCACCGTGCCTGGCTAATTTTTTAAAAAAATTTTTTGTAGAGATGGGGTCTTGCCATGTTGCCCAGGCTGATCACAAACTCCCAACCTCAAGCAATTCTCCTACCTCAACCTTTCAAGTGTTGGGATTACAGGCATTAGCCACTACATCCACCCTGCTTCCTTATTTTACAGGATGAAGGGTCTGTACCACTCCCCTGACCCCAGGCTGTTCTGTACACAAGGAATTTCCACCCCTTCCCTCCACCCTCAGGGTGCCCATCCCTGCTCCCACCCTCCCCTGCATCCCTCAGAGCCTAATTGAAGAGACTCCGCCTGGCAGAGAAAATGAAAGCTTTATCTTCCCAGTCCATCCTGAAGTGTGTTAAGATGATGGATGAGTTTCCAGACCTGAATGCTCCTCCCAGTAGCATTAACAAAATTGCCTTTCAGGATCCCAACTTCCACGTCAAGATGGGCTGTGGTGGAGATGGGAGCCCCAAGCTTTGGCACTTGACGGTGAACATTAAAATCATTTTAATGCTGCATTTAGGATTTGCGTTCCCTGTGTGCAAGCCAGTCCCATTGCTGGCACCGGAATAAGATGAATGATGTTTGTTAAAAAGCTCTTTGGTACAGCCTGATTGACCACTAGGAACACTCAGCTTGGAGCGGGGTGCGTGGGCCCAGCTTCTGGGCCTGGATGGGACCGGTCAGAGATGCTGTCACTGTTAGCTCTATTGGGTCACAGCCAAGTCTTTTCCTTCAGGCCTCTCCCACCTCTCCCAGGCTACAATGTCAAGAGGTCAGAGATGTGTCATGGCTAAGAGAGTCCTGAGTTGGAATCCCATCTCTGAAACTAGGTTGCTGATGGAGGGGGGAAAACCCTTTCCCTGTTGGCTATCAGCATCCCCATCCGTGAAATAAGGGAATGGCTAGCTGTTAGGGGTTAAATGGTGTTCCCCTAAAATTCATATGTTGAAGTCCAACTTCTCTCCCCATCTCAGAATGTGACCTTTTTTGTAAATAGGGTCTTACAGAGGTGATCAAGTTAAAATGAGGTCATTAGGGTGGGCCCTAATCCAGTGTAATTGGCATCCTTATAAAAAGGGGAAATTTGTAGATAGACACGCATACCCTGTACACACATACCACATGGAGAACCCTACGTGAAGATAAAGGCAGGGATTGTGGTGATGTGTCTACAAGCCAAGGATTACCAAAGATTGCTAGCAAACCACCTAAAGCTAGGAAAGGGGCAAGGAACGGAGTCTTCCTCACAGCCCTCAGAAGGAACCAATGCTGGCAGTGCCTTGATCTTAAGTTTCCAGCCTGCAGAACTGTGAGACCCTATGTTTCTGTTGTTTAAGCCACTCAGTTTGTGGTGCTTTGTTAAGGCAGTCCCAGGAAATGAATATGCTAGCTGGAGCCCCGCCCACTCGGACACTCCCTGAGTCTATGAAGCTAGGATTCAGCCTGAGGGACCAGCTGGAATGAGTGAATCTGCTCTCTGCTGCTCCAGGAAACCTTGGAGGGTGGGAGCCAAGCAGGTAGGACCTTGGAGCTGAAGCCACTGGCTGTCTTTGTTCCCAAACCACAATGGTTAAAAAGGCCCAGGAGGAACTGCTGGTCCTTTGGGGACAGTTGGGTGGAGGAGGGGGCTGGTCCCAAGTATATGAGCCCAGGTGGAGCTCTGGTGCTGGGTTGAGGGCCACTCATTGCTCAGGGTTGGGGGTCTTGAACCCCCACCTGGAAACCCAGAGCAGAAAGCAGGGATGTCTGCCTCTGGGCACATGAGAGAAGATGCATGTGTTGAGGCAATTTCAGCTTCTAGACTCTCCCAGGTCAACTTGCTTTTCTCCCAAATGAAAGTGTTTTTCATTGCATGGAAATGAATCCACTTAATGTGTGTTATAGAAAAAGGAGACATTAGTGTGCGTTATAGAAAAATAAAGTTCAAATTTATGCACACCTGAGTTTGTGGCCTGAAACAGACCCATTAATACTGACTGAGTACCCAGCACAGCCAGACACTTTCACTGCATTCTCTTCATCCTACTGACAATGCTATTTTTGCACATATTACTCTCTCCATTTTACAGAGGAGGAAACTGAGACACGGGGAAGTGATGTGTGACTCACAGTCACATAGTAAGTGCTTGGATTCGAACTCAAGGAGTCTGACCTCCTCACCCCCACCCCAGGCTGGGCCTGGCACCCAGTGACACAGAATCTTCTCATGAGAGGCTAAGCCCTGGGAGAAGTGGAAAAAGCTGGGGACCACAGAGCAACTGATGAAGAACGAGGAGCAATCCAGAGGCTGTGGAGGGTTAGTAACACTTGTGCTGGAGGTGAGATGTTGGTCGGGGGAGGACTGGTGGGCCGTGGGCCGTGTTTATCTGTGGGGCCACCCTGTTTACCTGGTGGCTGAGCAGGGAGCATATCCTCTTTGGTTCCTGGGAGGTGGCTTGTGTGGGGACTGGAGATGGATCAGCCCAGGCGGGCGACTTCCCTGCCACCGCCCCTCCCCCACGCAGCAGGTAGCACCAGGTGTATTTGGCAAAGCCTCCTGCGTGGGGAAGGCCAATCAGCCTGAGTGAGCTGGGCTGCGCTGGAGCTGGGGATTGCTGGGGATTGCTCTTGCAATCAGGGCATTTCACACAGCAAATTGTGGTCATTTAGGCCTCTCTCCGGCAAGCTTAATTTCAGGCCCAAGCACAGAGGATATTCAGAGACACAATGAGGTAATTTCACATTTTAAAGCAGAGAATGCAGCGTAAATTAGTAGAAAAATCATGACACTTATAAACCCCGTTCTAAAGATGTATTGTTCCCTTCTCTTCTGGGAGAAAAAAAAAATCAGCTTCTATTAAGATTGAATTAACCACTGGAGGAGAATTCCTCAGACGGCCCATTCGTAAGGAGAAATCTATTTTAAACTTGGTGGAAAGGCTTTTGCAGCAAGTGTTAGGAAGAGAGTTCCTGAGAAGATGCAGGTGCTCTCGCAGCAGTCCCTGCACCTGGGCAGGGGGAGCAGGGCGCTCAGGCCTGAGCCCTCTCATGCCCACCCCAGGTTGGCCCCCTTTGGTTACAGCCTTGAGTGGTGTAAATGCTGAGGTCAGATGTCCCCTAGACAGTGATTTAAGTACAAATTGCTTATTTGGGAGTGAGGGAGGGGAGCAGGGAAGTGAGATGTCAGGGCTGGGGGACTAGGGGGGCCAGTAAAGAGTCCTGCATCAAGTCAGCCACCCCTGTGGGCAACCAGAGGCAGAGGAGACCATGCTTCTTAGAGTTAGCCTCCACGAGGGCTGGGGAGATGGGCTGTTTATCACGCCCAATCCTAAAAGGCATCATGGAGGGCTACTCCATAAATGTATTGGTTTTCATTTCTTGGCTTCCCTCATCTCTACCCTGAAGGTGGCAACGTGGGCTCCAGCAGCCAGAGATAGCCCTCTGCGAGGTTGTAGGGAGCCAGGCAGGTACAGCCTGGAGTGGTCAGTGTGATGGGATCTAGCGCATCCTACCTGGTTACTGGTATTCTCTCTGATTCCCAAACCCCATCCCAGGCACTTCCTTGGGTTCTAGCATTTTTTTTTTTGAGACAAAGCCTTGCTTTGTTCCCCAGGCTGGAGTGCAGTGGTACAATCTCGGCTCACTGCAACCTCCCCCTCCCAGTTTCAAGAGATTCCCTGCCTCAGCCTCCCGAGTAGCTGGGGCTACAGGCATGTGCCGCCATGCCCGGCTAATTTTTGTATTTTTAGTAGAGATGGGGTTTCGTCATGTTGGCCAAGCTGGTCTCGAACTCCTGGTCTCAAGTGATCACCCCACCTTAGCCTCCCAAAATTCTGGGATTACGGGTGTGAGCCACCGCGCCCGGCCATCAAGCTCTTCTTTTATTCCAGACAGGCAGGTGCCGTGTCAGCTTTCTGTGTCACAGAAAGGGCCATGCCAAAGAGATAAGCCCTATGTTCTAGTCCCAGTTCTTTGCCTGGCAAATTGTCAGCCTGAGCTCCTCCTGCCCTCTCTCTGGGTCACAATATCCCCAGGTATTTTGGGATGCCCTTCAAGGCTTTTCCTTGTTCTGAAATAATGGCTTATATGGCAGGGGGAAGGTGACAATGTCAGTCTGATTCTGTCACCTCTCCCAGCACCCAGATCTGGCTCTTGGGCCTAGTAGCCCAGTGACACTTGCTGAATGGAGCTGGACTGTGGGGCTGCAAGGCCGAGCTCTGGCCAGACAGACTGACCACCTCCTGGTCTCCTGAGCCAGAGAGAAGCCATGGATACCACACCCATGAAGTGGCTCTACTAGCCCTGGATGTGCCCAGGCTGGGAGCCAGAATGTGCTGAGGAGAGATGGCCCCAGGCCATGGCCCAAACTTGGGGTCCAGGACATCAGGATCCCTTTTTACTTTTAAAATGACATCCATTTTAAGGCAAATCCATCTGAGAACTAGTGAATTGACTCCACATGGCAAACATCTGAGCGTGAGACTAAACTCTGGGCTGTTTCCTCACTTTAGAGTATTCCCTGCCTCTGTTTTATCATGTGAGTTAAAATAAGACTTTTTAATCCACTGAACTTTTCATGCCAGAATATCCCTTGACTTTCCGTGCCCACCTCCCTCTTTATGATAAGTTTCCGGTTCATTTTTTCAGAGAAGTCAATTTCAATGTTGATCAAAAGGCTTTTTCAGAGATCCAGGTGACAGATCCCATGAATTCAGTTCTCAAGGAAACACAGGGCCCCGGAGCTTGTCCCCACACCTAAAAGTGGGGTGGAGAGGCTGCCAGCTGTTCAGGGGGTGGATTTCTCCCCAACACCACCTGCGCCATCCATCCCCCAAGGCTGGCAGCCTGTCGGGGGGCCTCATCCAGCCCCAAACGGTGGCGCCTCCAGCCCCCTTGACAGCCAGTGGTGGTGAAATGGCTGCTTCAAGATTTCAGCTTTCTACAAAGACAGAAATAATCAGGTTGACCAAAGGGGAAAAAAGGGAAAATTGAGCATTATGAGGGTGATAATTCAGAAAGTGTCAGCCTCAGAATAATTGAATCCGATGACATTTTGTGCTACAGGAAACAATAGCAGCTAGCCCGCTGCCCGTCTGATTCATGTCTGGTTCATGTTTAACAAAACAAGGGCAAGGGTCACGCAGCCACGAGCCCCATAAATAACCCGTTAATGGGATTTCCAAACAAGCTGTCCTCAAAGTGGCTTTCCGTCTCACTGAGAGAATATTAAAATGCAAATGGATTCGGGCTGTGTCTTCATAAACAACCGTGTTCATTTAACCTCCGACCTCCCCGCTTAACTGCCCATTCCAGCAATTTGTACGGGCTCCTCGGCCACAGGCTCCTGCGGTAATTCAGGGAAAGTGCATTAAAGGAAAGGGTTACGATTTGCGATGCTCAGTTAATCACGCTATTGAGATGTTTATGGACAGAATCCCGTTCCTCTTCACACTTGTCTCGGGCCTTGTGTCCCACCCCCGCCCCCACCAACCCAAGCATGGCTGGTTGGTTCCTTTTGTTGAATCTGGTGCGGTGGGTGCGGCATGGCCCTGGAGGTGCGTAGGCTGTCTTCCCAGCTGACGGGGGTCCCCTCCTCGGGCCTCTACTCATCAGCCTGCTTCTCCTTGGCTGCTATTCTGCTTGGGGTCTGGCCAGAGACCCTCAGTTAAATGCAGATGGTCTCAAGCCTTGTTCTCCTTTGTGAAATGGCCCAGGCTTGCCCTGGGCAGCCGCCCATCACTTGGTTTCTTCCCAGGAGCCCCTTTCTGTTCTCTCCAGAGCTGCCCTGACCCAGCCCTGGCATTGGCCTGGCAGCTCTTTGACGAGCGCCGTGACAGGCAGCTTGAGTGGATGTTTCCTCCCTTGGCCCTGGGCATGCCTCCTGAGCCTTGAGCCTCCATCAATCTGACCGTGTGCAAAGATAAGACTTGCAGAAAGAGAGTAAGGGGGATGTGAGCCAGGGGCCAGGGTGTGAGGTCTGATGCCCTGGCACATTTCTGGGAAGGAGACAGGCACTATGCTGGAGGAAGTGCTACATGGTCTTCTCCGTTGCCTGGACAGATCACACGGGCACCGCCCTCTTCAGTTTACAGAAGGCTTTTTCACATAGATGATTTCACTAGATCCACTCAAGTCTGGCACCTGGCACCTGGTTGGGGTTCAATCTTAGAGATGAAGAAAGGTAAACTCAGAGAGGCTAAGTGATCTGTCTCGGGTCACCCAGTGATTGGAAGGTGGGGTGGGCCTGCAGACTTGGCCTCACTCTGAGGCACAGATTTTCCACACGTCTGGGAGAGGTCCCAATGTTCCATGACTTCTCTCTGAGGAGCAAAGAGAGTCTGTAAGAGCCTAGACTGGAGTCTTTATCCTCTCTTGGGCAGGAGGAGAGCAGAGGAGGTAAAGCCATGCTGGGGAGGACACATGGGAGTTGGGGGCAGGTATCCGTGTCACTGGCCCCAGCTGGAGTAGATGGCCTCCCTGTTCCGAATGGGGCCTCCCAATTCTAGTTGGCTTTTTGTGTTGTTCTTTGAGGCAAGCATTTCTCTCCTTTAGCTTTTTCTTCCCATTTCTTTATAAGGAAGGGTAGGGGAATGAATCTCCGATGATGTCTCCAGTTCGCTAATGCAGACATGGGCCTCTGGGGACCACCAAAATGAGAAATATCCAACTCCGCCTTGCTCCCCGCTTGATAAACTCAGATAGACTTCCAGTTATAAATCTGTCTCAGGATGTGTAGAGGCTGGAACTGCAGAGGCCAGCCTGTTAAGGAGCTTGGCTGGGGCTGTGGCCACTGGGCTTCTTGGGCCTGGCCTGCATGGAGGTCGCCCTCCCTCACCCTTCCTCCATCCCACCCCATCCTCTTCTGTATTTCTTTTTAAAATTTTTCTCTTCTCTGCCTCTCTCCCTCAGGCTCAGTACCTCCAGGGGTGGCAGAGAGGGTGGAGGGAGGGAGTCCCATGAGGGCCGGTCCTGCAGAGATCACCAGCACCTGCTTGCATCTCCTGTCTGGTTTCTCTGCCACACTTTCCTTGGATGGATGGAATTTCTGTCTTTCTCTTCCCCTCCCCATTTTGTTTCTGTTTCTGCTTCTCTGTGTTCTCATCGTGTGTCTGAGATGCTCTCTTGGTTTGTACCTCCATCTCTTTCTGTTTTCTTTCTTTTGTGGGTCTTTCCCGTCCCTCCATGTCTGTCTCTCTCTGCCTCCCCCTGCCCCTCTCCAGTGAGGCTCCCTGGGTTCCGGCCAGGCGCATTCCCCTGACAGCTCTGTGCTGGCTTCTTTGTCTCCAGCTCACCCCATTCTCCACTCTCCTCTCACAGCGATTTATCTAAAATGCAAATTGAACCATGTCTTTCCCTGGCTTAAAATCCTTCAAGGCTCCCCACCAGACCCTGGCGGGATTCCTCCCCACCTTTCCAGGATCATCCCTCTTCATCCTCCGGGCTCCACTCTACTGTGTGTGTGTGTGTGTGTTTCTCTTTCTCTACACACATATGTATACACACACACACACACACACACACACACACACGATGAGCATCTGGAGGGAGAGACACATACAGAGACATATAGACAAGGGAGATAGGGAGAGACAGAAGTGAGACACAGAGAGAGAGAGAAAGAGACAGAGAGACAGGAGGAGATCTTATGCTGGAAGAGAAATGGGTCCTTCAGCTCTCAGCTCTCCAGGTCACCCTTCCATGGCAAGGCCAGGTCATGTGTGCAGGGCACTTTCTACCTACCCAGATCGTCTGACACTGAATCCTGTGCTTCTAACCACCCTGGCAGCCTGACTGTTCTGGAGTAGGAAGTCCAGGTAGGAGGAAGTCTTGGGCAAAAAGAAGGATGACTTTCTGACTGTAGAAAGTGGGAGGAAAACGGGGGCATAGGGAGGCAGACACATGTACAGGTGGCTGCAGGATGTCGATGGCCTTGTGTCTCTGTGAAGTAGGAAGGGAGGTCGCCTGCTTGTGGGATGTGCAGGGCATTCAGTAAGGAGGGAGGAGAGGTGAGGGCCTGGACAGGTCTCAGAGGGCCATGTGACAAGAAAACTCTGAGGGCCTGATGGGCAGCAGAGGACCCCTGTTGATAAGCATGAACTTGCGGGTGGGTGAGTTCCTTCAACAGCACAGATGCTGCAGCACACAAGGGACCATTGGGTTGACCCAGGAGTGGGTTTTTCCTAAGGGTGTGATGGAAAGACAAGGGACAAAGGAACCAAAGCCACTGGCAAAGCATGGATGATGGGATAGACCATGGGACCTCGGTGGAATTGGGAAGAAAGGAAAGCCTGGAAGGGCAGATTGGGAAAACTCAGAGGAGAAGAAAAAGTTGGCGGTTTTGTGGAGATCAAAGGACAGGTGCAGTGAAAATAAGAGGGTGGAGGGGCTGGAGGGCCCAAGGGCTCAGGTCCAAGAGTAGATAGATAGGTCACCCATTTCAGGGGTGTTGTGGCTCTAGGTAAAAGGGACTGTAAAAGGGTCATGGAGTGGCAGCTGAGACACAGTGCAGGGATATCACTAAAGGGGGACAAACCACCCAGAGACCTAGTGGCTGGAAACAACCATTTGTTATTGCTCCCATGTCTAGAGTCAGCTGGGAGGTCCTGCTGATCTTGGCCAGGCTTGGCTGATCTTGGCTGGGCTGGCTCATGTGTCTGAGGTCAGCTGGCATGGTTGGTCTCAGACGGCCTCACTCACATGGCTGGGGGTTGGTTGACTGGCCATTGGCTGGGTGTTGGAGATGACCAGGCATTGTGTGTCTGTCTCGTCATGCAGCTTAGGCCCAGATTGAGAATGTGCACAACATCACTTCTGCCTCTTTCCATTGGCCAAAGGGAGCATGGAGTCCTGTCCAAAATGAAGGGGACAAGAACTAATCTCCTCATCTTTATGGGAGAAGCCACAAGGAAGAGGTATTTTCCAATCTACTGCAGTTAAGGCCACCTGAGAGTCCAGGGGATTGGAGAGACCATCAGCCCCAACACAGGTCCTCTAGGATGTAGACTGAGATCCAGGTGCTAAGGTCTTCAAAGAGGGAGGAGAGGTGACACAGAGCACTGAAGACAACAATATCAGGAATGGTAGAGGCCATTCGGGCCCTTAGAGGAGACAGTGTGTGTTTGTTTGTGTGTGTGTGCATGCATGTGTGTGCACATGTTGATGTGTGGTGGATGAAGAAGAAAGCCAACCCCCGATGAGGGTGCAGGGGTGGGCGCAGTGACAACCTTGGGAAATAGTTCCTGGTACTTTGCAGATTCATAGCATTAGCAATTCAGTCCCTTTCTCCTGCCCCATTCCTCTGCTGGTAACTGACAGAAGGTCACGGCCCATCAAGATGCTGCCCAGGGGAAGGTTGCTACATCAGCTCTTTCTTATTGACCAGACTGTCTTCACTTTCTTTCACTCAACAAGTAATTATTGAGCATCAGTCATGTGCCAGGCTCTGTGTGAGGGACAGGAAAGAAGACACAGTCTCTGCCCT
>NW_012101832.1:3037194-3041256 GCF_000951045.1 Mandrillus leucophaeus | reverse complement strand
AGTTGTCCTGTAAATGGCATCTCAAGGTTGGCCTCAGAATCCATGGGAGGTTTATGAGACCAAGTGTGGATTAAGTCCTGCCCAAACTAGAGGGTAAGCTGGCAGGGTCTTGAAATGCTAGCCAACTTTGGAGGGTCAGGGTAAGCCCTTCTAAAGGAAAGAGATGCCTCCTCTGTTCCCCAGTCCTGTTGCCGCTCTTTGGGCAGGAGTTGGCTCTCAGCAAAGGGCTCTAGAGCTAGGGCCAGCACTGGGTTCCATGGCTCTCCTTGGCCAGAGTCACAGATGGACAAGATCCGGAAAGAGTCATTGAATCAAGGAATGGTAGAGCTGTAAGGAGTTTAGGAGCCTTAGTTACCATCTGTCAAATAGGGCTAGCATCACACCCGACTGCAGGGTTGCTGTGAAGTAGAGATACTATGGGCTGGGATGGTGCTGGGGCAGGTGCTCTAAAAGGCAGTGTCAGGGCTGTTGGTCCCCACTGCCCCCAAGTGAGATCTAGATGAAACCTGTGGCTCTACTCACCAAGTCCATGGCACCTTCTCTGGAGACTGTGGCTGGGTCTCTAACTACATGCTTTCCAGAGGTGCCAGAGTGCTCTAAGCTTCTTCTCAATCTATGTCCCAGGGAGCTGAAGGTCATACCCAAAGGCATGCCCTGAGCCAATTCAGATGCAGAGAAACTTCATCCGTCTCCTTAGCCAACAATGTGTGATCTTATGCTTTGGGTTAGGTTAAGCGCTGTGCTGGAGATAGAGACAGATTGGTCATATTCCCTGCCTGCAGGAAGCTCACAGTTTGCTTGGGGAGACAGACAAGATTACAGGTGATCCCAATGCAGAGTGATACAAAACCAATCAGAGAAGGAAAGGAAATGGTCTCCTGGAGCAATCAGGGAGGGCTTCAGTTGCATAGGAATTCCCTGAGTGGCAAAAATGGGGAAAGGCAGGAGCTGCCTGTGCATAGGCAGGAGCATGTGAACAGGAGGTTATGTGAGGAGGCAGGGCAAGAAATGAGACCAGAAAAGTGGGCAAGGGTTAGCTGGCGTAGGGCCATGATGAGACTTGCTAAGCAGTCTAGGTTTTATCAGGGGGGCAACTGCAGCCATTGAATAGACTTTTAGAGAGCACCCAGTATATGCCACGCTAGGGCATGAGGCATATTTTATATGGCTGTTCTGCTACCCTACTGGCTGCATCAAAGTGTGAAAGATGCTGTTTTCCATTACCAAGTCACGTGACTATCAGGCATGCTCCACTAATCCTCATCTTTTTCCTGGTCCCTCACTCTCTCTGGTCTCTACCATCTTTTCTCAAGTCTCTTTATATATATATATATATGTATATGAAGAAACTTGAGCCTTGAGTCCTATATATATATGTCTTGTATTTTTAGTAAAGATGAGTCTCACCATGTTGGCCAGGCTGATCTCGAACTCCCAGCCTTAGGTGATCTGCCCACCTCAGCCTCCCAAAGTGTTGGGATTACAGGCGTGAGCCACCAGCCTCTTACCATCTCTTATAGCATCCTCCAGCCTCCTACATCCTTCAGGTCCAAGGATGGAATGATGCTCTGAGATGGCTATCATACCTGTTATTTGATAACCACCAAGAACAAAATGTTAAATGATTTGTTGTATAAGCCACATCAAAAATCCTTTCTGGAGATGGCTCCATAAAAATCTCTGAGTCTGTTGCAGTGAGCTGAGATCTCACCACTGCACTCCAGCCTGGGTGACAGAGCAAGACTCCATCTCAAAACAAAACAAAACAAAACAAAACTCTGAGTCTAAGTATCATGAAACCATTCTACGCACCAGGCCAGGCACTGTAGAGACAGAGAGGAATGAGTGTGGTTCCTCTCAGGTAGCTTCCACTTAATGAGGGGGATGGACAAGGAAACCACTGATTTTATCCAGTGTTGCAGGAGTTTAATAAAGGTAGCAAAGGGAGACTGCTTTGTGGGGAGCCACAGTAAGTAAGAGAACCCAGCCCAGCCTAGGGAGGAGGGGCATTTTAAGAAGGATCTTAGGTCAGGTTTCCTGGAGACAGACTCTGAGATGAAGATTTGTATGGGGGAGGTTTACAGGAGAGGGTTCTGGGAAGTCATGCCCATAAGATGATGAGGGAGCACCCTGGTCCAGGAGAGGTTTAATTGCTAAGCAGTTGCACCAGAGGCCTCAGCCAGTCTCACAGGGAGTCCTGGAGCTGGGAAGGACAGAGTTGTCCAGAATTGAGGCAAGGGGCTAGGCCTATACACTATACCAACCAGTCACTGGATGTGGGTGCCCCAGGGATGGGGCATAACCATGAGGGAGGCAGCCAGTGCTCCTGCTCCCAGCAGCTGGGGAATGAGCACCTTAGTCCTGAGAGGAGATCTGGGTAGCACACTACAGTATCCACTACAGAGGGCCTCCCAGAGAGCAAGGCCTACACCCAGACTTGAAGAAGGAGCAAGACTGCTTCTGATGAAATTGTTGTTTATGGTGGTGGTGGTGGTAGTGGGAACAGCATATGCAAGGCTCAGAGGCCTTATGTTTTGGGAAAAGAGCAAGTAATTTAATGTGGCTCAAGCCCAGAGCTCAGAGGAGGGTGGCAAAAGAAGGGACTGGGTAAGTAAACAGGGGGAAAAACCCCTGAAGGGCCCCATTTGACAAAACTAGGTCAGAATCTTCAACTTTGTCACACGGTGATGAGGAGCCTCAGAAGGGACATGATCTGATATGTCCTCTAGACTCACTCTGGCCGTTCATGAAGGGAGCAAGACAGATGGAGGGGAGCATCATTAGGCAGGTTTTGCAGTAAGTCCTGAACTTACTATAAGTATTGACAATATGGTGGAAAGAAGTAGAGGATTAGGAAATATTTAGGGGTTAGAACTGATCCAATTAGTGACTAATTAGATACAGGGGTATCTCTTTTAACTCTGCATATATTAACTCATTTGTGGTTCACAGCAACTCCTGAGGTGGGGCCTATTAGCTTCATTTTGTAGATGAGGAAACTGAGGCTCAGAGAAGTTAAGTGACATGCTATGGTCACACAACCAGTAAATGGTAGAGCCTGGATCTAAACCCAAACATTCTTGCTCCCCAGTTTTCTGTGGGAGGAGGGGCATTTTGGGAAGCTTCTTTAGGTCAAGTTTCTAGGAGACAGATATCATCTATCTGTCAATCAGATGGATGATGGTACTATTTTAATGAGTTGAAGGACACAGGAAGAGACCTGGCTGGGGAGGACTATGGTGAATGATGACATTTGCTGTGATCGCTGTAAGTCACCTGAATAGAGATGTTCAAAGGGCAACTGGCAACATTAGGTCTAAGTCAGCAGAGCACTGGCCAGAGTGAGAGATTAGGGGCCATAGGCTTTAGGTAACAAATGAAGCTGAACTCACTCAGGGAGAAGGCTTGGAGTGGGAAGAGAACACAGGCTGGAAATAAGAGGAATGTGGATAGTTCCAAGAAAGACAAAGGAAGAAGTATCTGTCTAGGAAACCAAGAGGGACCAGCCAGAGATTTTGGAAGAAACTCGGAAGAGTTGTCATGGAAGCCAGAGGAGGAGAATGCTTTCGGAAGGTGAGAAGCATCAGAGGCTGCAGGGGGGTCCTCTATGATAAGGACTAAAAACTGCTCCATTTACTGAGGCAGAGACTGGGCTGCCTCAAATACCCGCCGTCCTGGAGAAAACGGAAGACTGAAGCACAGGATCTCAACAGCAGCTTCCTCACTCTCTTGGTAGGAGTGGAAGTGGAAAGCATTCAAACAAAATCTCTCCTCGGAGACTGATTGGAGCAAGCACCCCGTTTATCATTTCCTCCGGGATTTCACTAGCACCTCTCTGCTGAGATAGGAATCTGAGACTTGTCATCCAAAGAGGGGAGACAGATCATGACAGCCTATCCTCTGAAACCTGTCTGCTGCCTTCACACCTGGAGAACCCCTGGAGGCAGGGGGCATCAGTGGGTGGGCGGGGGAGTGGCCCCCACGTGACTGCTCCCCTCAGCTCCTGCAGGCAAACACCTGGAGCCCTCCTAGCAGGCCCAGGGTTGTCCTGGGACAGAGCCC
>NW_012101832.1:2951756-3037144 GCF_000951045.1 Mandrillus leucophaeus | reverse complement strand
TATCTGTCTAGGAAACCAAGAGGGACCAGCCAGAGATTTTGGAAGAAACTCGGAAGAGTTGTCATGGAAGCCAGAGGAGGAGAATGCTTTCGGAAGGTGAGAAGCATCAGAGGCTGCAGGGGGGTCCTCTATGATAAGGACTAAAAACTGCTCCATTTACTGAGGCAGAGACTGGGCTGCCTCAAATACCCGCCGTCCTGGAGAAAACGGAAGACTGAAGCACAGGATCTCAACAGCAGCTTCCTCACTCTCTTGGTAGGAGTGGAAGTGGAAAGCATTCAAACAAAATCTCTCCTCGGAGACTGATTGGAGCAAGCACCCCGTTTATCATTTCCTCCGGGATTTCACTAGCACCTCTCTGCTGAGATAGGAATCTGAGACTTGTCATCCAAAGAGGGGAGACAGATCATGACAGCTTATCCTCTGAAACCTGTCTGCTGCCTTCACACCTGGAGAACCCCTGGAGGCAGGGGGCATCAGTGGGTGGGCGGGGGAGTGGCCCCCACGTGACTGCTCCCCTCAGCTCCTGCAGGCAAACACCTGGAGCCCTCCTAGCAGGCCCAGGGTTGTCCTGGGACAGAGCCCTACTCTGAAGCAGGGCTGTGTGACTGCACCATATCCAGTTCTGATGCAACGCCCTGCTCCTCCTGCAAATACCCGTGTCGCATGCGCACACGCACACATATATGCATACACATGCACACACAGCCCGGCTGCTGTAAACCATCACTCACGGTGCTGGGGAGGCCCCTGGAGTAGAGGAAAGTGTACTGGGTTGGAGCCACCTCTCATGCTTCATACCAGCTAAGTGACCTTGTGCCAGTTACTTCACCTCTTTGCATCTTTGTTTCCTCATTTGGTAAAACAAGGTTCCATTTTTTTTTCTTTTGGAGTGCTTGATATACAATGACTATAGCAATAACAGTACTTATTAAGTGCTAGGGACTATGCAAAATCCTTTACACACATTTTCTCACCTTACCCTCTCCATAACTCCGTAAGGTAGGTTCTCTTATTATTGCCATCTTAAATAGAGGGAAACTGAGTCTGCAGAGGGCAAATAACTTTTGCTGAAAACCTCATGGCTTGTAAATGGCAGAGCAGGGATTTGAACCCAGGCAGTTGGATCCTGAGTTCTTAGCCCTTTCTTTCCCTCTGATTTTTTCTTTCCAATCCAGTCCTCACATGCAGTCAGAGGCATCTCCTTATATTACCTATGTCTGCCCATGTTACTCCCCAGCCTAAAGCAAGCATTGGCTTTCCTCAGCTGTACATTAAAAGCCAAATGCCTTCACTGGACCTTCGAGGCCTCACTTGTAATCCTCCCTCAAACGGGTCTCAGACCCTAGCCTCTGGCCAGCTGTGCTGTTCAGCAAACATGCTGTGTGTGTTCACATCTAGGACAAAGGTGGGGGGTCCTGGAGGCCAGGGCCCACATTCTCATCTCTGAGCACCTCCTCCAACTCCTGCATCTCCTCTTCTACTCCTGCTCCTTCCCCTATCCTAATTTGTAACAAATGTTTGTGCAATAAAAAGCTAACCAAAGGAATAGCAATAGCAGTGGGAATACCAGGAAAAGTTAAACAGGGAGATCTCAAGCCCCGACTGAGGGCCAGCTATGTGTCTGACTTTGTGGTTGGCTCTGTGGGGCAACAGCAAACTAAGGCATCAGTCTCTATTCTTAAGGAGATGACTGTCTACATGACACGCAGGACACAAGGATGTGCTGACAAGCGCAGCCTTGATGCTAGCGGGGGTTGTAGCCAAACAAGAAAGCAAGGAGAAATCAGGGCAGACTTCCTGGGGGAGATGGCATTGGCACTGAGACTTAGAGGGCTGGGTTAGGAGAGGGCATTCTGAGACAGGGGAGAGAGGTGTACATTAAAGTGCTTCAGTCTCCCCTAGGTATCTCCTCACCCACACCTCATGTGCATGGCAGCCATGGCTCCATATCCCCCCACTAACTCTGCCAACCCCAGCAGTGTCACCTCTCATCATTCCAGCAGGTGAGCCTTCCTTTAGTTTCCTCATCCTGTCTTGTTCCCTCGATGGCAGCTCTCTTGCCTGGCTGGCTCTCAGTGATGCTTCTGTCTCATCTTAAACACCACTTCCCCTGGTACTAGGTTGTCTGGGCACCCTGCTTGCTGTTTTTGCTGCGTCTTCTGCTTTCCCAGCATGACACTTGCCAGCCTCACCGGTGATGGCTTAGTTCATTGGCCGCACTAGTTGGTGAACCTGGGGAGGCCAGGATCTGTGTTTATCCTACCACTGTCTCCCCCAGCACCTGCACACAGTAGGTGCTCCATCAATGTCTGCAGAATTAATGACGAAGTGCTTAATAAATGCTTCTAGGCTTCTTCTTATCACTGTCTTGAACACCGTGGTCACCATGTCCTCCTCTGCCATTGTCCCTTGCCCTGGTCTTCTGGGTCCTGGTTCTAACTCCAGTTCAAGAGTGAAGAGTTGTGCCCGGGCAGGCCTCAGGGATGCTAGCGCTGTCTTGAGAACAGTGCTGTGAAAGCCACAATGGGCCTGATCTGGAGCGCTTGTCCCTGCTAATTATTATGGACAAGCCTCCTTATTGAACCTCGTCCTCTTATTGACATTCGGATGCATGAGCCGAGGCTGTTGTTTTAAACGCACTCATTAGCCACACAAATCAGTCCTGTTGACAGAGCGCCTTTGAATTAAGCATCTCGCCATAGTCATTGGACAAGGAGCAATTTATAATGCCATTAGCAACGCTTTCGAAGGTTACAGGCATCAAAAATTGTTCAGCCGTAATTATTCTTAATGGATACAAGGAATAAACTGACGCAGGACAGCTTTTTCATTAGCCTTCAATCAAGGCTGATGGCTTTGAGAAATGTACAGTAAGTGCGTTTTGGGGAGAAATAATGATGTTACAGCACCTTTCCCAGGAAAATGCTCTGGGTACACAGCTTAACTTTTAATGGCCTTAATTTGACATAATTAAAAAAAATTTGAATTTGTTTTTGAAGATCTTGAAATAAATTATTTGGTTCCCATTTTTAACCCTTTAGGGAACTGGTGCTAAATAGCAGTCAGGGAGTAAGGGGGCCAGTCTGTGCGAATGAAGGTACTATTTAAGCAGTTGGGGTTTGCAGGGCAGAGGTCACAGAAAGCCCACCTGGACTGCAAGCTAGAGAACTGTCCCTCTACCCCAGGGTTTCCAAGTGACCGTGGGAGAAAGGATTGGTTTTCTGAGTAACCAGGCTCAGACAGTTTATTCCTGTGGAGTTGTTTGCACCATCTAGGAAGTGGGGCTCATATGAGGAGGGAGAAAGAAATCCTGTGCCCTGAGATAGGGTGGGCAACAGACATGCAGAACTGGGAATAAACCCTGGTCCTGTGCTGTGGGACCCCAGGCAAGTGACTGCATCTCTCTGAGCCTCAGTTTCTTCATCTGTGAAATGAGGATGACAATTCCTACATCTTGGGGCCATGGTGAGAGTTTGATGAGATGAACGATATGAAAGCCACTAGCCAGTGCCTGGCACACAGTAGGTGCTCAATGAATGTTCATTCCTGAGGTCAGGGACTTGATCCACCTCACCATGGTAGTTCCCACTGACCAAGGCTAGGGCATGTAACAATGCTGGAAATGTAATAATATGGGGTCAATTATGTTTTCTAGAACTTGTCTCAGGGAGGACACTGGGTATGGCTGAACAGGAGCTGCTTGGGAGTGAGGGGCAGGGATAAGGTATCTCCTTGCACTGCCATTCCCCCTGCCTGAAACCAAAGGAAAAATAGGTGGCTTCTAAACTTCCCTCTAAGGAGAGTGGGTTAGCTGAATCCAGGGCTTTTGCTTTGCTAAAGGAGGGCATGCAAGTTTGGGGTGGAGTGTAATTGCTGGGATAATGAACATGACACAAATTAGGAGAGGCCACACATCTGCTTTCTCTACCTTTCATCAGGCGGGGTTCAATTTATCCTCAAAATAAATAATGAGCAAATCCTTTAAGTCTATCAGATTGAAGGTGGTTCAAAATATAACCTTCCTGGAGCACTCATGTGTCTAGTCTAGGCCTGATTGTACCAAGAAGGTACCCACACAGAATTCACACTAAGTCACATTGAGTGACTAGCATCCAGTAGGCCTTAACAGTGTCTCCTGGGGCTTGTTGGCAGTGGCAGACACAGTGGAGCAGCCTGGTGCCAGGCCAACAGACCTGGCATCTAGCCTTGTCCCTGCCACTGCCCACCATGTGACCTTGGACACAATGCCTCTTCCCTCTGCATCTCAGATTCCTTATCTGGAAACGACAGAGCAGCTGGAAGTCACTACTTCAGATACCAGGAAAATTTAAACCATTGGGGTGTATTCTCCCTCAAGCCTGCCTAAGAGCAGATGAAAGCCAAGACAAAGGCTTAGGAGAGTTTTTTGGTGAAATATTGTAAATAAGAAACATTCTGTCTATTGGTTTGGTGCTTTCTGTAGCTTGGGAGATGCAGCCACTGTTGCACTCTAGTAGGTTGTGGGACGTCTGTGCTTAGCAGAACTTTATCTTGGGTTCTACTCGTGAACAGGCTTGGGGCCAAACACTGAAACAGTGCCTGGGAAGATCTGGGTTCTACTCCAACTTTGGTCAACTAATCTCTTGGGACTTCAGTTTCCTTATCTTTGCAACCTATGGAATTTGGACTTAACCTTGTTTATCTTTTCCTTCCTCCCTCTCCTCCTCTCCCTTTCCCTTCCTTTCCTTCTCCCTTCTTTCCTTCCACTCCTTTTCTCTCCCCTTCTTCCCCTCCTCCTCTCTTTTCCTTCCCTCTCTTTCTTTCCTTCGTCTTTTTTTCCCTCCTTCCCCCCTTCCTTCCTACCTTCCAAACCCAATTTTCAAGAGTCATCTTACACAGGTGCCAAATATATGAAATAAAGATGGAGCTCTTCTGCTTGAAATGTGGTGGAGTTCCCAGAGTCTACCCACGCGGCTTCCCTCTAAGGTTTCTCTACAGACCCACAAGGCTCCTCAGAGCATGGCTGACCCCTCATGAGATGGCTCTGTCCTTCCTTTGAGGTCTCATCTCCTGCTGTCTCCTCTTGCCCTCCTCCTCCCTAACACTGGCCAACCTGCCATTTCCCAACTGTGCCAAGTCCTGTCACTCTTCTCTGCCTTGCTGAAGCTGTGCGCTCTTCCTGGGATGCTCTTGCCTTTTTCTGTGACTGGAAGACTCCCGCTTATACCTTCAAGCTGACTTCTCAGGAAGCCTCACCCGAGAGCCCTATGCAGAACAAATCTCTCACCCATCTTGGCCCCTACAGGACTTTATTAACCAACTGGCAATAGATAGCTCAGAGGGTATTTTAGCTAATGAGTCACATGTCTTTCTTCCTGGACAAACTACAAATGCCTTATGGGCACCTGACTGAGCTTTATGCCCAGGACTTGGCATTAACAGCACCTGCTGGGAGGTGCCCACACAACATAGGACTTGGTGCACCTCGGAAACCCTGCCATTCTGGGATCTGGCACACCATCGGTGTCTACCTAGCATAGGTGCTGGTGTATGCAGGTGACACCCAGCATAGGGCATGGCACACAGCGGAAGCTTGCCCAGAGCAGGGCCTGGCTCTTGGGTGCTCAGGACATGGATGGCTGAATGGAATTTTAGTGGAACGGAAGCCCAGTTCTGGGAAAGCAACTGGCTTCTCCCCAGTCAGAGTAGGCGGTGCTTTCCCTCCCTTCACCCCAGTGGAAAAAGCAAATGTGATCCCCTCTCAAAGGCAGGAGCAGACAGGGCTGCAGGTTGGGGGTGATGGGAGAGGTCTCTGCGGTAATGAGCAGATACTGTTTCCTTATCACCATCGGCATGTTCTCAAGCTATTACTCCCGTCACCTTCCCGACTCAGCCTCCATTTGGACTTTTTCTGATAAACACCAATATCTGTGCAAATTCTTGAGGCTGACTGCCTCCCCAGCCCAGAGGCTGCTCTGCTGGAACTCCAGATGTGTGATAAGGCAGGGAAATACATTTTCAGTCCACTAAGTCATCACATTTTCTGACAAGGATGCTCAGGCACGTGCAGCTCTCTGATGACTAATATTGCCTTCACTCAGCAGAGGGCTTCAGAAACCATCCAAACCATCACTAGGCTGTCAGGTGTCAGCTCTTCCCCTGGCTTCGCATGTTGAGAGGCCCTCTGAGGAGCTCGAATTCCTGATACAGCAAAGCGGCGGGCTTCGTGCGGAGGAAGATGGTTGGCCAGCGGTCAACAGTCCTTGCGCCCCGGTCTGCTCTCTCTCCTTGCGTGCCCTTGGTCGCTTTATGAACCTCTCTGGGCCTCAACTTCCCCACCTGTCCAGGGGGGAGAGATGGATTTTGTGATCTCTAGGGGACTTTCCAGTGCTGAAAGTCTGATTTTCTTACTTTTCCACCATTAGGAGCACAGGAGGGCAGAATCCCATGAAATGTAAGGGAAGGCTTAGAATTCTGGGGAAAATGTAACAGTAGTAGCTGTATTCATAATAGTAACAATAGTAACTACCCCGTCCCATAAGTTACTTCATCTCGTTAGAGCTCTAGAATTAGGCAGACCTGGATTCAAAGCCCTGTTGTGTCACCCACTAGCTGTGTGATGTTGGGCAAGTTATCTAACCTCTCTGAGCTTCAGTTTCCTCCCATGAAATAGGCAGAAGCCCTGCCATTCTGAGGTCTGGCACACAGTTGGTGTCTACCTAGCATAGGTGCTGGTGTATGTGGTGACACCCAGCCTAGGGCGTGGCACAAAGGAAGCACTCATGGGGCTTGGCACACAGTGGGAGCTTGCCCAGTGAAGGGAAGCTCTTGCGTGCTCAGGAAATGTTTGCTGAATGGAATTTCAGCGGAATGGAAGTCCAGTTAGAAAACTGCGAGCACCAAAACATGTTGCCTCTTTTTTTTTTTTTTTTTTTTTGAGACAGAATCTTGCTCTGTTGCCCAGGCTGGAGTGCAGTGGCATGATCACAGCTCACTGTAGCCTTGATTTCCCCAGGCTCAGGTGATCCTCCCACCTTAGCCTCCCAGGAAGCCAGGACTATAGGTGCACACCACCACCCCAGCTAATTTTTTGTACAGAGAGATTTTCACCATGTTGCCCAGGCTGGCCTCCAGTGCCTGGGCTCAAGCGATCCTCCTGCCTCAGCCTCCCAAAGTGCTGGGATTACAGGCATAAGCCATCCTGTCCAGCCCATGTTACCATTTTAAAAAAATCAATATTAATAATGATTCTTATAACACTTCTTATGAGGTCATGATTACTCTCCTGATCTTACTGGTGAGTGAAATGAAGCAGAGAGGTGAAGTAACTTGCCAGAAAGGGAGCGCTTGGGTTTGTCCCTATTTGACCCAGTTTTGTGCACTTAACCCTTGCACCCTGTACCCCTGAAAGATGCACCCTCAGCTTACTCACTCTGCTCCCCTTGCTCAAGCCAGCCTCAGGCAGCCTGCATTGGTGCTTATGGAAAGGCAGATGAATGGTGGAGAGCCAGTGAGCTGGGCAGGATGATGGGGAAGCAGCCAGCCTTGGAGGGGCTCCAGACCACTAAAGGGGTGGGTGAGCTGGGACTGAGGCATGGAAGAAGTTGTCTGGTCACCACAATTTGGACTTTTCTTTTGAAAAACAGAAAGTTGAGAAGAAAATGGATTGCAGTCTGTTACAGATCCAGTGGCTGCAAATCATTCCGAAAATTAGCTTTCTATGGGAAAATCTATATACTAATTAACTCCATGGCCTCTCTAACGAGTTTAAGCACAATAAGGCCTCTGAAAATATCGAGGCATTTTGCAGCTGCCTTAAATTCTACCTAGGGAGACATGCTCACAGCTCATGAGGCTGTTTGAGAGGTTCCAGAATGAAAGGGGAATGTTAAATGATTCATTTCAAGGGCAGAAGGTGGGCAGCTGCGACTTTGGTCGATTGCATAGGGAAGTGCAGAGAGCCCCAGCCTTGTCAAGATGGGTGGAGTCCTTGCTCAGGGACCTTAGTTGACATTGGAGTATGGCCCAGTACTTCCCACTCCTCCAACCCTGAGTTCTCAGTGTGAAGACTGAGAGGCCATCACCAGGTCTAAGAGACCTTTCCCAGGAAAGGCTTCTAGGGACTTGGCCATATAAACCACGGTGGGACTCTCCTACCAATTTGTGGCTGTCCTAGTGGGACAATCCTGCCCAGGCCAGGGGAGGTGGCAGCACATGCCTGAGTGTGACGTGGAGAGACAGCTCAGACAGTGGGATCCCTGGGGCATGTTCTCCACTTCACCGCAATACTCTAGTTTGCCCTCCCTGGAAGGGCACCCTCAGACTGTGGGCCTTTGCCCACCACTTCTGTGAGATTCCACACTGGGCAAGGAGTCGCCTGGCATAGTGCAGCCATAGCTCACATATATGCTCACCCCCATGAGTGTACACAGCCACATGTATGTGCGGCCACTCACCTGTGTACCTGCCGTGATGTATATGTAAAGACACACACGCATGAACACGCACTCACACATAGGTCTTCATTCACCCCTGTCCACAGCACCATTTCCAGAGGCTGGAAATACCACTTGCTGTCATTCCCCAGAAACAGAGACAATTAACCCACAGCCCCAGGTAATCCTGGGGGGAGACCTCAATGTGTCATGCCTCTGCGGGGCAGGAGCCCAAGCCCCCGTTTGCCTTCATCCCCTCCAGAAATGCACACTAGTGCCATTCATTGCTACCCTTCCTAAAGCAACAGCCTGGGCATAGTTATGAACAGAAATTCTTGCAGCGCTGCCTACGGCCCTGGTGTGCCTCTGGGTCTGGTGTGCTGCTGCCCACTGGCCTCAGCGGTAGATGCTTTGTTCAGAACAGGCCCTCAGGAAACATCTCATGGCCAATATGCTCTCAAGAGTGACTTGTGGCTGGTAAAGGAAGCAAGCGGGAGGGAGAGAAGGGAGGGGGGTCACCCAGGCCCAGTGATGATGTGGGATGCCTGTGTCTCCTCCATTGTTCTTGCTCTGATTCTCTCATCATTGTAACGGCTACTTTTAAAAAAAAAGTTGACCATGTGCCTGGACACTGCATTAAGTATTCTGCGCTACTGTCTCACTCACTCCCATTTCCCAAAGAGAAGACTGGGGCCCAGAGAGATGAAGTCTCTTCACTCAGAGACCCGCCTGAGGCCCCGCCCCAGTGAGTAGTAGGGCCAACAGGAGGATGGAGCACACTTGATTCCAAAGCCTGCTCTTTATTCAATTGCCTTCTGGGGTTCTGGCTAAGCTGTGGGAGACTCCTCTCCAGGCACCAGCGAGGGTACCCAATAAGTGAAAATGGAGGGTCCTCTGCATGGTTCCCTTCCGAAGGCTGTGAAATAGGCAAAACCTGCGGCTTGATTGTGGGGGAGACCTGGATTTGAATCCCAGCTGCCATCTACCGGCTGGGACCCAGGGCTCATAAATCCAATGGCCAGCTCCTATCTTGCTAGGTCTTACCCACAGCACCGCACATAGTGAACCACTTCCTCTTCCTTCTAGAAACATTTTCTTCCACTTTGCTTCCTGGACGCTGTGGTTTTCTGGCTTTTCTCCCACCTCCCTGGCTACACCTTCTGGGTCTTCTTTACTGATTCATCTTCTTCCTCCAGCTTCTTACCCATGGAGTGGCCACAGTCCCAGCTCCTCCTTGAGTCTCTGATTACCCTCACTGCTCATAATTGCATCCAGTCTCGTGGCTTTACATACGACCTTGGGTTCATGACTTGCAAATGTATATCTCCATCCTGGTGCTCTCCCCTAACCCCAGATTTATATATCTCACTGCCCTTCAATGTCTCCACTTAGATATCTTGTAGCCGCCTAAAATGAACATGTCCTTCCAGTTGCCCGGGCCAAGAAGGCTTGGGGACCTCCTGACCCCCCTCTTTCTCTCATCTGCCACATCCAATCAATCAGGAAGCCTTGGTGGCTCCAGTGTACACAGCCACATGTATGTGCAGCCACTCACCTGTGTACCTGCCGCGATGTATATGTAAAGACACACACGCATGAACACGCACTCACACATAGGTCTTCATTCACCCCTGTCCACAGCACCATTTCCAGAGGCTGGAAATACCACTTGCTGTCATTCCCCAGAAACAGAGACAATTAACCCACAGCCCCAGGTAATCCTGGGGGGAGACCTCAATGTGTCATGCCTCTGCGGGGCAGGAGCCCAAGCCCCCGTTTGCCTTCATCCCCTCCAGAAATGCACACTAGTGCCATTCATTGCTACCCTTCCTAAAGCAACAGCCTGGGCATAGTTATGAACAGAAATTCTTGCAGCGCTGCCTACGGCCCTGGTGTGCCTCTGGGTCTGGTGTGCTGCTGCCCACTGGCCTCAGCGGTAGATGCTTTGTTCAGAACAGGCCCTCAGGAAACATCTCATGGCCAATATGCTCTCAAGAGTGACTTGTGGCTGGTAAAGGAAGCAAGCGGGAGGGAGAGAAGGGAGGGGGGTCACCCAGGCCCAGTGATGATGTGGGATGCCTGTGTCTCCTCCATTGTTCTTGCTCTGATTCTCTCATCATTGTAACGGCTACTTTTAAAAAAAAAGTTGACCATGTGCCTGGACACTGCATTAAGTATTCTGCGCTACTGTCTCACTCACTCCCATTTCCCAAAGAGAAGACTGGGGCCCAGAGAGATGAAGTCTCTTCACTCAGAGACCCGCCTGAGGCCCCGCCCCAGTGAGTAGTAGGGCCAACAGGAGGATGGAGCACACTTGATTCCAAAGCCTGCTCTTTATTCAATTGCCTTCTGGGGTTCTGGCTAAGCTGTGGGAGACTCCTCTCCAGGCACCAGCGAGGGTACCCAATAAGTGAAAATGGAGGGTCCTCTGCATGGTTCCCTTCCGAAGGCTGTGAAATAGGCAAAACCTGCGGCTTGATTGTGGGGGAGACCTGGATTTGAATCCCAGCTGCCATCTACCGGCTGGGACCCAGGGCTCATAAATCCAATGGCCAGCTCCTATCTTGCTAGGTCTTACCCACAGCACCGCACATAGTGAACCACTTCCTCTTCCTTCTAGAAACATTTTCTTCCACTTTGCTTCCTGGACGCTGTGGTTTTCTGGCTTTTCTCCCACCTCCCTGGCTACACCTTCTGGGTCTTCTTTACTGATTCACCTTCTTCTCTCCAGTCTCTTACCCATGGAGTGGCCACAGTCCCAGCTCCTCCTTGAGTCTCTGATTACCCTCACTGCTCATAATTGCATCCAGTCTCGTGGCTTTACATACGACCTTGGGTTCATGACTTGCAAATGTATATCTCCATCCTGGTGCTCTCCCCTAACCCCAGATTTATATATCTCACTGCCCTTCAATGTCTCCACTTAGATATCTTGTAGCCGCCTAAAATGAACATGTCCTTCCAGTTGCCCGGGCCAAGAAGGCTTGGGGACCTCCTGACCCCCCTCTTTCTCTCATCTGCCACATCCAATCAATCAGGAAGCCTTGGTGGCTCCTCCTTCCTGATATCTTCAGGATCTGACCACTTCTCACCATATCTGCTGCCTGGAACACCCTCTGCCTATATATCACGAGGTGCACCTTGGTCCAAGCCACTGTCATCTCTCACCTAGTTATTGCAACAGCATTCTTAACTGATGGTGTTTCTTCCACCCTTGCCCCCTGCAGTGTATTTCAACCAATAGCCAGAGACAGCCTGTAAAATATGACTCACATCATAACTCCTCTGTGCTTAAAACCTTGCAGTGGCTCCTGTGCTTCACTCAGAGTAACAGCCAAAGTCTGAAATGGCTGTGGAGGCTTCCATGGTCACCCCACCCACCCCAGGATTGGTATCCCCTCTTGATCTCCCCACCACCTCTCTAGGGACTGTCAGCATCATTCACCACCCCAGTCTCAGGGCCTTTGTACTCCATGCTCCATTGCCTAGAATGCTCTTCCCCAGCTATCCATGGGGCCCACATGCTTACCTCCACCGTGTCGCCTTTCCGGTGAGCTCTACCCTGATCCTTGGACTTCAAATGCCCCTCCCCCACCCCATGACAGGCATTCCCTTCCTGGTCTCCTTACCTTGTGTGTGTACACGCTGCGTATGGATCACCTTCCAACTTGCTTTGTTTTATGTATTGATTATGTTTATTGTTTTGTGGTCCCTCACCTCTAGCTAGGATGCCTGCTCAATAGAAACAGAGGCCTGTCTTGCTTCCTTCTTTGACATCCCCAAGGCCTGCTGCACTACCTGTCCACAGTGGATATCGTCACATATTTGCTGAATGGTTCTTATTTCTTAACCTCTATGACCTTGGTGTCTTCATCTGTAAAACTGGGTTATTTTGAGGATTAAATAATGAGTCTTGTTATCCCACTCTAGTGCCAGCACATGTAGGTTTCAATGCTGTCTACTCCCTTTCTGCAGTGGCTTTTAGAGATCCTGGCCTCATTTCAGACACTGCTGATGTTGTAGCACCTGTGGCTCCCTGTGGGAAAGGGGATGGTGTTGGGAGGGAAGAGAGTATGTGGGGCCTCCATGTCCCTCCTCTGGAACCTCAGCCTTGCCCATCATAGGCCCAGTGGGAATGCTTTCCAGGAAGCATTTGTTTCCTAGGTCCCATTAGCCGTAAACATAGCTTTAGACTGGGGTGTGAGGAAGCTCAGGTCCATGCCTGCCCTGATGATTCCTGGAGAGGAGAAACTCTGATGATCGAGAAAGTCATAGACTAAAAGAAGAAATTTGCTTCATAAACAGTGAAACAGATGATTTTAACAGTTAGTAAGGAAGAATGAGGAAAGGGCAATTTTATGTGTGTGTGTGTGTGTATATATAAACACACACAATCACTCTTATCCAAAAGCTTGCAACGGCACTGCTGACGTGATGTTTTCCTAATGAAGGCGTGCCTCCTGACAGTGTTGTTCTTCTCTGAGGGTACTTTATTGTTGTAACACAGCAAGTTTAAATAAGTATTTCCCCTCTAAATTGCAATACACACAAAAAACCGCCAAAACAGAAGTCATAGTTCTATTTGCTCTACGAAGGTATAAATGTTACTCTTTTTCCATCAAGATGGAAAGTAAAAACAAAGAAAAAATGGGCAAAACTGTGAGTGGCTGAATGGGAGTCATCCATGAACTAGAATAGAAACCATGAACGTGACAGATGTGCCTGGCTCTTCCCTCCCTCACAAAAAATAATTTAGTCGAGTTATGACTATATCCTGAGCTGATGGAATGCAGACCTCCACAGCAGGAGATGGCTACAATTCATTGCTTGTGTTTCCCTTCCCTTCCCGTCTCGCCTCGCCTCGCCTCTCCTCTCCTCTCCTCTCCTCTCCTCTCCTCTCCTCTCCTCTCCTCTCCTCTCCTCTGGTCTCCTCTCCTCCCTCCCTCCCTTCCTCCCTACCTCCCTCCCTCTCTTCTTCCCTCCCTCCTTCCTCTTCTCTCTTCCTCCTTCCCTCTTTCCTCCCTCCCTCCTTCCTCCCTCCCTTCCTCCTTCTATTTCATTCTCTCCCTCCTGCCCTCCTTCCCTCTCTCTGCCTCTCTCCCTCCCTCACTCCTTCTCTCTTCCTCTCTCCTTCCATCTATCTGCTTCCCCCCTCCTTCCCTTCCTCCCTCCATCCCTTCTTCTCCCTCTCTGCCTCTCTCCATCCCTCCCTCCTTCTCTCTCTTCCTCCCTCCCTCCTTCCTCTCTTCCTCTCTCCCTCCCTCTCTCGCTCCCTCCCTTCCTTCCTCCCTCCCTTCTTCCCCCTCTCTGTCTCTCTCCTTCCCTCCCTCCTTCTTTCTCTTCCTTCCTCCCTCCCTCCTTCTCTTTCTTCTTCCCTCCCTCCCTCCCTCCCTCTCCCTCCTTCAAATATATTTGAATGCTTGTGATGTACTACTTTGTGCTTGATGCTTGGGACAAAAGATGAGCAACATGAGATCTCTGCTGTCAAAGAGTTTTAGTCTTGTAGATGGGACATGTGTGTGAACTGATAGTTACATCCTATAATAGATGTTTGGGCAAAGTACTATGAGAACCCAGAGGAAAGGACATCTGGGAAGGCTTCATGGAGGAGGCGGCATCCTAGTTTGGAGGGATAAGTGGTTGGGGGTGTGTGGGAAACTTTCTAGGACAAAAGCAAAGTAGGCACACTGGCCTGGGAGCTAAGATCGTGCCTGTGGTTCTGTGTGTTGTTGGAGGCGGGGTCAGCATGTCACCTCATCAGTATGAAGAGATGACATGCTGATGAGGACAGCCCTGCCTTTGCCTCAGGAAGCTCTGGTCTGTTTGGGTTCCCTGTGGTGGCTTCTCTATGACTCACATGAAGCCATTGAGGTGGAGGGAGCCCTCCTCTTTGTAGGCATTGGTGTAGGATTTGAAGGACACTAGCCATGGCTCCAAGGCCTTTTCTGTCCCTGAGCCAGACAGGGGTGAGCCGGGCTTCCCCCCACTCCCCACCCCCTGCTGGGATTTTCCTACCCTGGGGCTGCTGTATACCCATGCTAGGTGCTCAGGACTTTCGGGCCACACGAGAACACTGTCGGGGCTTCTTGACATAGAAAGTCTCCTTTAGCAGTAGTCTCCTGAGAAATCTGAAGGCTTCGTCAAACACTGGCTGGGCTGGCAGCTTCCACAGTAAGGGAGCTAGGCCATCTTATTAGACCCTGATCCTCAGTGGGTAAAGGCTTGCCTGCCCACCAGGGCCTCCTTCCAAGCCCAATCCACAGAAGGGCTCAGGGCAGAGGCCCAGTGCGCTCAGAGGCTTCTGGAATTGGTTCCCAAACTTGCACACTCCCAGTCACTCCCCTGTAGTGGAGGGCCCTGAACAGCCAACCTCCCTTCTCCTGAGGCCTGGTCTTGAGCCCTGGGAAGTTGCTGCCAGGGTACAGAGTGCAGCTCAAAACTGTAAGTGTTAAACATCTTTAAAAAGTCATGAAGCCCCAGCCATAATCCAGAACAAGTCCCTTAAAAGTCCTGGGAGTCATATGATGGAGAGTGACTTTCTTCTTTGCTGGGTGGAGAGGGTATGTGTGACCAGTGAGACTTATGGCCGTGGCAACAAGAGCTGAGGAGTCCGGCAGGCTCAGGATCAAGGGCCAGAAGAAGACTGAGGTGGAGGTTAACACTCAATAAGCACTGGTCGATGGTGGCTGTGAGCTGCAGAAGTTCAAGGGCCTCTGTCTTTTTACCATTGCCCAGTACAGAGCCACATGCACGACAGGTACTTGGCTGAATATTTGTTGAGTGGATGAATGTAGGCATGGATGATCTAGTAACCAAGGAGCCTCTGTTTCCACTCAGGACTTCCATCTGGTTATTGCTTCTCTTCACTTGCATCTGGTATGTCCTTTCCAGGGAGCCAGGCTTAGGGTCCATTCTTCTTTCTCACCTCCTCGTCCGAGGCTGATATTAAACTCGCTCATGCCCAGAACGTGCCTCAGACCTATTTCCTAATGCAGGCAGCCGCACATTTACTAAAGTTTCTTTCCTTTTTTTTTTTTTTTTTGAGACGGAGTCTCGCTCTATCGCCCAGGCTGGAGTGCAGTGGCGCCATCTCTGCTCACTTCTAGCTCTGCCTCCCAGGTTCGCGCCATTCTCCTGCCTCAGCCTCCTGAGTAGCTGGGACTACAGGTGGCCGCCACTACGCCTGGCTAATTTTTATAGATGGGGTTTCACCATGTTAGCCAGGATGGTCTCGATCTCCTGACCTCATGATCCACCTGCCTCAGCCTCCCAAAGTGCTGGGATTACAGGTGTGAGCCACCGTACCTGGCCTACTAAAGTTTCTTATGTGATTTCCCCGATTTTTCCTTCTTGAGCAAAGACACTTGAGAGATCTCAGATTCTTCTTCCGTATCAGAGAGTCCAGCATTCCTGGCAGGCTGCAGACTCTCCAAGAAGCCCAAATGCAGCCCGACAGGGAGGAGAACCAGCTTGTGGTATAAACTTTGTCCCAACATGAAGATGAAGTGACTTGTGCTGAGCCACATAACCAGTAAGCAGCGACTGCCTAACAATGGATCTAATGTGGAGGTAAGAGAAAGTGGCAATCAGTTGCCTAAATTTGGATTCTGGCTCCAGCACTTCAGTTCTCAGGGCCTCAATTTCCTCATCTGTAAAATGGACACCATATTTCCCACCTCAAAGAGTTGAAGGGAGTAACTCATGGAATCCTCACGACAGTGTGCCTTACCCCAACCCACAGAGTTGGCTCCTGCACGGCGGGGGCAAGTGTGAACAGCCCTTTTTGACTCATGTCCATCTTCTTATGAAATTCGTAATCAGGAACTTGCTATTCCAATCTCTCTGCCTGGCAGTCCCCCTGAGAAACAACTCCCAGTGTAGACAATGGGCAAAACCAAGGGCAGGCAGGAAAGGAAGTGGTCTGTCAGCACCTGGGCCGCTGTGGAGCGCGGACCCACCTGAGCTCTGGAGGTAGGCAATCCTGGCTGGGATTCTGGAGACAGGCCTGGAGCAGAGCCCCCGCCCGCCCCTTCCCAGCGGTGGCAGCAGCAGCAATAGCAGCAGCAACCCTCCTTTTTTAAGTCAAATGTTGCCTGGAAGTCATTGCTTCAGCAATTACCTCTGAAACCCATTGTTTCCTCAGCCCCATTAACATGTCAGATCCTGGCAGCCGCTGACGGGGCAAACACCCCTCGGAGGGCTGCAATTCAATTTAAGGATCACCTCCCCTGCACAGACAGCCTCTGAGCCGGCCCATCTCCAGATTTCACCAAATCGAGGAGAGAGTCTCAGGGCGCAGTTTGATCATGCTGCTTCCTAAATTAAAAACAAAATTGTAAGTGTTAAACATCTTTAACAAGTCATTAAGCCCCAGCCATAATCCAGAAAAAGTCCCTTAATGAGTAATGACATATGTTGTGAGCGCACTTATCTCCTAATGTTGGATGCTGAGATGGTGTGATGAAATGGCACAGTGCTCAGAAGGGATGGATCACCACTAATGGCAGGATAATTCGAGGCTGTTGGGCTGAGGACCCTGGAGAGCCAGGTTGTCTCTCTCGGATGGGGTGGGGCAGTCCTCAGTCTCCCCTCCTGCTCTGGCTCCAGAGCCCCATCCCCACAGGCTGCTCTGCCCTCACTCCCAGGCTCAGCTCTGCTCCTGGTTCTGCCCCAGGATGGGGCCTGTAAGAATCCAGAGGTTGGGCACCAGGACCTTTGCATGGTTTCGTGGCTGTGGGTCTGCCCAAGTGCTCCTGTGTCCCCACCCAAGTCACTGGGCTCTTGAACAAGCCAGGCATTTCTCCCAGTCTTATCCCAGGAGTGTCCTCCCTGGCCTCCCTGTCTGCTGCTCAACCCTCCCGCTCTGGCCCAGGATCCTGCCCACATGCCCTTGTCCACATATTTAGGCCCTTACTTGCCACCTGAGCCTCCATCCGCTTTCTGCTGAGAACCCCCTGCTCCAGTGCTCTGGCCTCTGGCTGACCACCTCTGTAGCCCTGTCTGATGTTTATTTGCCCACGTTATAGTTACAGACACGTGAGGAGACTAATTAGCTGCCCTTTACCTCCAGGTCCCAATTCTCAGGAGAGAGAACATGATTGGCTGAGCTTGGGTAATGTGACTGCCCTGAAGGTCACTGGGTATGGCTCACCCATGGGGTGATGAAGAGCTGCCAGAGGATAGGGCTTACTTTTTTCTACTTGGACTTCAGTAACTTCAGCCCCACACATTCTACCCACGCACCCACGTCTTCCTGCTTCCCAGGGCTGGCTTCTGCGCTACTCTCTCCCTGCTCTGCCATCGCATTAGGATGCCCTTCCCAACTAAGTTCCTTGAGACAGTCTTTTTTCTTTCTTTTTTTTTGTTTGGAGATGGTGTCTCACTCTGTCACCCAGTCTGCAGTGGCGCCATCTCAGCTCACTGCAACCTCTGCCTCCCGGGTTCAAGCGATTCTCCTACCTCAGCCTTCTGAGCAGCTGAGATTACAGGCATGTGCCACCACGCCAGTCTAATTTTTATATTTTTAGTAGAGATGAGGTTTCACCATGTTGGTCAGGCTAGTCTTGAACTCCTGACCTCATGATCCTCCCACCTTGGCCTCCCAAAGTGCTGGGGTTACAGGCGTGGGCAATCCCCCTGGCCGAGACAAGTCTTAAGTCAGGGTATCCCAAAGCAGGCCCTGAGACAGAGTGCTCCAGGGGAAGCCAGTAAGGAAAAGACAGACACAGAGCAAGGAAGAAGAGGAAGCCACCAAGAGTGGGATTTCAGACAAAATCCACAGAGACGAGCTTTAGTCTGATGGTGCAGGGGAGCTCTGGAGTGGAAGTTATGGCCCTGAATCACACCCGAGGCAAGCTGCAGGTGCAGGGAGTTAGAAGCAAAGCACCCCCCACCTTGCAGTTTCTTCATTCATTCATTCATTCATTCATTCATTCATTCATATATTCAACATATGTAATTGTCACATTCTGTTATTTACTGTCTGCCAAACAGTACAGATAGACAGCTTGGGCTGGGGGCTGCCCTGAGAGCCGGGAGAATTTGTTGCCAGGTCTAACCTGATGAAAGACGGTTGTGTGACCTAGGAGAATTCCTGCCTGTCTCAGGGTGTCTATCTGACTGTTGAATGGAAGGGGCTGGGATACTTTCAGGTGAACACATCGTTGATTCTCTGGATTGGAGAAAGCGGCTGTATTCTGTAGCCTCTACATCCTTTTTCATGTATCTACCTTAGGAAAAGGGGGCACCCTCGTGCCCTGTGCTGGGAACTTTATACACTTTATTACTTTGAAAACACAACCTCCCAGTGGCACAGATACTTTTATTAGCATTATTCTATAAGATGAGGAAACTGAGGCACAGAGAGGTTCAAAAAATAAGTTGCCTAAGGTCATTCCCAGTGGTAGAGTCAGGGTATGATCTCAGATCCAGTGGGCTGTTGACTCTAAGGGAAAAGGCATGGAGAATCCCCTCCCCACCCTTTATCTATCAATCATATCCACCTATAACCCCCAAAACTTAGCTGATACTAACAATTTAAGGATCCCCAATCCCAAATCATTTAGATTTTAAGACAAATAAAGCAGCTGGAATCCTGGTCCCATGGAATTTCAGAGTTGGAAGAAAGTGAAGAGATCTCCTGGCTAACCCCTGCAGTTAACAGATGGCAAAAAGAAGTACAGAGGATCGTCCGAAGTCCCGGAGCAAGGGAGTGGAAGTGCTGCCACAATAAGGCATACACAAGATTCTGCAGAAACCATGTTCTCCTGCTTCACAGCGGTCTGCTCTTTTCAGGAGAGCTTGGGAAAAGTTCTGACTGTGCAATTTGCTTAAAAACAACAGAGAAACATCATAGAAGAGGATCAATTCCCGACCATGCATTTGAAATTAGACACTTACAGGTATTCCCTGCAGAGTGCTCTCCACTGGGGCTCAGTGGAAGCAGCATCACCCATCAGTGGCTGGGGGTGGCTGGTGCCACCAGGTAAGGCCTGGAGCGGGGCAGGAGCCTCCTCAGGTCCAATGCTCTTGGCCTGCTGCTGGTGCCAAGAGTTAGAAGCTAAGCACCCCCCGCCTCACAGTTTCTTCATTCATTCATTCATTCATTCTTACATATATTCAACATATGTTAATTGTCACATTCTGTTATTTACTGACTGCCAAACAGTACAGATTGACAGCTTGGGCTGGGGGCTGCCCTGAGAGCTGGGAGAATTGGTTCTGCCAAGCCTGTTGCTCTTGTACTCCATCTGTGGATCTTATCCCTTCATCCATCCTCCGTTCTAAGTTTGACTCTTATCTTTGATGCTTCTGCCTCAGTGACTGTTTTGTACCTAAGAACTTCTTGGCTATCCTGCTCTGGGGATCACTACTACCTAACTCCGATGATCTTCCAAAGCTCAGCCTGTGCTTGATGCTTGGAGGTCATCATCCAGCTACAAATCCAGATTGTGTGCCTCTCAGGGACCCTTGGTGTCAGGATGGGAGTCCAGGAGCCACCTGGCTGCTGTTACAGTTAAAGGAAGGGCATGTAAGCCTGAATCATAGGCTTCTGTGCATAGCAGGTGTATTAGTCTGTTTTCACGCTGCTGATAAAGACATACCCGAGACTGGGCAATTTACAAAAGAAAGAGATTTAATTGGACTTACAGTTCCAGGTCGCTGGGGAGGCCTCACAATCATGGTGGAAGGCAAGGAAGGAGGAGCAAGTCATGTCTTACGTGGATGGCAGCAGGCAAAGAGAGAACTTGTGCAGGGGGACTCCTCTTTTTAAAACCATCACATCTCGTGAGACTTATTCACTATCATGAGAACAGCAGGGGAAAGACTTGCTCCCATGATTCAGTGACCTCCCACTGGGTCTCTCCCACAACACATGGGAATTCAAGGTGAGATTTGGGTGGGGCCACAGCCAAACCGTATCAGCAGGAGGTAGAGAGGAGCTGGGGCTGGGGGCTGCTGTGAGAGCTGGGAGAATTGGTTGCCGGGTCTAGTCTGATGAAAATCGGCTATGTGACCTAGATCTCCTGCCTGTCTCAGGGTGTCTCTCTGAATAGCGAATGGAAGGGGCTGGGATACTTTCAAGCAAACACATGTTTGATTCTCTGAACTGGGGAAAGAGGCCACATTCTATAGCCTCTGCATTCTTTTTTTATGTATCTACCTTAGGAAAGGGGGGGCATCTCTGTGTCCTGGATGGAAAATGCTACTCAGAGATCTGCCATAGGACAGAGTAGAGGACTGGAAATGTGTCTTTCCTGGCTCCTGAGCATCCAAAGTCGCTAGGAGGGAGTGGGCTTTTCTTAGCTGTTGCTGCTTACAGAATGCTGGGTACAGGGTTTGTCAGATACCACAGAGCATCCTCCTGGCCTCTGCCCAACAGCAGCTGCTCCCCCACCCTGGGACCCAAAGAGGGACAAGAAAACCCTCTTTGTCTGGACAGACAGTACAAAGCCTCGTTGCCATAGCAGCAACAACCATTTCCTTCAGCTCTGATCCAGGGCAGAAGCTCAGCTGGGCCTGGGCTCAGGCCCAGAGAGGCCAGGAGCAGAGGTCAACTTTGGATGTGGGAGGTCTGAGTCACTGGAGCCCCAGCAATGCACCAACAGAGGGACAGAAGCTGGCAGTCACCAAGGCTGCCTTCCTTGTCATCATTCAAAGCCGGGGTGGGGGCCAGCCAGGGGCTATGGACTGGGCCAGGGCTTGGGACCCCAGTGGCTGAAGCAGGGCTGCCCAGATGTTTAAACCTTTCATAACCTGGATGGCACAGGAGTCTGGCCTTGCAGGGGGTTATGGAGCCCTGGAGGAAGTGGTGGGAAGGAAGGAGACAAATGACCTGAGCAGGCCCCGAAATATTAGTGGTGCCAAAGAGTTTAGAAACTCCTAAATTTGTGAAAAGGAGGAGCCCAACAGCATCTCCCTGCCAGCTGGTCTCTCTCCTTTATCTGCTGAGCCCTATGGGGAATGGGACGTGGTGGAGGAAGGTTGGAAGGACTAAGGGTGGTTTCCAGGGCTTCCAGGAAGTGAAATGGGCTTAATGGAAGGGTCAAGACTCAGCACCTGGCTTTTCCCCATCAGGGAACAGAGGTGCTCCAGGCTGTGAAGTCATGGATGGAATTCAGTCTTACTTCTGCCAATTGCTGTTTGAATGTGTCCAGGATGCTTGCTTTTCTGAGGCTCAGTGCCCTCCCGTCGATAAGATGGGAATGCTAATGCCTATCTCAGAATGTTTTGGGGAACATTAAATAAGATAATGTATGCAAAGTGCTAGAAACAATGTGGGCCACAGGAAGTACTCAATAAACAGTGGTTACTAATAGTATTACTATTAGGTGGAACCAGATAAAAATGCCATTTTTGTAAGTCAGAAGTGATCACATATCAGCAATTTCATCTGGTCCAACCTGACATTGATGGGTGTGATGACCCCTGCATTGGGCTGGGGCTATGGTGTGGGATTGAGAGCTCAGGCTCTAGAGTCATACTGTTTGGCCCCAGTCCCAGTTCCACAACTCACTCTCTGGGTGACCTTGAGCTAGTCACTCACCCTGTTTGTACATCTGTTTTCTCCTCTGTAAAACAGGAATATGGATGTGTTGTTGTGTGGATCACATAGGTGAAGCACTTAGAAGGATACCTGGCACAGAGCTGGTGCCAAGTGAATGTTTGCTAAATGGATAAATGTGGTTAGCTGATAGAGGATGATTCTTATTCCATTTACAAGAGAGAAAATAAGGAATTTGTCCAGGTCGCACACCTGGGGATGGTATAGCCCTGAGACCAGTGAGTGCTTTTGCTGTTGCTCTGCCTGCTTGTTCCCTGTAGCCTCCTGCCCTGTCCAGCCCAGTCTATATCTCCACTCTGATGATGGTCCAGCTGTCTGTCCAGCCAGCTGGTCAGCTAGTCAGACCTAGTTGACTCACCTATTGATTCTCCCATGTACGTACACATCTCCTTTCCTTCCTCCATGCTTCATAAAACTAACTTCTGTTGGATGTTTGAACTTGGTTGAGATGATCTAAAAACCTGGAAATATCTCTTAAAAGTCAGGTTTATTGGCTTAGTTTACCCAAGGGATACAGTTGGGTGAATTGTATCTGTCTCATACATATCCCATGTGTATCGATGTAACCACCACTATAGATAAGAGGCAGAACGTTTCCAGCATCTCCCCCAATTCCCTTGAGCCTCTTTATCGTCACTCACTTCCCTTATCCCCAGACCCTCAGTAGCTACTGATCTGTTTTTTCCCTTACAGTTTTGCCTTCTCCAGAATGTAATATAAATTGAATAAAAACAATGTGTAGCCTCTTGAATCTGGCTTCTTTCACTGGGATTAATGCATTGGAGATTCACCCTTGGGGATTACATGTATCAGCAGTAGGTTTATTTTTTATCACTAAATAGTATCCCATGTTATGGATGTACCATCGTTTATCCATTCACTCACTGAAGGACACCTGAATTGTTTCCATTTTTTGGCAGTTATGACCAAAGCTGCTATAAACATTTGTGTAGATGTTTTTGAGTGAACGTGTTTTCATTTTTCCTGAGTAAATATACGTAGGAGTGAGATTGCTCTTCATAAGGAAAATGATGTTTAAATTTATAAGAAAGCCCTAAACTGTTTTCCAAATTATACCATTTTGCATTCCGTCAGCAATGTATATGAGTTCCAGTTGCTCTGTATTCTTGTCAGCACTTGGTACTGCCTATTTTAAAAAACTTTTTAGCCATTCCAATGGGTGTGTGATGGTATTTCCTTGTGGTTTTAATTTACATTTCCCTAATGACTAATAATGTTGAACATCTTTTTATATGTTGCTATTGTTGTTTTTGGCATCTATATATTATTTGGAGAAGCGTCTGTTCAAAACTTTTACCCATTTTTAAGTTGGATTGTTTTCTTTTATTATTACTGAGTTTTAAGAATTCTTTACATATTCTTTATTAGATGTCTGCTTTGCAAATATTTTTCCCTCCAGCTATGGTTTACCTTTCCATTCTTAGCAGTGTCTTTCAAATTTTATTGAAGTTCAATTATCAATTTTTTCTTTTATGGATCATATTTTTAGTGTCATATCTATGAAATCTTTTCCTAGTCCAAACCTCCACCACCCTTCTTATTTTCTAAAAGTTTTATGAGGCCTATGATCCATTTTGTGTTAATTTTTTTTTTTTCTGGATGGAGTTTCACTCTTGTTGCCCATGCTGGAGTGCAATGGCACCATCTCGGCTCACCGCAACCTCCACCTCCTGGGTTCAAGTGATTCTCCTGCCTCAGCCTCCTGAGTAGCTGGGATTACAGGCATGTGCCATCACACCCAGCTGATTTTGTATTTTTAGTAGAGACAGCATTTCTCCATGTTGCTCAGGCTGGTCTCGAACTCCTGACCTCAGGTGATTCACCTGTCTTGGCCTCCCAAAGTGCTGGGATGACAGGCATGAGTCACTGTGCCTGGCCATTTTGTGTTAATTTTTATATATGGTACATGGTGTGGGTCAATTTTATTTTTAAATTTTCTTTTCTATTGTTTGCATATTTATGTACAATTGTTCCAGAACTATTGTTTAAAAGACTGTTCTTTTGTCATTGAATTGCCTTCTCACCTTTGTCAAAAATCAATTAACCATGTATATAGGAGTCTATTGCTGGACACTATTCTATTCTATTGATCTCTCTATCTTTTTGCCAACACCACATCTTGATTACTCTTGCTTTGTAGTAAGTCTTAACATCAGGTAGTGTGATTTCTCTGACTTTGTTCTTCTTTTTCAAAGTTGTTTTGGGTACTATAATTTGTTTGTTTTTCCATACAAAGTCTAGAATCTACTTGTTGATTTCTACAAAAGTTTCTTCTGGGATTTTGATAGGTACTGAACTGAATCAATAGATCAGACTGTGGAGGATTGACATCTTAAAAGTATTCTTCCAATCCATGTAAACAATATATCTCTCAATTTCTTTCAGTTATATTTGAATTATTTTATCAGTTTTGGTAGATTTTTACATAAATATTTTGCTAGAGTTATAATAACATTTTAAATTTTTTGGTGTTATTGTAAGTGATACCTTTAAGTTTCTAATTTCCAATTGTTCATTGCTTGCATCTAGAACAAGAATTGATTTTTATATATGACTTTGTCAAAGTACCACATGCTAACTGATTGTGCCATTTAATTTTTGTATATGACTTTGTATACTATGACCTTGCTAATCTTATCTGTTTTAATAACTTTTGTAAAGATTATTTGTAGACAATCTACAATTTGCATGATTTTCTATGTAGACCATCATGTCATCCACAGATAGAGACAGATGTATTTCTTTGTTTCTCTCTGTGTGCTTTTTATTTCTTTTTCTTGTCTAATTGCATTGGCTAGGATTTCCAATACAATGTTGAATAGAAATCATTTCTTGATTCCTATCTTTTTCTTTTGCCCCCAACTCCATCCAATCTATCAACCTTGGTGATTAAACCTACAAAATATATCAAGAATATGAGCACTTCTTACAACTTTGTCACAGCTGTCTTGCCTGGATATAACCACCACCTCCTCAATGGTGTCCCTGATTCTGCTTTTGTCCCTATGGTCCCTCCTCCACAGAGCAGCTGAAGTCATCTTTCTGTTTCAATTAGAACAAAATCCAAACATCTAATCACAGTCTTGGGGGTTCTACAAGAAGTGGCCCCTGCCCTCCTCTCTGACCTCATTCCCCTCACTTGCTGCACCTCGGCCATAGTAGTCTTCCTGCTGTTTCTCCAACATGCTGAATGCATTCCCACTTTGGGACCTTTACATTTGCTTTTCCTCTGTCTGACTGTCTGCTTCCTTTGTCTTGTTCCAGTTTTACCTCACATGCCACCCTGTCATGGAGGCCTTCTCTGACCCTCTGAGCTAATGCAGACCTGCCAGTTACCCTCTAACTTATTATTTGTATTTTATCTTCTTCACAGCACTTATGGGTGTCTGAAATTATCTTTTTTACTTATGTATTTATTTTCTATCTCTCCCCACGAATAGGCAGGGGTTCTATCTACATTATGTACGAGATTAATGTCTAGTATGTAGTAGTTTCTCATTGTTTGCTAACCAACTTCTTCCAGCCCTATGATCCTATGAGTCTGAGTGAGATACTCTTCCCAAAGTATCCCTCAACAACCGACAAACTTCTTGAAAGAGTTCTTGTTTCATACCTGTTTGTTTATTTATGTATTTATTTAGAGATACAGTCTCGCTCTGTCACCCAGGCTGGAGTGCAGTGGTGCAATCTAAGATCATTGCAACCTCTGCCTCCTGAGCTCAAGCAGTCCCCCTACCTCAGCCTCCTGAATAGCTGGGACTACAGGTGCATGCCATCATGCCCGGCTAATTTTTGTATTTTTTGTAGACACAAGGTTTCACCATGTTGCCCAGGTTGGTCTCGAACTCCTGGGCTCAAGTAATCTGCCCACCGCAGCCTCCCAAAGTGCTGGGATTACAGGTGTGCACCACCATGCCCAGCCTTGTTTCATACCCGTTGAGTCTACCTCTTGAACTCCCAGGCACTCCCTACCCGACTACAATTTGCCTTTGGCTGCCATCACTTTTCTTTGGTAAAGGCAATAAGTGTTCTCCTTATGACAAGCCCAGTTTTATACTGCTGGAGATAGCTGTTGCTTTTGCTGCAATAGACTCCTTCTCTCATGAACTCGTTTCCCCCTTGGCTTCTGGGCATTGCATATTACTAGTTCTTCTGTCTTTCTGACTGTTCCTTTTTACTGTCATTGGTAGACTATTGTTTCTTGTTCCTATCCTTCAATGTTAGTGCTCCCTAGAGTTATAGCGTGGGCTTACTATGTGCTCATCTAACCTCTCAGCTTCCTGCAAAGCCCTTGATTCAAAAATTATTTATGGGGCTCCCAGAAGATGCCAGATCCTGGACTGGGTACTGGGAAAATATAGATGAGAAAGACAAGCACGGTACTTGCCCTCTTGGAGCTCACAGATTAGTAAACATCATGAGACGGGAGACTTTGTTTTGTTCATTACTGCTTCCTCAGCAACTAAAATAATGGTAAACATGCAACACATACGTGTTGTTAGTGCATAAATGGAATAAAGAGACAATAAGCAAGAACTATACAGATATGTATAATTATGATAATAAGTGCTATACTGGGGAAGTACTGGGTAGTACTAGGTGTGTGTAAGCCAGGAAATCTAGTCTAGTTGGGGTTGGGAGGCTTGGGAGATCTCAGTACAGAGACATATAGGCTTAGTCATGAGGATGGGAGGAGTTGGTAAGTCCAGCGCGACTGCTGGCGGATTAGAAGATCTGGTGGCGAGAAGTGGAGGACATTCCCAATCTGATGCTTTCTGTCTCTCTGTGACCTGTAACAAAAGTTTATCTGCTGAGAGTGAGGGGGTGAAGGGGACATTAGAGTTTTGAAAACAGAGGCAAATGATAGAGTGTGGAACGTGTAGGGTGAATTTAAATGTAGTAAGATTTTCTTTTGGAGGTAGGTGATCATCGATTCATGATGGCTTCAGGTTGCCCAGTGGTGTGATTTCTTCAACACATTCAGTCTCTTGGGTCAAGCGCTGAGAAGACAGATAGTTGGTTTTATTCAAAGTTGGGTTCTTATATCAGTTATGGCCAGAAGGATGGGCAAGAGAATTGAGATTTGAAAGAAGGGACTATAATGACAAACTCTGAAATCTAAGCCAGATGAGGAAAATTAAGTCATGGGGGAGAGTGATAGGCAAAAAAAAAAAAAAAAAAAAAAAAAAAAAGACGTTTGCTTTGGCTGGGGACAGCTCAGTTACAAATACTCACTTCCCTATTTGCCCTTCCACTTAGAGTGGCCATTAGAAACAGTTCCAATGAGATGTCAGCAGAAGCTGCTGAGTGAGACTTCTATGAAGGCTATTTAAAGTGGAAAAACTCATCTGGGATGTGCCTTCTTCTCTTTGTCCTTCTTTATTCTAGAATGAGATGAAAGGCTTGGAGGGGAACCTTCCATCTTGAGATCATGCATGTATCTGTTAACCCTTGCCACAATAATGCTACCAAACAAACTACCCCCAAACTCAGCTTCCCATGAATCTCCTGGTTGGCTGTGATTTGACTGCTCTAGGCCAGGCTGGGTTGTTCAGCTTTGCTTCAGACTGTGGCAGCTGGGGAGGCGCTGCTCCAGGCATCTCTTATCCTCCTTCTGGGGTATATTCTTCTCATGGGCAATGGAAGAAGCCCAAGAGAACAAGTGGAAATGCAGAGTCTCTTAAGGCCTAAGCTTAGAACTGGTACGCAGTCATTTTCGGCCTCATCCTGTTGGCCGAAGCATGGTGAAACCCAAAGCCAGGATGTGGAGACATTTATTTGTCTCCTTTAGTGGGAAGAACTGCAGAGTCACATGATAACAGGTGGGCCGCAGGGAGGGGTCAAGCACCGGGGTTGGTGATGCAAGGGACTACAAGGGGCATGAAAGCCACCCTCAAAACATGCAGACCAGGAAGCCAGCGGAGTTTGATGACTTCCTTAAGCAGCTGTTGTCTGTCTACATCTTGTTTGGGGAGGAAAAATAGGCTTCTTTTTGGTTAAGCTGCCATAGTTGGATTTCCAGTAAAAGACAATTTCAAAGCTACATAGGGAGTTTAAGGATAGAAAGTGGAGGCTGAGTGTGGTGGCTTATGCCTGTAATTCTAGCACTTTGGGAGGCCAAGGCAGGTGGATTGCTTGACCTCAGGAATTTGAGACCAGCCTGGGCAACATGGCGAAACCCCATCTCTACTAAAAATGCAATAAGTTAGCCAGGCGTGGTGGCTCGAGCCTGTGATCCTAGCTACTGGGGAGGCTGAGGCACAAGAATCACTTGAACCCAGGAAGCAGAGGCTGTAATGAGCTGAAATCGCTCCACTGTACTCCAGCCTGGGTGACAGAGCGAGACTCTGTCTCCAAAAAAAAAAAAAAAAAAAGGGATGGAAAGTGGAAAGACCAATGACTTGGAGGAGTCTCAGGAACTTGTAGAAAGAAACAAGAATGATAATAGATTTTGATTGGAGAGTGGGTATTTTTAATGATTATTTCAGAGGTGGGACAGTTTCTGGGGGTGACAAGGTGTGAAAAATGTAGAGGAGGGAAAGGGGAGATGGAGAGGCCAAGAACTAAAAAGCCAGCGTGTGGAGGGATTCCCCATCTGGAAGTCAGGACATCAAGAAGGAGCTGGGGTAGTTGGCCACTCTAAGTGAAAGGGCATGTAAGGAAGTCAGTATTTTTAACTGAGCTGCCCAAAGCCGAACTGGGCTGCAGGATCTTAAGCCTTCAGTGAGTGAGGAAGAGTGGTCAATAGAGAATTGGAACAAGAGGGGGCCGTATAACTAGATGGCAAGGGTCACTCGGTTTTACAAGTAGATGGGGGTAGAAATGAGGATGCTCAAATTCCTATTTCTAGTCCAGGCTGCTCCTTGAGATCTAGACTCATATAACAACCCTCCAGCCTTTTTCATTTCCGGACTCCAAGTCAACAGATTCAAGACCAGGCTCACCATATTCCTCTGCAAACCCAATTCTCCTCCTGGCCACCTCTCTCAGTAAGTGACGTGCCACCGCTCACCCAAACCAGAATCCTGTGGATTGTCCCAGAGTCTTCCCTCTCCCTCATCCTATCGTTAAATCTTACTAGTTTTCATATCACAGATCTGTTTCAATCCACCCCCTCTCCTCCTTCATATCCAATTCAGGCCTCCACCATCTCCCGTCCGTCCCTGTGCCTCATTCTCCTAGCTGCGCACCCTGCCTCCAGTGTCTCCCCATGAAATCCATTATCTAACACCTCAGGGAACCACGCCAATGTTGGCTGAATCTGAAATCACAGTCTGCACAAGAAGCCAATCATGAAATACCTGCTTTGTCTCTCAGATGCATGAATATGAAAATGGATTTCTGAAGCTGGCAGGGTGGGGGAGCCGGCCCACGGGATAAGAATCAGGCTGCCCCAAGAGAAGAGTTGGAGGTTCCCCAAGGGGAGCCCAGCTGTGAAGTGGGGTCCTCTTATCTACACCAACGGGATGGGCTTTGTTGTTGTGGGTACCAAAACATCCTTGCATCGCTCACTGCCTCTGAGGTCCCGCAGGTGCCTGAGTGTGGGACAGAGAGCGGATGTGGATGTCGAGCAGAGAGGCCTAGGGGGAGGGAAGGCCAGATGGCAAGATGGGGGCGGTGAGAACACCAAGGAGGGGTTGGCAGCAGCTGGGAAGATCAATGCCTTTCCCCTCTTCGTGTTTGCCTGTGTTGCTATCCCTGCTCAGATGAAAGAAATTCAAATAGTTATTGATTCTCGCTGAGGGGAGAATGTGGGGATCTGGTCTGGCTCCATTACAGCTGCTCCAGCACCAGCCCAGCTAGCCCCAGTCCCAGCCTCGGTTGGAACTGAAACCTCGCTACCCTGGCTCCTGCCTCCAGCTTAGTCCCAGCCCCAGCTCAGCACCTAACCTAGCCTTAGACTTGGGGCAGCAATGCACACAGTTAAAAATACTCACTTCCCCACACCTTCCTTCATTTGTAGGGCCAAGGAGATATAAACAGAAGTCACTGAGATATAAACAGAAGTTGCTGAGATATAAGCCCAGACCCCCACCCCAGTACCAGGGGACGAGGAAAGGCTGACCAGAGGTCGGAAAACTATGGGGCGTTTGGTCCAATTCCAGCCTGCAGCCCGGGCCCTTGAGCTAAAAATGATTTTTACATTTTTTTAAAGACTTGTAAAGAAAAATAAGAGTATGGAACAGAGACCATATTGGACTCAAAACACCTAAAATATTTCCTACCTGGGCCTTTCCTGCCAAAGTTTGCCAAGCTCTGGTTGAAACGGTTTTCCTGCTTGCGACTTTGCAGGTGAATTTCCCCCAAGTCTAAGCATTAAGAGCTGAAAGCCCAGTGGTGCCTCCTGCAGGTCTTGGCTGGGGTCTATAATCTCAGGCCCCTGAGGGGCACGAAAGGGGGCCCATCTTCTCAGTGAGAGCCAAGTCTGCTTTGCAAGGGCTGTTTTGGCCTCTGTGTCCACCCCCATCCCCACATTCGCCTCATCCTCTGGACTGGGACATCCTAAGATGCTTCGACCATGGCGGCCAGTGAAGGACTGGGCAACTTCCCAGAAGCTGTTCTGGGGAGCAGTGACCCCAGGGTACTGGGTCCGGATGCTGTGTGCCCCTAGGGCAGGCTCCTAAGGCCTGGGAGTTGTCCTGACGTCTCAGTGGCCTTCAGCTTTGTTAGCATGGGCTGCCAAACTCCTGAGGCCATAGGGGTCAGGACAAGGGCTGTCTTCCAGATGCTGTCATCAATGCTGGGTGACCTTGGGCCAACTACTAAACCCCTGTAAACTTCAGCCCTCTTTGCTTTAAAATGGAGATGACCATAACTACATGTGAGAATCATTTTAAGTACTTTTTTTCTTGGTTCTGTATCCATATTTAGTAAAGAGATATACAAAAAATAAATACATAAATAAAAAATAAGCATGCTATCTGAATTTCTGGCCTGCAAAGAACAGACATCACAATGTAAACCCAGAGAGCCCTGGATGGGAACTGGAAGACCCAAGCTCTCATTCCTTCTGTTTGAGCTGCAGCACCCTGGGCAGGGCCCTGCCAAAGTTTGCAGAGTGGACATGAAGATGATATAATTTGTCAATACAAGGAAAGGTTTGATGGTGACGGTTACGCTTGAAGATATGTTTCTGGAACAGCGCCCTTCTTGGGGCCAGCTGCTCTTCCAGAAAAGGCCAGAGCCGGTGGCTGAGGTGCTGAGCTCACAAGTGACCCCACCCCTGCCGGATGTGCAGGAATCAGCAGGAAGATGCATCGATCGCCATCGGCAGCTGGGCCACGTGGGCTGCCTATTGATTTGAGGTCTGCCTCTCCCTACCTCTTCCCCAGCCCTCCCCCAGCGGGCCTCATGAGTCCCTCTTGCCTTCTGCCTCTGACAGCACAGGGGAGGGGAGGGGAGACCAGGGGGAGGCCAAGAAATCTCCCTGATCCTTCCGACAAAGAGATCTGGCAGCTGCATGTAATTCGGGACTCTGATAATCCCTAATCCCTAATCCGCCTCCATTTGCACATAAATGCAGCGCCTGGCTTCTGACCCCAGGGGTCCTGGGAGCCGTTTGTGGGGTTTGTCCCCCTTTATTTGCTCTGTGAGTCTTTATTGGCTGAAAGTCCCCTGGCCTCCTGGTCACCAAAAGGAAGAGGATTCCCCAAAGACATCACTTTCTTAGGATGGAAGAGAATTCCTGCAAATGGGACTTTTAATATTCAGAGCTAGATCCCCAGATAGGCTGAGGAGGTGCCCACAGGCTTGGCACTCCTGACTGTGCTGTGGCTGCAGGGGCTCGGGTTGGGCTGGACCCTTGGAGCTGGCATAGGAGGTGGGAGGTGATGGTCTCGGGGAAACCCCAAAGGGGACACAAAAAAGGGCATCTCAGAAATCAGAGCTGAAGAACTTGCAGCTGGGAAGAGACAGGCCCTTGACAGTCTAACTTTGGGCAGAAATAGCTGTAGGCACAGAGGTACTTGTCTATGTCTCTAACATTTATTGAGAACTTACTATGTGCCTGGGACAGTACTCAGTGTTTTACAGACACTGTTATTTTATGCCATAACAACTCCTCAAAATTAAGCAGCTAAGATGATCTCTAGTTAACAAGTAACAAAGCTGAAGCTCAGAAAGCTAAAGTGAGGTGCTCAGTATCAGGGTTAGTAAGTGTCTGCGTGGCTTTGTCTCACTCTGGAAGCAGAGTGCCTCCACGCTGCAGGCTGCCTTGATGTCTCCCATTGCTGGCCCATCCCTTAGACAAGGGAGGACTTCCAGGGCCTTCGAGTAGAATGATTAAGAACTTAAGCTCTGGAGTCAGATTGCTTGGGTTTGAATCTTAGCTCCACCACTTGGCATGGCCAATATGGCAGGGAGTGAAGGGCAGGGCTGCCCCCCTGCCGCCATAGACTTGGGCAAGAGATGCCCCTGCCCTGAGCTCTGGGCTTTAAAAGGAGCTTCTCTCGCCCTCCTCAGCCCCACCCCTCTTCTGGGTAAGCAACTCTTGCATTCAGGGGTTGCTCTCACCTGGAATCCTACTTTTCATTCTAGATGAAGATCATATTCCAGGTACCTGGAACACCAGGGTTCCCTATCCCAGTGCCCCTGCACCCACTTCCAGGGCCTCTGTGGGCCCCTTCCCTGGGTCCATCCACCTGGCGCAGGCCACAGTACGAGGTGTGGGCAAAAGGCAGCTGCTTGCAGGTGTTAGGGGTATTGTATGAACAGAGAAGGGCTCTGGCCAGTGTGGAGCTTTGCAGAGTCCAAGGATCTAAATGCAAGTCTGGCCTTGCAGGTCCCTGTGAATTTATATTTGTCAGAGTCTTTCATTCAACATATTTAGAATTTTTCATTGTTTGGGCTTGTGGTACATGGTCCTCCCTTTGTGCCCTGCAAGTGTTTAAGGTGGCCTAGCCTTAGCACAGGGTCTGCTTGCCTGGCTTCAGATTCCGGGTTCTGCTCCTTTGTAGCTATGTGACCTTGAATAAGTTACTAAATTTCTCTGTGCTTCCTTTTTTTCTTTATCTGTAAAATAACAGCTCATAGGATTGTTGCAAGAATTAGGAAAAATTATACATGCAAAGTGCTTAGAAATACTGCCTGGAATGTAGTAAAGGCTGGCTTGGATTTAGCTCTTATTCCCATTTCAGAAGGGCTGCATTTGGACAGATTCAATTTAACTTCCTGTGACCCCGGGTGGCAGAGCAAAGGTCAGGAGGGACACTGAGCATTGCAGTTGAGCTCTGGGCCTTTACCACTCTCTTGCTGTATAAACTTTTGCAAATTTCTTGGCCTCTCTGCGTCTCTTTCCCTGTCTCTAAAATGGGGATAATCTGAACCACCTCAAACTGGAGAGTAGTTAAGAATTAAATAAAAAATATCGGGCAATGCCTGACACAGTATCCAGCACATGATAGTTGACAATTTTCCAGTTTTACTTTCAAAACATCCCCATTTCTTTCTATTATCTTTCCCTCCTTCTGTTTTCACTCCTCACTCAGACTCATAGTTATTTGCTTCTGAATGAAAGGTCTGTACAATCACGGGAGATGGGTTTTCCAGATTGGGAAACTGAGGCTTGGGGAGGGAAGTGATTTTCCCACGGTTACACAGTGATGGGTGGAAGAGCCGGTGCTGGGGCCATGAGTCATGGAGCAGAGTCCTGGAGAGGGGATAGTACAGCGCCATGAGTGGTGCTCATATATGAGCCACGCAATGGTTACAGATCTCCGGGGGTGGGGAGCCTTAGAGATCCCCCTTTTACAATTGACAAAACAGATCCTCAAGGCCATGAAGGGACCTTGTACAGTTGAACTCTCTCTCTGCTATCAGTTTCAGGCTTTTGAAAGCCTGGTAAGTAAGCATTCCTAAAACCAGCCCTGGCTTTGAGCAGGTTCATCTTCGGTTTCTCGCTGCCTTGCCACGGATGGGGCATAACAGCGATGAGACGATTGGTACCTTCCCTCCCTGGATTGGACACCGGTTTCTAGAATTCCCTGAGGGGCTAACCTCTAATTTCAATATGTTAATGTGTGGAATCTAATGGCATATTTATTGCTTATGTAGATGCTAGTTATTTACATGGGAAACTGATTTATCTATTAGATAATTAGTAAACTTCAATAATTGCAAAAACCTTTTAGCAATCAGTTGACATTTAATTAACATACAATAACTGTCTTATTAAATCTACATTAAATGCCTATTGGAGTTAATTAAAACTCATACCTACAACTCCACATTCTTTGGGAACCCTCATTAAAGCCCACCAGCAAGAACGCAGAGGAAGAAATTCCCTGGAAAGGGGTTTCTAATGGAGTTGCTTGAATGGTACTGAAACATTTATTCAGTGCCTTCTATGTACTTAAAACAATGGAAAGCAAGACAGAAATATGCCTTGCCTTCAAGGAACTTAGAATCTGGTAGGGGTGGGGTGTGGGGATCAATGGAATGGTGGCTGGGCATGGTGGCTCATGCCTCTAATCTCAGCACTTTGGGAAGCTGAGGCAGGAGGATTGCTTGAGCCTAGGAGTTTGAGACCAGCCTGGGCAGCATAGTGAGACCCTGTATCTACAAAAATGAATAAATAAATAAATAAGCCAGGTGTGGTGGCGCCTGCCTGTATCCCCAGCTACTCCGGAGGCTGAGGTGGGAGAATCGCTTGAGCCTGGGAGGTTGAGGCTGCAGTGAGTCGTGTTTGTGCCACTGCTCTCCAGCCTGGGCAACAGAGCAAGATCTTGTCTCAAAACAAACAAACAAAAACAAATAGTCACATAGACAAATGTTACTCTCTCACTCCAACAGGTACAATGAAGGGCAGGTAGGTGCTGGGAAAAGTTGGAGTAGGAGGATTTGTGATTGGGTTTGTGTTTAGAGAGAGTCATTCTGGCTGAGGTGAGGAAAATGGGCAGGAGGCAGATCCAAGTGCATATGTATAAACCAGGAGGCTGATGCAGTGGTCCAAGTGAAAGAAGCTGGTAGCTTGAACTGAATGGTAGATCGTAATGAGGATGGGAAGATGTTGAAACATTCAATCCTCAATAGGAGCTATGGAAAGGGAGAGCTGGAGGAAGACTTCTAAGTGTTTGGCTATTGGAATTGGCTGGCTGATGCCATTCATTGGAAGTAGAAACACTGAGAGAGGTCCACATTTGGAATGAAGAGCAGGAGGTCAGTTTTGGATATGTTGAGGAGGAGATATCCAAAAAGAGTTGTGAAATAAATATATAGGCTTTGAACTCAGAAGAGAAGTTAGGGCCAACAATTTCAAAAATCCTAATGCTTGGGTTTGACTCTGAAGATTCTGATTTCTTTGGTCTGGTCTGCAGGTGATTCTAAAAGCCAAGTTTGAGAATGAATGGTCTAGAAGTAGAAAGTGTAAGAAAGCAGAAACATAGAACAGAGACTTCATTGCCCACTGCCTTAATCCAGGCATCCCCAGCTGGTGTGGGTCACCTCTTCCAGATCCCATCATTATCTGCCCATAGATATAAGCTCATACTATCATTGATCCTGTAAATAGTAATCATATCACCCTTGTTCCTATGTGCTTCCTGTGTGCCCAATGCTTTGCTTCTGTTCTCTCATCTGATCTTCATAATGAAATGATGAGCTATGTATTATCTCCATTTTAAAGAACAAGGAAGCAGAGGCTCTGAGAGTGGCAGTGTCTTGCTCATGTCACACAGGTGGTATTAAGTGGAAACTGGGATTTGAACCCAAAGTCATTGGACTCCAAAGTCCTCATGCTCTAGCACTATTATATACAGCCAGTCTCACTAGAAAGCCAGAGAGAGGCTCTGTAACATGCCTCTCTCATGGGTTATAAGTCAAATGAAGGATATGGATGGATTTGTGAATGCCAGCTATTTCCTTGCTCTTTGCTGGAGAAAGAGATGAGGTGTTTGCTGGTGGACTTCTCCTTTCTCTGTGAACCCCTTGGTTTGGAGCCATAAAAGCTAACAGAGAAGAAAGAATTAACATCTACTGAGTAGGCCAAGAAATTATTGTAAAGAACCCCAAACTCATGTGTATATTATCAACCCTTGTCCATAAGCCAGCCCTTCTCAAAACATATTCCAGAATTAAATGTTGGTACTTAGAAAAAAGAAAAGACTTCTGTGATCAAAGAAGTTTAGAAACTGCTAGACTCCTTAGATCTTTTATTATTCTAATATAAAGCTTCAAGATGGGCAGAGGGCTTGCAATTTCCTAACCTTATTTAACCAAAAAGTGCTGCTTTTCTCCCCCTGGCCTTTTTTTTTTTTTGAGTCAGTGTCACTCTGTTGGTCAGGCTGGAGTGCAGTGGCACAATCATGGCTCACTGCAGCCCCGACTTCCCAGGCTCAGGTGATCCTCGAACCTCAGCATCCTGAGTAACTGGGACTAGGGTACGTGCCACCATGCCCAACTAATTTCTGTAGTTTTTATGGTGGAGATGGGGTCTCGCCATGTTGCTGAGGCTTGCCTCCGACTCTTGGGGTTTTAGCGATCCGCCCACTTTGGCCTTCCAAGGGGCTGGGGTTAGAGGCGTGGCCCCCCGCACCGTGCCTTCCTTTTTCTTCTTTCAACAGAGTATCTAGGGCAGCATACCTCAAAGTGTGAGTTCCCAAAGCACTGACATCAGAACCACGTAAGGGGCTTCCTAAAAGTGAGACTCTTGCTCTCCACTCTGACCCTCGTATCCTGCATCAGAACTTCCCCCAATGGGGCCTGGAAGATCTGTGGTTTGATCAAGCCCACCAGATGATTCTAATGCCCACTAAGCTTTCATAACTACTCTCCTAGAAGGGCTCATGTTCTGAGAAACACTTTGGGAAATGCTGCTGTGGGCTGAATAAATTTATCTTTAATTTCCATGAATTGCTATTTTAAAATGGATGTATATGCTGTAATAAACAACATACAAATTTACTTGAACTGTTGCCAAATCCACAGTTGTTTTTGTTAAACATTAATGTTCTTGATGGTGGTGGCGGGGTGGGGGTGGGTACTAAAAATACAATTACCCTCCTGCACGGGGTCAGTGGAGCGTTTTGAAATTAACAAGGGGCTTTCAGGTCCCAGAATGTTGGCCTAGAGCGTGCAGAAAAGACCTAACACAGAGGTTCTTGTCTGAGCTCTGTGCAGCCTGGGGATCTTAGGAGAACCTCAGAGACCGTGGAGAGGGAAAGGATTTCTGACTCTTTTGTTTCAACTGGAGAAGTTTTATTAGGCTCTGTGCAAATTTTGTTTGGAGTCAGGGTTTAACTTCTTTAGAAGGAAAAAAAAAAAGTTTGAATTGACCACTGATGCAGTTCCTTCATTTGTCAGAGGTGGGAGATGTGACCCAGAGAGGGAAAGACACTTCTTTATGGTCACCCAGCGGTCACCCAGAGGGCCAGTGGCAGGGCCAGTACAAGTTGGCCAGCAGTTGGTCCCAGATTGCTGGGATGAGTGTCGGGGTTGTTAACATGCAGCCCACGGCCAGCGCGGTCAAAGTCAGCTGTAAGTCAGAGCCCAACGCGAAGCAGTCCGAGGAGAGCCCACGGCTTCCTCCTTGGGGCTCACCTCCCTCCCTGGCCTCACCGTTCCTCTTCTCGTTGCCTTTTCTGAGCACCTAAGCATATGTATGAAGTGGAAATCAAACGCCTGCCTTGGACTTGACAGAACTGCTGAACTAACAGCCATATAATGTCCTCTACTGAAGGACATCACCTTGTCAAGATAAAGCGTGGTAAACGCTCCACAGGAAGCCGGGCTTCCAGGGCGGGATCATGCATATTCATGGCGGCTCAGGCCTGCCCACTGCACCACCCCCAGGATCCCCCTCGGCCGGCTGGCCAGCCTGGGGAGCCTTAGGCAGAACGCTTGATCCGGAGCCGGACTGGGATTTCCCACTGCTTCCCTGTCACTGGGAACAGGCCCTGGTGGAGGCTTATGTCCTGCCTTCATTGATTTCAAGCCCGAGTTTCCCTTCACCACCCTCCAGCTGGCTTTATGCTGCCCTCTCCAACTTTGGGGACCCAGCAAACACACCCAGAAGACCCCTAATCATGGCGTTCAAGGCTCTTTGTGAGCCAGCCCTTACCTCTGGCCAATAACATCTCCCTGGACTCTGCCACGAACCACCGGGAGCTTTTTGTTTTATCTTGGCTCTCACCTCTAGACCCTTTTACACTCCTGTGCTGTTGCTCAGCCAGCCCCCTGCCTGGGATCCCCTTTCCCCTTCTCTGTGTGGGGAATCTTCATTATCCTTTTAAGGTACAGCTCGAACATCACCCCTCCCTGAAGCATTCCTTAGCCCCTTCCTTCTCTTGGCAACCAGACACCATCCTCTGGCCTCACGCCCTTTAATTGCTCATTTATGTGTCTCTTTCCCCCTCTTCACTGAGAGCTCTTTGAGGTCAGGGCAGCATCCCCAGCCCGCAGCCCAGGGCCTGGCTTGGAGTGGGACCCATGTGAGCTGATGTCCTGGTTACTGTTCCTGTGTGTATCTGTCTTCTCGGGCTGCAGTAACACGATACAACATACTGGTGGCTTAAACAATATCAGTCTATTTCTCACAGTTCTGGAGGCTGGAAGTCTGAGATGGAGGTGTTGGCACGGTTGGTTCCTTCTTGGGCCTCTGTCCTTGGCTTGTAGATGGCTGCCTTCTCCCTGTGTCTCACATGGTCTTCCCTCTGCATGCGTCTGTATCCAAATTTCCTCTTCTTTTGGGGATACCAGTCATGGTAGATTAGGTCGCATCCATATGACCTCATTTTACTTTAAGCACCTCTTTAAAGGCTCTATCTCCAAACACAGTCACCTTCTGAGGTATTGGGGGTCAGGGCTTCAATATATAAATTTGGGGAGGGGACATAACTCAGTGTCACACATAACACTGGGTAACGAAATTACCCCTCTCCCCCCATTTAGCAGATTTTATCATGCAGGATGTTTTATAATTCACATGAATTCTGTGGGTCGGGACATTGCAGGGATATCTTGGTTCTGCCCCATGATGTCTGGAGCATCAGCTGGGAACATTCAAAGGCTGAAGCTGGAGTCCTCTGAAGGCCCATTTGCTCACAAGTCTCACATATGGGCTGGGATGACACAAAGACTAGACTGCAGTTGAAATGCTTTTCCACGTGGCTTCGCTTCCTCACAGCATGGCGGCCTCAGGGTAGCTGGGCTTCTTACTCCATGGCTCAGGGCTCCACGAGCAAATGTCCCAGTGAACAAAGCAGGGCTGCATGAACTTAGTGACAGCATCACCTCCCCTCATTCTCTGTCGGGTGAAGCCTTCCAGCATTTTGTTATAACAAAATGCCATAGACTGGGTCATTTAGAAAGAGCAGAAATTTATTTCTCACAGTTTTGGAGGCTGGGAAGTCCAAAATCAAGGTGCCAGTAGATTCCTTATCTGGTGAGGATCCTATCTCTGCTTTCAAGATGATGTCTTTTTTAAAACATTTTTTTTTTTTGTGGGTGCATAGTAGCTGTATATATTTATGGGGCACATGAAATGTTTTGATACAAGAATGTAGCATGTAACAAACACATCACGGAAAATTAAGTAAGCATCCCCTCAAGCATTTATCCTTTGGTGTTACAAGCAATCCAATTACACTATTTTAGTTACTTTAAACTGTATGATTAATTTATTATTGACTATAGTCCCCCTGTTATACTATTGAATACTAGGTATTATTCATTCTTTTTATTTTTGTTTTTTTTAAACCCATTAACCATCCCATCTGTCCTCTCACCTTCCCAGCCTCTGGTGATCATCTTTCTATTCTCTCTCTCCATGAGCTCAATTGTTTTGATTTTTCAGTCCCACAGATAAATTAGAACATGCAGTGTGTGTCTTTCTGTGCCTGGCTTATTTCACTTAACATAATGACCTCCGGTTTCATCCATGTTGTTGCAGGTGACGGAGTCTCATTCTTTTTTGTGGCTGAATAGTACTCCATTGTGTGTAAGCACCACATTTTCTTTATCCATTGATCTGTTGATGGGCATTTAGGTTGCTTCGAATCCTGACTATTGTGAACAGTGCTGCAACATGGGAGTGCAGATATCTCTTCAATATACTGATTTCCTTTCTTTGGGGTATTTCCCCAGCAGTGGGATTGCTGGGTCATATGGAGCTCTATTTTCAGTTTTTTGAAGAACCTCCAAACTGTTCTCCACAGTGGTTATACTAATTTACATTCCCATCGACAGTGTACAAAGGTTCCCTTTTCTCCACACCAAGTGCTCCAGAGGGAAGGAACACTGTATCCTCACATGGTGGAAGGCCAAAGGGCAAAAGGGACAAACCCCCCACTTTGAGCCCTTTAATACGGGCACCTAATCACGTGGGAGAAAACTACACAGCTTAAACATTTTTTAAAGGCCCCCCTCTCAATACTATCACATTGGCAACACCTGAATTTTGGAGATGACACATTCAAACCATAGCACAAGCCCACTCACATTCAAGAGGAGGAGAATTAGGCTCCACCCACTTTGCGTGTGTGTGTGTGTGTGTGTGTGTGTGTGTGTGTACTACATGCATGCGCCATATGTCCAGCTAATTTTTGTATTTTTTGTAGAGATGGGATCTCACTGTGTTGCTCAGGCTGGTCTCATACTCCTGTGCTGAAGTCATCCTCCCACCTCAGCCTCCTAAAGCGCTGGGATTACAGATGTGAGCCGCCGTGCCTACCCTCCCTCCACATTTTGGCAAAAGAGTAACAAGGTCATATTGGAGAAGAGCATGTGGGAGGTGAGACATGGTTGTGGTCATCTTTTCTGGGGAAATGCAATCTGCTATGATTGAGTTAAACAGAATTCAAAGGGACACCTTACAGTCAATACTATCAGACATGTTGGCGTTGGCTGCAGTCAGGGGAAAACAGTTTAGTTTCTCTTCTTTTCCTTGAACATTATTTGGCATATATGCATATTTTGGGGTTTGGTGTCTCTTATCTTTATGTTTATGGTTATAATGACCCCATCTCTCACCCATTAGCTGTGTGGCTTTTGAGGTCAGTGAGTTATTCTTCCCAAAGTGCTTGACATAGGGCCTGCAGCATGGTAAATACCCATAGTTTTTGAGTTCCCTGTGTGTTGAGCATTTAGAATAATCTGTTTGTTTAATCAGGACATATTTCTCCAGTACCTTCAGGGGTCCCAGTACTATGTTTAGGAACTTATCCATCACTTGCACAGTAAACAGTATCTGTGGATTTTGTCATTCAATAAACACTGCCATTGTTCAGTCACTCAACAAATGCTGTTACGACATCCACCTTGGGGAAAGAAGGGTTTCTTGGCAGAGGGGGCGGCTCTCCAGCTAACGCTGTGCTAAAGATGCATGGGGCAGAATTCTAATAGCATCATGTGTTTCATTTTACCCATTATGACGCCATTATATTTTAAAGCTTGTCTTTCTAACTCTCCTATTTTTCTTCTAGACTGTGCTCCTGCTATATGGCTCCAGTTTCTCTAACCATTAGGAAGGTATTATAGTTACTGGAGATTCATCTATCATTTTATGGGCCTCTTTCAAGGGAGGAAATAACAGGTTGTTTCAAGTGCGAGGCGATGGCTCACAAAGCCCTGCGGAACAGGCGTCCCGCTCCCAGGGGATCAGCCAAGCGGTGTTTATCTTTGACACAATAAGCAGAAGATCAGAAATGATTACAACAAATGGCCAACTAAACAATCCATCCACAACAAAGGGCAGCTGCCCAAAATGCCGGAAATTGAATCCACACACAGCGGTCAATTCCAGGCTGTGGCCTCAATGGTTCCGTCACACATCTAGGGATGCAGGCACTGGGAGACAGCAGGGCTGCAGCCTTCCCCCATCCCTGCCCTAAATGTTTTGGCTTTCTGATGCCCAAATCAGAATGCTCTTCAAGGGATTTCCTTACTCTGGCTCAAAAAGTCCATGATCCTTAGGACTTTGTCTATTTCACCCACTGCTTTAGCCCCGTTGCCTAGAACAATGGCTTATACCAGACATGTGGTAAGTGTCTGCTGATAGAGGGAAAGAATGCATGAATGAGTGGGCTGGCCCCTGCCTACATCTCCAGCTCCACCTCGTGCTTCCCCTTCCTCATAGTTTTCACTGGACTTCTTTCAGTTCTAGAATACATCTTTGTTTCTTCCAGGTCTCCTTTGCAAACTCTGTCTCCTCTGGTTGGAACACTCTCTTCCACCTCTTCCTGATTAACTCCATGCGCCCTTTAAGTCTCAGCTCAGAACCACCTTCTTCCAAGAAGCCTTCGCTGACCACACTCCGTCTCCAGGCCCACTCACCTTAATGGCACTTTCTCTGGCACATTTCTTTTCATAGCTTCTTGTCTATGGTCCCCACTAGGATGTGAGCTCCGTTCACCGTTCTGTTCACTGCAGAGACAACAGCCAAACACCAAAGACTTGCACTCCTCTTCCACAGTGTAGAGCTGCCTCAGGGAAGAAGCTGCCCAGCCTGGGACTGTGTTTCTCAACCTTGCTTGCATTGATGTGACTACCTTTTGCAGTGGAATGTGAGTGGAAGTCATATGTGTCTCCTCTGGACTGAAGCAGTTAAGCAGGGGCATTCATCTTTCACACTTGATCTCTTCCTTCATTCTTCAACCTGATGCAAAGGGTCTAGTGAAGGACTCTGAGAAAGCACTGATGAAAACCACTTAAATTCCCGAGGCGTCACCCAGAGCTGAGCTCCTCAGGAGAGATGACCAAAGGGAACGTCTGCATTGGATTTTGTGTAAGTATGAAGTAACCTCTTATTGCATTAAGCCACTGATAATTTGGGGATGCTTGTTACAGCAGCTAGCATTAATTGACTACTCTACTGTTTTATTTCAACAACTATTTGTGAACAGGAGAGTTTCCTGGCCACACAAGCCTCATACTATGTCTGTACAGCACCCGGGCCCAGCACTTCTTAGGAGCCCGTGGTCTGGCAGCAGAGAGTAGTTTGGGAATCAGTTCACATCATTGTTAAAAGCATCAATTTGTTAGATTAGATGGACTGAGCCGTGTACCACTGGGAAACATAAAGAGTCTTTGCTCATGGATAGAAATGGTATTATTCAATACAGAGCATCTTAATTAAAATAGGCAAATAATGACCTTTGACAAAGCACACTAGATAGAGTAAGTGTTACTCTCTCCCTCAACCCTGGTTCTGTTAAGTCTTGCAGATGCCACCTCTAGCTTTCCCACTTGTCCCAGCAAGACAAGTCTCTGGGTGGCCTGGAACCAGCCCAGTTCTCCTTCCTTTCTCACTTACGGTTCTCAAGAATAACTGTAGAATGTGCTGAGAATGTAACATCCTGAGATGGGAAAGGATTGGCCAGAAGAGTCTGGGCTCTGTTCCAGTTTTCTCCCCTAGAAACAGGATGTTCTTCAGTGCTTTTGTCTGGTGACTCCCGTCTCCCTGGGGTATAAGACCCAGGGTGGGCTGCTTTCTGGGGCCTGTGGGCTGCGGTGCAAGTGGGGCACATGCAGTCAAGACTCCTTCCACCCTGGGCAGCTTTCTGAGCCTGGGGACCGGCTCTCAGTGAGTCCTAGGCTTAGGCTTCCGTCATCCCTTGCTGCCTATCTGTAAGTCATAACCCTGCTTCATGTAACCTGTCATGTGTGTGGTTGTTCTGTGTCACTGCATTCAGATAAGTGGGTAACCAGTGAACACTGAACCTACTTCACAGCCCCATTTTCCTCTCCCCAACTCCTCAGTTCAGTCTTTGTTGCTTCCCACCAGATCCACCCAAGAACCTCTGGGCTGGTTTACTCCCATCCATGTTCACATCAGGCCAACACTCACTTTTACTGGTGTTCTCCACAACGTGCATCACAGCTATACGATTGTTCTAAAACCTGGAACTGGCCTCATGGTCACCTGTTTCCTTCAGGGGAAGTCCACACTCCTTACCTAACCTTCAAAGTGCTTCAAGGTATGACTCTGGCTTCTCCCTCTCGCCTCAAATCCTTCATTCACATAATGTCTCAGAGACTCTAAGCCTCACCTGCCCCATTTGTACCCTGAGAATTTCTGCATCCAAGACTTTGTTTATGCGTTTCCTCCTATGGACGCATGGCCAGGCTTCAAGGTTCCACCCAAATATGGGATTTTGTCTTCTAAGTATTTCTCTCTTTCTCTTCTTGCAAACAAAAAGGAGAAGCATATGATGATTTGAATAATAAACAAAGAATATTTATAAAAAAAATACAAATAATCATAGGGAAAGAAACAATTTTTTCTTTACTTATAAACAAAAAACCAAATTAAAACAATAACATGCCTCCCCTATCCCCCTTACTTTGTATTGTGTGATTACAGTTGGGCGGGTCAGGACCCTGGGGAACAGGTTCTCCCATTCACTGCTGGTAAGTCCTTCCAGGGGTAATTTGGCAATATGTATCAGAAGCCTTAAGAGTTCGCACATGCTTTGATCCGGCAGTTCCTTCTGGAACAGATCCTAAAGAAACAGAGATGTATGCAGAGATTTAATTATAAGTGTATTTACCAAAACATTGTTGATGGCAGTGAAAAAGCAAAAGCAACTTAAATGTCTGACAATTGAACTGGTTATATATCATAGTGGATTTCTAGGGCAGTCATTAAAAAATAATGTTGTGGAATAATATTCAATGGCATAGAAAGATGTACATGATAAAGTATTAAGTGAGAAAAGCAGGTTACAAAACAGATGAATTACTGGGGGAGATAAGACACATGTATAAACAACTCAAACATGAGTTGGAGCCTAGCACAGTAGGAAGAAAAACACATTCTCTGGGACCAGATTGTCCGGATTCAACCCCTAGCTCTGCTAAAAACTAGCTGTGTGAGCTTGGACAGGTGACTCAACTGCTCTGTGCCTTAGCTTTTCATCCGTAAAATGGAGATTCAACTAGCGTCTATCTAGATAAATCAGCATATACAAAGTGCTTAGAAGTGCCTAATACATAGAAAGCAAGACGTGAGAGTTTGTTAAGGAAAAAATTTCACTTCTATCAGAAATGTAAAGAATGGCTTGTGGAAAGAGGGTTCATTCTCTTGCAGGAGACGTGGGCCAGGCTCAGAGAGGCAGAAGTTTGGATCTTGAATGACGTGAAGGGCTTCTATAGATGGAGAAGGGGCAGGTTGAAGAATTCCTTCCCCAGTGTTTCCCAGGAGGCCAGCTACAAGGCTTCCCCCAAGGGGACATTGAGGGAGCACCTCTCCACTGAGCCACACTGGGCCTGGGATGCATGTGGCTCCTGGGAAACTGTGAGCCTTAGCCTGGGGAGGTTGGCTCTCAGTCTCTCGGGCAGCTCCCCTCCGCTGCCCTGGCCAGGCCCTCTGTTTGTGCATTTCTAGTTTTGCTGAATGGCGCAGTCTTGCCAGGCAAGTTTTAAGACAGAAGGTTAAGCCTTGTTTTAAGAAATATGCATGCTTTTAAAGAGACGAATTTTATTTTCTAAAAATTATGTTTTTATAGAAGGCCCTGCTGTGCCAAAGTTTTGGGAAAACATTAATCTTACAGACTTGTTGGATGTTAGAGCCTTGAGTGACCATTCACATCATGTAATTGATAGATGGAGAAATGAGGGCAAGAGACTGGAAAGTTTTATCCAGGAGGTCATGACACAACCAGGGTCGAAGTCTAAGGCTCCAGGCTCCTAGTCAGGTCTGTGAAGGCAAAGCCAAAAGCCCTTATGCTGGGCCAGGGGAATAAAAGGAGACAGATTTTGGTATTTGTTTTTTTCCCTGTTTTTTTTTTTTTTTTTTTTTGAGACAAAGTTTCGCTCTGTCACTCAGGCTGTAGTACAGTGGCATGATCTTGGCTCACTGCAACCTCCACCTCCCAGGTTCAAGCAATTCTCTTGCCTTAGCCTCCCCAGTAGCTGGGATTACAGGCACGTGCCACCACGCCCAGCTAATGTTTTGTATTTTTAGTAGAGACAGGATTTCACCATGTTGCCCAGGCTGGTCTTGAACTCTTGGGCTCAGGCAATCCACCTGCTTCGGCCTCCCAAAGTGCTGGGTTTACAGGCATGCGCCACCACACCCGACCGAGGGTATTTGTTTTAACAGGGAAACCTGACCAGAAGTGAAGTTGCCTAATAGGTAGTGAGCTCCCCGTCACCTGGGTCATGAAAGCCAAGCGTGGGGGACTCTTGAGAAATGACACAGCTAATGAGATAACTTCTGAGTTTTCTTCCAGTTCTGAGATTCCACTGTGCCATAAGCTTCCATCATTTTAAAATTAATCATGTGATAATAAAACACAGGAATCCTCCCTTATTGGCAATTGCATTTTCCAGGGTTTCCATTACCCGAGGTCAACCACAGTCTGAAGATATTAAATGGAAAACTCAGAAATAAACAACTCCTAAGTTTAAATTGCATGCCATTCTGAGTAGTTGTCTTGCTTTTTTCTGTCCCTGGCAGGAGTCATCCCTTTGTATAGAGTATCCATGTGTATGTGCTATCTGCCCGCTAGTCAGTCAGTAGCTGTCTTGGTTTATCAGATTGACTGTGTATGGCAATGTTTGGGTTCAGGTAATGCTTATTTTACTAATTATGGCCCCAAAGTGCAAGAGTCGTGATGTGGGCAATTTGAATGTGCCAAAGAGAAGCCATAAAGTACTTCTTTAAGTGAAAAGTTAAAAGTTCTTGACTTAATAAGAAAAAAAAAATTGTATGCTGAGGTTGCTAAGATCTATAGTAAGGATGAATCTTCTATCTGTGAAATTGTGAAGAAAGAAAAAAATTTTGCATAATATTTTTGGGCTTTGGTATTGTGGTTTCAGGCATCCACTGGGGGTCTTGGAATGTATCCCCCTTGGATAAGGCGGGATTACTCTTTTACAAACATAAAGAAGTAAAGGTAAAAATAATGTAATAGAAACTCATATTGCACCATCCAGATTTAAGATGTTAATATTTTGCTGTATTTGTTGTAGCCTTCTCTTCTTTTTCTCAGGAAGAAAAATCACAGATACAGCTAACAGCCCCCATGTTTTCTTTCCTCCTCAAAGAAAGTTTGCTTAAAGTGTTTAAAAATCACTCTTTATCAGTTTTTATACATTTAATGCATATATGTATAACCATAACAATAGGTAGGATTGCTTTTTGTGTTCTTAAAACTGACATTAATTGTGTTGTACTGACTTTGTCCTTTTGTAACTGATGTTTCTCATTTAATGTTACATTTTGAGATTTAACCACATCTGTGCAGGAAAACTTAGTTCATTTGTTTCAACAGCTATATAGTAGTTCATTATATGAATGAACTGCACCTCACTTATTCTCTGTTCACCGACATTTAGATTGCTTCCTAATTTTTCTCGATTACAATATCTAAAAGCAGAATTGCCGGATAATATTATATGCACATCTTCAGGTTTACCAGATATTGACAATTTACTCTTCAAAGTGCTATGCCTGTTTACAGCTCCATCAACAGTGAAAGAGTTCCTGATGCTTCCATCCTCCAAAATCTGTGGTGGTATCAGTCATTTTAATTTTTGCCAATCTGATAGTCACGAAAAGTTGTCTCGGTGTTGCTTACATTTATTTTCTTTCCCTCTTCCACCCTCCTCCTCCAATCCTATGCACACTAGTCATATTGCACTGTCTAGGACCTCCAGACATCCTAGTTTGTTCTTGACTTTGAAAGAAATACTTCTAATATTTCACAATCATACGTGATATTTGCTGTTGGTGTTTGGCAGGCAATTCTTATCATGTTAAGGTTCTCTTCTTAGTTTAAGGGTTTTTTTTTTTTTTTTAAATCATGAATTAATGTTGCTGAATTTCATCAAATGCTTTTTCTAAATCTATTGAGATGATTGCATGGTTTTTCTACCTTAATTTGTTAATCTGGTAAATTAAAATGACAGATTTTCTTTTTGCTTCAGTTCTTTTAAAAATAAGTAAAATATTTCAGATATAATTGAAGCTGTGTATGCTCCTAGTTGATCTCATTCTTTTTCCTCCTTCTCCTGAGGCAAACACCACCCTCACCTCAGTGTTTTTCATTCTCATGCATGGTTTCATACTATTGCTACATATGTTTGCATCATAAACAATATGTGGTATTGTTCTGCATATTTTCAAAGTTTATGTAAATGGTATCTTACTACGCATATTCTAGAATTTGCTTTTCCATTTTGATAGTTGTAGCTCTAGTTCATTCTAATTGCTACGTGACATTGCATTGTGTTACTATACTACAATTTATTTATTCCTTCTTTTGTTTAGGAACACTGAAGTCATTTCTAACTTTTAGCTATTACAAACAACGGCACAGATAAATATTCTTGTAAAAGACTTTCTGCAAAATGCAAAACTGCCCTGTTGGGCCATAGAATATGCTTTTCTTCAATATTGTTAAATGTGGCTAAATTGCTCCCCAAAGCACGCTCCCAGAAGTATAATTAGAGATCTGGTTTTTCATATCCTGAACAATACTTGGTGTTGTCAGCCTTTTAACGTTTGCTGGCATGATGTCCATAAAATGATGTTTCATTGTTGTTTTAATTTGAATTTCTTCAATTTACTAGTGAGACTGAGAATCATATATATGTGTATATACATAATGTGTGTGTATATACATCACATATATGTGTATACATGTGTGTATATACGTATATGCACACACGTGTATATATGTATATTCCTCATTTTCACTGCTGATGGCATTTTATCAAATGCATGTTTCACAAAAATTCTACCATTGATTTGTTTCACTCCTCCAGTTTTTGAATATTTCAAACAATATCACTGTGAACATTCCTGTACATGTCTCTGGGCACACACATGCATGAGTTTCTCTAGGGACTATATCTAGGAGAGGAGTTTCTTAATCAGATATGCATATCTTCAGCTTTATTAGAGAATGCCAACTTATTTTCCAAAGAGACTGTTGTGGCTTGTCTTTTACTTTGCATATGATAACTATTGCTGAATAAAGTTTTAAAATAAAAGTTAAATTTATCAATATTTTTCTTTTCTCATAGTGTCTTGTTTGAGAAATTCTCTACCCTGAAGATGTTTTCATGTTGTTTTCTAAATGTCTTAAAGTTTTGCCTTTTCTATTTAGATTTTTAATCTACCCAGAATTAATTTCCACATATAATTAAAAATGTAAGCAGCTAGTTTTATTTTTTTCAGTAAGTATGGTCAGTTGTCTCAGTGTCATTTATTGAAGAAGCCATTCCTTCCTTATTGATTTGTGACATAACCTCTGTCACATATCAAGTATCCATTTAAGAGTGGATCTTGTCGTTGAGGTGGTTTTACTTTTATTTGCCATGTTATTTCTTTTTTTTTTTTTTTTTTTTTTGAGATGGAGTCTCGCTCTGTCGCCCAGGCTGGAGTGCAGTGGCCGGATCTCAGCTCACTGCAAGCTCCGCCTCCCGGGTTTACGCCATTCTCTGACCTCAGCCTCCCGAGTAGCTGGGACTACAGGCGCTGCCACCTCGCCCGGCTATTTTTTGTATTTCTTAGTAGAGACGGGGTTTCACCGTGTTAGCCAGGATGGTCTTGATCTCCTGACCTCGTGATCCACCCGCCTCGGCCTCCCAAAGTGCTGGGATTACAGGCTTGAGCCACTGCGCCCGGCCTATTTCTTTAATGGCTTAATTTATTCAAGTTTCTTATTTCTTCTTGAGCCAATTTTGGTAATTTTTATTTTCTAGAAATGTAAAATTCTTTGTGTTTTCAAATTTTAAAACATAAAGCTGATCATATTCTATTATGATTATTAAAGTCTCTATTTTAGTTATATCCCCTTCTTCATATCTAATTTTGTGTATTTATATGCCTTTTTTGTTTGTTCCCTTGCTTAGTCTTATTGGAAGACTGTTTTATTAGTTTTTCTTTTTAAGAGAAATAGCTTTTGTCTTAGTTGATTTTGTTATTTTCTTGTTTTTTAAATTTTATCAATTTCTACCCTTATTTTTAATATTTACTCTCTTCTGTCTTGTTTTTGTTTACTACAATCTTTTTATTGGTTCTTCAGTTAAATATAACATTTATTTTCTAACTTTATTTTAATTGGTGCATTTACAGTTACAAATTCTCTTGCAGGTACTCTACTAGTTACATAGTTTTAATATGCAAACTTCAATTACAATTCATGTGAAATACTTATAATTTTTATTGTGATGTCCTCTTTCACAGTAAATTATTTAGAAAAGCATTTTACAAATTTCAATGTATGTCTGTTTTCTTTGGATTTAACGTTTATGATTGCTTTCTAATTTAGATTTATTGCCACAAGAGAAAATGATCTATACGATATTGCTTCTTTGTTGAGATTTCCTGTGTGTATAGTATTATATATGGTCAAATTTTGTAAATAATTCATATGAACTGGAAGAGAATGCATTCTCTCTGTTTATTGGTTGAAAACTCTATATGCATTTATTAGAAAATATATTGATTTTGTTGTTCAAACATTCTATACCTTAATAACATTTTGTCTACTTGGTATATGGTTTCTTTTTAATTTTTTTTTAGACAGAGTCTCACTCTGTTGCCCAGGCTAGAGTCCAGTGGCACGATCTCAGCTCACTGCAAGCTTTGCCTCCTGGGTTCAAGTGATTCTCCTGCCTCTAACTCCTGAGTAGCTGGGATTACAGGCGTACACTACCTCACTTGGCTAATTTTTGTATTTTTAGTAGAGATGGGGTTTCACCATGTTGGCATGGCTGCTCTGGAACTGCTGACCTCAAGTGATCCACCCGCCTCAGCCTCCTAAAGTGCTAGGATTACAGGCGTGAGCCACTGCACCTGGCCACTTGGTATATGATTTCTAATAGATGTTTGCTGAAATCTCCCATTATGTTTTTATATTGGTTATTTTTTTTTCTAATCCTGTCTGTGTCTGTATTGTATGTTTTCAGGTAAATTTTTTAGGTGCATATAAATTCATTATTGACATATTTCCTTGGTGGATTTCTTCTTTATATATAATTATTTATATATTATATATATATATAATTATAATATAATTTTATATATATAATTAATTAATTAATTAATTTTTTTGAAACAGTGTCTCACTCTGTCACCCAGGCTAGAGTGCAGTAGAGCGATCTCGGCTCACTGCAAGCTCTGCCTCCTGGGTTCACGCCATTCTCCTGCCTCAGCCTCCCGAGTAGCTGGGACTACAGGCGCCCGCCACTATGCCTGGCTAACTTTTTGTATATTTAATAGAGACGGGGTTTCACCGTGTTAGCCAGGATGGTCTCTATCTCCTGACCTCGTGATCCGCCTGTCTCGGCCTCCCAAAGTGGTGGGATTACAGGCATAAGCCACCGCGCCCGGCCCAATACCTTAAATTTTAGTTTGTCTGATACTAATATTACTACATTAGTTTTGTTGCTGTTGTTAGTAATTTCATGGTGTATATTTTCCATGTCTTCATTTCAACATTTCTAATTAATTTTATTTCAGATGTGTCTCTGTGTTTTACTGGATTTAAATCTAATCATCCAATCTATTTTAGTAGATGGACTTTTAAATTTATTTGTTTATTTTACATTTGTCTTAGCAACAGAGCCTGAAGCAATGTTGAGTCATTAAGAGACAGAGAAAGGGTAACTGAGGCAAAGGAGAATGGAAAGCATGTGTAAGGACTTCACAGCACAACACGAGACAATGCCAATGCTTGATAGATATACTCACTTGGCCTCTTGGCACATCTCCACACATGCTGTACAGGCATATGCATGCCTTGGAAAAGTCCATTGAAGGGAACCAAAGAGAAGGCATTTACCTGTTGGCTCTGTTCTATCTCTTATCTCTAATTGGGCCTTTTGCCCCTTGGGGATGTAACTCTTTTGAACTTCAGGCTGAGTTACCTGGTTCATGCATTGTGACATAAAGTGCCAATGGAGTGGGAGAAGACAGAGACAGTGGGTAGCGGCCTCCAGCCACAGACCCAACAGAGTTGACTGTCACTTGGCAGTAGCTGTAAGAAAGGCAAGAGGCTGAGTGTCTGGGAGACAGGTGAGGCCAAGAGAATTTGAGGGTATGTGCAAGATGCATCTCCTACAACATTTATTGTAACAATCTATATATTTGCATATTTTTTAACCAACTTTTTCTGTGCTTTGTTTTCTGTTCTTTTTTTTTTCCTCCTTTTCTTGCATTCTGTTGAACCGAAAATGTTTTCCACATCCGTTCTTCCCCTACATACCCTTTTTCCCCTCTGTAGTGATTTGGAAAATAGACTGTATTTTTCATTTTATTGTGGTTATCCTTGAATTTTTATATAATTAATTGCCTACATATGCTTAAGTATTCATTTTTTTCTAACAGATTTAAGTCATTCAGTATTTCTATCCTCTTCCCAAACATGACACAGACTTTAACTAACTTTAATCACTAATTGAACATCATTCTCATCTAGTTATTATTTCTAGTCATAGTTTTGCCTATTAATAAAAAATTATCTCTTTCAGTTAATAATTAAATTTACTGACATATTTTGTTTTCTAGCTCATTAGCTTCCCTCTAAATTCAGTTCTCTCCTTGCTGAAGTATATCCTTTAAGTTCTTTTTTTTTGTTTTTGTTTTTTTAAAGAGACATTATCTTTTTAGATTTATGGAAAAAGTTGAGAAGATAGTTGAGATTTTCAAAATATCCTGTATGGTTTCCCCTATTTTAACATCTCACATTAGTGGGAAATTCTTGTTATAATTAAGGAACCACTATTGACACATAATTGTTAACTAAAGTCATACTTTATTCAAATTTCCTTAGTTTTTATCTAATGTTGTTTTTCTGTCCCAGGACTTCATCCAGAATACCATATCACATTTAGTAAGAGAGTTTTGAGGAATAATGGCCAAGTATTTTGTAGGATGCCTCACGATGGGAATTTGTCTGCTGTTTTTCTCATAATAAGACTGGGGCCATGGGTTACTCGGAGACAGACTACAGAGACAAAGTGCCGTCTTCACTGCATCATGTCAAAGGTACATGATATACTATCAACACGATTTATGACTGTTGATAGTGGCCTTGATCACCTGGTTGAGGTGGTGTGTCAGGTTTCTCCACAGTAAAGTTATCCTCTCCTGCCTCCTCCGTAGTGTATTGTTTGGAAGGAAGTTGCTATGTGCAGCCCACACTTAAAGAGTGGGAAGTTCTGCTCCCCTTCCTTGAGGGTGGAGTATCTCTAATTTATTCAATTGCTTATTTATGTAAGCATGGACTCAGAAATATTTATTTTTTCACTTTGGATTAGAATCTGGCATACCTTATTTGTTTTGTTGTTCAAATTGTTCCAGCTTTGGCCATTGGGAGCTCTTTCCATTGGCTCTTGTCCTCCTCTGATACACCTCCATCATAGGCTGTTGTTCAACACTTCCCTATTTTATGGCACTATGAGAAGTTCCAGGATCATCTTGTATATTTCTTTCCCCAGTCCTAGAATCAACTATTTCTCAAAGATGCGTGGTTTCTTTATTGGAGGACGGTGTTAGAAACCAAGATCTAGGCATTAGGTGTGCTTGTTGCTACTGAGGTGTCATTTCTTTTATGCCCTTTCAACTGATAGCACAAACATTTTTATGTTAACCCACGCATACATACACAAGTGTATTACTGATCAGGTGCAGTGACTCATGCCTATAATCCTAGAACTTTGAGAGGCCAAGGCAGATGGATCACTTGCACTTAGGAGTTCGAGACCAGCCTGGGCAAAATGACAACACCCTGTCTCTACAGAAAATACAAAAATTTGCTGGGTGTGGAGGTGCATGCCTGTAGTCCAAGTTACTTGGGAGGCTGAGGCAGGATTGCTTGAGCCTAGGAGGTGGAGGTTGCAGTGAGCTGAGGTCGTGCCACTGCACTCCAGCCTGGGCAACAGAGTAAGTAAGACCCTGTCTCAAAAAAACCCCAAAAAGCCAAAAAGCACAGTATATTAGTCTGGGTTCTTCAGAGAGGCAGAACCAATGGTAAATATATTATTATAAGGAATTGGTTCACCTGATTATAGAAACTGAGAAGTCCAAGATCTGAAGTTGGTAAGCTGGAAACCCAGGAGAACTGATGTTGTAAATTCCAGTCTAAGTCTGAGTCTGAGTCCAAAGGAAGGAGACCAGTGTCCCAGTCTGAAGAGAGTCAGTCAGAAATAATTATTTTTAAAAGCACAAACACATTTGTTTATTAACCAAAGGAATAACCCTAATTAACCCAACACTTTGAAATAGTTGCAAGCTTTGCAAAAAATTGGTGCAATGGCCAAAACAAGAATTTTTTCTTATTCAGCCTTTTCTTCTATTCAGGCCTTCAACAGATTGAATGAGGCCCACACACACTGGGGAGAACAATCTGCTTTACTCCATCTACTGATTCACATGTTAATCTCATCTAGAAACACTCTCACAGACACACCCAGAAGTAATGTTTAACCAAATGTCTGGACACCCTGTGACCTAGTCACATTGAGACATATAAGATTATAACATAATATTTCTGTAATTACTTAGAAAAAAAACTCTTCTGAAATTCACATGGAACCAAAAAAGAGCCCAAAGAGCCAAAGTAATCCTAAGCAAAAAGAACAAAGCTGCAGACATCACGTTGCCTGACTTCAAACTATACCTCAAGGCCACCGTAACCAAAACAGCATGGTACTTGTATAAAAACAGACACATAGGTCAATGGAATAAATAGAGAACTCAGAAATAAAGCCACATATCTGCTTTTCACAGTTACTGAACTAATTTACATTCTCACCAGCCATCTGATCTTCAACAAAGTTGACAAAAATAAACAATGGGGAAAGGATTCCCTATTCAATAAATGGTGCTGGGATAACTGGCTAGCCATATGCAGAAGAATGAAACTGGACCCCTACCTTTCACCATATGCAAAAATTAACTCAAAAGTTGATTGGATTAAGACTTACGTGTAAGACTTAAAACTTTAAAAATCCTAGAAGAAAAAATCTAGGAAATACCCTTCTGGACACTGGCCTTGGCAAATAATTTATGACTAAGTCCACAAAAGTAATTACAACAAAAAGAAGAATTGACAAGTGGGATCTAATTAAACTAAAGAGCTCCTGCGCAGCATAAGAAAATATCAACAGAGTAAAAAGTCAACCTACAGAATGGGAGAAAATATTTACAAACTATGCACCCAATAAAGATCTATCTATGAAGATCTATCCAGAATCTATACGGAACTTAATTCAACAAGGAAAAAATAAGTAACCCCTTAAGAAGTGGGCAAAGGACATGAACAGATACTTCTCAGAAGAAGACATACGAGTGGCCAACAAATACATGAAAAAATGTTCAACATTGCTAATCATTGGAGAAATGCAAATTAAAACCACAATGAGATACCATCTCACACAGTCAGAATGGCTATTACTAAAATGTCAAAAAATAACATGTTGATGAGGCTGCAGAGAAAAGGGAAAGCTTACACACAGCTGGTGAGAATGTAAATTAGTTCAGTAACTGTGGAAAGCAGTTTGGAGATTTCTCAAAGAACTAAAAATGTAACTACCATTCAACCCAGCAATCTCATTACTGGGTATATACCCAAAGAAAAATAAATCATCCTACCAAAAGGACACATGCACCCGTATGTTTATTGCAGCAGTATTCACAATAGCAAAGACATAGACTCAACCTAGGTGCCCATCAGTGGTGGACTGGATAAAGAAAATGTGGTACATACATATCATGAAATACTAGGCAGCCATAAAAAAGAGTAAAATCATGTCCTTGCAGCAACATGGATGGAGCTTGAGGCCATTGTTCTAAGTAAATTAATTGAGAAACAGAAAACCAAATACCACATGTTCTCATTTATAAGTGGGAGCTAAACATTGGGTACACATGGATATAAAGATGGGAAAAATAGACATTAGAGACTACTAGAGTAAGGGGTGGGAATGGTTGAAAAACTACATATTGTATACTATGCTCACTACCTGAGTGACAGGATCAGTTATAACCCAATCCTCAGCATCACACAACATATCCATGCAGCGAACCTACACATGTACCCTGAATTTAAAAGTTGATATTTAAATAATAAAATAAACCACTTAACAAACAAAAATTTCTGTAATTAACCATTTGTGCCTGTATTAAGCTAATCATGAGTTCATATTAATATCTCCAACTCTAATCCTTGGGTTACTCTAGCCTCCCCCTTTTATCTGTAAACTCCCACCTCAAACATGAGAAACCTGGCCGCCAACATCCACCATCCATTTACTTAGTTGTCCAGTTCCAATACACATGTACAGTGGTACTGGAAACTTTAAAGCATACCCTGTGAGAAACAATAACTTTATCCAGTAGAGGGAAGAGTGCTACAATGCTTTTAGTCTTAAAGAATACTAATTTCCAAAGTTACTTAGGTCAACACTTGGATCTCTCACCCTCTTCAGTGAGGTTATTTTTACAATACCGGTAAAATCTCTTATCACAGTCTGCATTCCTTTCTGGGATTCCCTTCCTCCTAACTGACTTTTAAAAATTTGTGTGCCTTAAGTTTTCCTTCTGCTGTCAAGTTCTATGGGTTTGAGAAATGCCTATTGTAATGCATTCACCATTACAGTATCATACAGTATAGTTTCTCTGCTCTAACAAATACCCCATGTATCACTTATTTATTACTCCCTTCTACCCCCAAACCCTCGGCACACATGGATCATTTTTCTTTGTCTATGGTTTTGCTTTTTCCAGAATGTCATATAATTTGAATCATACACAATATAGTATTTTCATAGTGTCTTCTTTCATTTAATAATGAACATTTAAGTTTTCTCCAAATCTTTTTGTGGCTTGATAGCTCACATTTTTTTTTTTATTGCTATATGATACTCCATTGTATGGATGTACCACCATTTGTTTTTCCATTCACATATCAAAGGAAACCTTGGTTGCATACAGTTTTTGGAGATTGTGAATAGAACTTCTATAAACATTCCCATGCAGGATTTTGTGGGAACATAAAATTTCAAATCGATTTAAATACCTAGGAGTGTGATTTCTGGATTGTAAGGCTATGTTTAGCTTTGTAAGACACTGCCAAACTGTCTTCCAAAGTGGCTGAACCATTTTACATTCCCACCATCAATGAATGATATAGTTCCTGTTGTTCCACATCCTCACCAACATTTGGTATTGTCAGTTAAATATTTGAAAAAATTTTAGCCATTGTAATACGTGTGTAGTGGTATCCTATTACTGTTTTAATTTGCAATTCTATGATGACAAATGAAGTTGAACATAATTTCATATGCTTATTTTTCATTTGCATATCTTCTTTGGTGAGGTGTCTGTTCACATCTTTGCCAATATTTAATTAGGTTGTTTGTTTTCTTATTGTTAAGTTTTAAGAGTTTTTTGATGTATATTTTGGATGTACAGCTACTATGTGTTTTACAAATATTTTCTCCCAGTCTGTGGCTTGTCCTTTAATTCTCTTAACTGTGTCTTTCACAGAGCAAAAATTTCAATTTTAATAAAGTTTAATGTGTCAATTTTTTCCTTTATGGTGTGATAATGTAAAATATATATTTAGTCTTTGTCGCCTTTCCCTAACTATACAAATCCTAAAATCCTTAGACTCTTTAAAGTTATTTTTTTGTATGCTAATGGTTAACTGATGGTTGGCAACCTCTACATAGCTTTAGGATGGGGGCTGGTCACTAGAAAGACCAAGGCATAATTAGAGGGTTGAAACTTTTAGCTCCACCCCCACCCTCCTGAGAGGGCAGAAGGGCTGAAGGTTAAGTTGATCATCAGTGGTCAGTGATTTAATCAATTATGCCTATGTAATGAAGCTTCTGTAAAAATCCAAAAGGAATGGATTTGGAAAGCTTCCACATAGGCCCCTACATGGGAGTTCCCAAAGAGTGGCAAACCCAGTGGGGTCATGGATGCTCCATGCCCTTTCTTCCATATCTCGCACTATGCATCTCTTCATCTGTATCTTTTGTAATTTCCTTTATAATAAACTGGTAAACATGTTTCCCTGAGTTCTGTGAGCCACTGTAGCAAATTAATCGAACCCAAAGAGGAGGTTGTGGGAATCCCAACTTAAAGCTGGTTAGTTGGAAGTTCTGGAGGCTTGGATTTATGACTGGTGCCTGAAGGAGGGGCAGTCTTGTGGGACTGAGCCCTCAACTTGTGGGATTTGGCCCTTACCTTCAGGTAGATAGAGTCAGAAGTGAATTGGAGGACATCCAGATGGTGTCTGCTGCAGAACTGATCGCTTGCTTTGGTGTGTGAGAAAAATCTTGCACACATTTGGTCACAGAAGTTCTCTGTGTTGATTATTGTGTTAAGTGAGAGAATAGGAAAAACACAGTTCATGTGTGTTTTTCCACTGTCACATAAATTGGTGTGGTATTTAAAATGTCATTGCCAAACACAATGTCACTTAAATTTTGTCTTAGGTTTTCTTCTAGCATTTTATAGTATTGCATTTTATATTTAGGTTTGTGCACCATTTTGAGTTAATTTTTCTGAAAGGTTTAAGGTCTGAATCTGGATTCTTTTTTTTTCTTTTTCATTTGGAAATCCAATTGTTTCAGTACCATTTTTGAAAAGACTACCCTTTGATAGTCTTTTCAAAGATCAGTTGACTATGTTTGCATGGATTTACTTCTGAGCTTCCTATTCTTTCCCATTGGTCTATGTATCACTCTTTTGTCAATACCATACTATCTTGATTAATTTAAACTTATAGTAAGTCTTGGGATTGAGTACTGTCTGTCCCCCACGTTTGTCGTTGTTCATGTGTTGACTTTTCTGAGTCTTTTGCCTTTCCATACGCGCTTTAGAATCAGTTTGTTGATATCCACAAAATACCGTTCTGGGATCTTGATTGAGACTGAGATTGACCAATCTGGAAAGAATTGACATCTTAGCAATTCTGAGTCTTGCTATTTATGAACATGAAATGTCTCTCCATTTATTTAGATCTTTGGTTTCTTTCATCATAATTTTGTAGTTTTCCTTATATAGATCCTGTACATGTTTTGCTAGGTTTATATCTAATTTAACTTTTTGATATTGAAAATTATACTGTGCTTTAAAGTTCAAAGTTAAATTATGCTCTCTCTATATCTATATACATATATATGCTAATGATTTTGTATATGATTCTTTTTTTTTTTTTTGAGACGGAGTCTGGCTGTGTCGCCCAGGCTGGAGTGCAGTGGTACGATCTTGGCTCACTGCAACCTCCGCCTCCCAGGTTCATGCCATTCTCCTGCCTCAGCCTCCCAAGCAGGTGGGACTACAGGCACCTGGCACCACGCCCAGCTAATTTTTTTGTATTTTTAGTAGAGACGGGGTTTCACTGTGTTAGCCAGGATGGTCTTGATCTCCTGAACTCGTGATCTGCCCGCCTCGGCCTCCCAAAGTGCTGGGATTATAGGCATGAGCCACCGTGCCTGGTGATTTTGTATATTATTCTTATATTCTGCAACTTTGCCATAATCATTTACTAATTCTAGGGTTTTTTTTTTTTTTTTGGCTGATTCTTTGGAATTTTTACATAGACAATCATGTTATCTGCAAGAAAAGGTAGCTTTATTTCTTTCTTCCTAATTTATATACATTTTATTTCCTTTTCTTATCTTGTTGCACTAGCTAGGACTTCCATTCAATGTTAAATGGAAGTAGTGAGAGGGGAGAGCCTTGCCTTTTTTGCAATCTTAGGGGAAAACATCAATTTTTTTTTTTTTGCTATTAAGTATGTTAGCTATAGTTTTTTTGTTTTTTTTTTTTGTAGTTTTAAAAAAATAGAGTTGAGGAAGTCCTCTATTCCTAATTATTTCCGTTTAAAAAAACAATTAATGTTGGGGTTGTCAAATGCTTTTTCTGCATCAATTGATATAATCATGTGATTTTACCTATTTATTTTGTTGATGGGGTGGATAACATCACTTGACTTTTTAATGTTGAACCAGGCTTGTATATACCTTGAATAAATCCTACTTGATTATGGTATATAAATTTTTTTATACATTGTTGGATTTAACTTGCTAATATTTTGTTGAAGATTTTTGCATCTATGTTCATGAAAGATACTGGTCTATAGTTTTTCTTTCTTGTAATGTCTTTATCCAGTTTTGGTGTTAGAATAATACTGGTCTCACAGAATTAGTTAAGAGAGGTTCCCTTGGCTGCTATTTTCTGGAAGAGATTGTGAAAAATTGATATAAATTCTTTCTTAAATTTTGGTAGAATTCACCAGTGAACCCATCTAAAACTGGTGCTTTCTTTTTTGAAAGGATATTAATTATTGACTTAATTTCTTTAATAGATCTCTTTAATAATCTGTTCAGATTATCTAGTTCTCCTATTGTGAACTTTGGTAGCTCATGTTGTTCCAAGAATTTGTCCATTTCATCTAAGTTATCAAACTTATGGTTGTGTAGTTATTCATATATTTATTATCTTTTTGATGTCCATGGGATCAATAGTGGTGACTCCTCCTTTATTTCTAATATCAGTAATTTTTGTTCTTTCTCTTTTTCCCTTTGTTAGCCCAGCTAGAGCTTTATCAATTTTATTGATCTTTTCCACGACAGCGTTTGGTTTTGTTGATTTCTCTATTTTCCTGCTTTCAATTTCACTGATTTTGGTTCTAATTATTACTTATTTTCTTATGCTTATTTTAGGATTACATTGATCTCTTTTTCTCTAATTTCCTAAAGTGGAAGCTTAGATTATTGATTTTTTTAGATCCTTCTTCTTTTCTAACATTTGCATTCAATGCTATAAATTTCCCTCTAACTGCTGTTTTTACTGCATTCCATAAATTTTGATAAGTTGTGTTTTCGCTTTCATCTAGTTTGAATATTTAAAAATTTCTCTTAAGATTTCTTCTTTAACTCATGTGTTAATTAGATGTATCTTGTTTAATCTGTAAGTATTTGAGGCTATTTTACTGTTATTGATTTCCAGTTTAATTATATTACGGTGTGAGAGCAGACATTGTATAATTTCTATTCTTTTAAATTTGTTAAGATTTGTTTTATGACCCAGGATGTGTTCCATCTTGGTGAATGATTCATGTGAGCATGTGAAGAAGGATTCTGCTGTTATTGAATGAAGTAGTTGATAGATGTCAATTATATCTAGTTGATTAATCTAGTCAATTGATAGTGCTGTTGAGTTCAAATATGTCCTTACTGATTTTCTGCCTACTTGATCTATAAATTACTGAAAGAGGAGTGTTGAAGACTCCAACTACAATACTTGGCAGTTCTACTAGTTTTTGTCTCATGTATTTTAACAAACTGTTGTTTGGTGCACACATATTAAGGGCTGTTATGTCTTCTCTTGTTTTAATTGAGCATTTTATATGATTCCATTTTCTCTCCTCTCCTAGCATAACAATTATACTTCTTTTAAAAAACATTTGTGACTGCCAGACGCAGGAGCTCATGCCTGTAATCCTAGCACTTTGGGAGGCCAAGGTGGGTGGATCACCTGAGGTCAGGAGTTCGAGATCAGCCTGGCCAACATGGTGAAACCCTATCTCTGCTAAAAATACAAAAATTAGTCAAGTGTAGTGGTGGGCACCTGTAATTCCAGCTACTCAGGAGGCTGAGGCAGGAGAATCGCTTGAACCCGGGAGGCGGAGGCTGCAGTGAGCTGAGATCGAACCATTGCACTCTAACCTGGGTGACAAGAGCGAAATTCTGTCTCAAAACAAAACAAACAAACAAAAAAAGTTTGTGGTTTCCCTAGAGTTTGCAGTATGCATTTACAACTAGTCTAATCTTACTCTCGAGTAATACTATGCTTACTCTGATGAGAAGTATGCTATACTTCTTTCTGATAAGGAGTCTTCACAGGTAGGGAAGATACCTTATAGCAGAGTGTGTTAGTCCATTTTCACACTGCTACAAAGAACTACATGAGACTGGGTAATCTGCAAACAAAAGAGGTTTAATTGACTCACGTTTTTCATGGCTGGGGAGGCCTCAGGAAACGTACAATCATGGCAGAAAGCGAAGGAGGAGCAAGGCGTATATGACATGGCGGCAGGAAAGAGAGAATGCAGGGGAAACTGCCACTTTTAAACCATCAGATCTCATGAGAACTTCCTCACTCTCACAAGAACAGCATGGGGGAAACTGCCCCCATGATCCAATCACCTCCCACCAGGACCCTCCCTCAACATGTGGTGGATTACACTTTGAGATGAGATTTGAGTGGGACACAGAGTCAAACGATATCACAGAGTATGCCCAACTTCCCTCTCTTGTCCCTCAATACATGGCTGTCATTCATTTCACTTTTCACATACTATAATCATCTAATACATAGCTACTGTTATTACTTTGAAGAGTTATCTATTAAAGCAATTAACAATAAGAAAAATAAAATATTTTACCTTAATTTATTCCTTCTTTAATGCTCTATCTCTATGTAGATTTAAATTTCTGACTTACATTATTTTTCCTCTTCCTGAAGAAACTCTTCTTTAAACATTTCTTGCAGTGCAGGTATACTGGTATAAATTCTCTCAGATTTCATTTGTTTGAGAAAGTATTTCTTCATTTTTGAAGGATAATTTCATTGAATATACAGTTCTAGATTCTTTCACTTTCAACGGTCTAAATATTTTCCTCTGTTCTCTTTCAGTTTGCATAGATTCTGATGAGAAGTCCAATGTATTTCTTGTCCTTGTTCCTCTATAGGTAAAGTGTTCCTTTTCCTCTGCTGTTTTCAGGATTTTTGTCTTTGTCTTTCTGCAGTTTGAATGTGACATGTCTACGGATAGCTGTTTTGGGATTCTTCCTGCTTGGTGTTCTCTGAGCTTCCTGGATCTGTGTTTTGGTGTTATTAATTTTGAAAAATTTCTGGCCTAATGGAATAGTTCTTCTGTTCCCTCTTTCTTCTCCTTCTCATATTCCAGTTACCCATATGTTGCAACTTTTGAGTTGTCACATGGTTCTTGAATATTCTGTTCTCTTTCTTATTCTTTTGTTCTTTTTGCATTTGAGTTTGAGAAGCATTCATTGACATATTTTCAATTTGTGATTCTTCCCTTGACTATGTCTAGGTTAAGAATGAGCCCATGAAAGACATTCCTCACTTCTGTTACAATGTGGCTTTTTTTATTTATAGCATTTTCTTTTGATACTTTCTTAGCATTTTCATCTCTCTGCTTATATTACCCATCTGTTCTTTCATGTTGTTTACTTTTTTCATTCTTAGTCTGATAATTCCAAAATTTTGCTATGTCTGTGCTCTGATGATTGCTGTCTGATGATTGCTGTCTATTTAAATAATATTTTTTCTTGATTTTTATTATGCTGTATAATTTTTTTGATGAAAGCATGACATGATATATCAGGTAATAGAAACTAAGGGAAATAGGCCTTTAGTATGAGATTTTGTGCTAACCTGGCTGGGAGTTGGGCTATGTTTAATGTTTGCCGTGGCTATAGGTGTTAAAGTCTTCCATTTCCTTGAGTGTACTTGCTATTTGTTTTACCTGTTGTTTTTAGACTTCCCTAAAAACCCCTTCTTAAATAGAATCTGAACATCTCAGCTGTACATAATCTACTGTTATTACGCTGGAACCCTGTTGATATGGTGGTGAGGTATGGGGTGAAAATTATAGGGTCCTATAATTCTATAACTGTCAGTATTTTAGTGGGCCTGTGTCCCTGAACTGTGACCATCACAAGTGTTCCTCAGCTTTTTTTTCTCCTAAGATGAGAGAGCAAGTCTAAAGGGGGTTGGAGTTAGATAATTTCCCTTTCCCCACATCAGATAAAGCTCTGATAAAGTCTTTCCATTGATGACTGGGCCTTTGTTAAGGAGAATGCTCTGGGTATGTTTCAAAAGTGTTACTTTTCCTTTATCCCTTCCAAAAACATGGGATTTTAAAAAATTGACTCTTCACCGTGACAATTTGATGAGGTTCATGGAGGTAAAACTGAGAAAGTTTGAGGCCCCCAAAACTGCAGCTCTGAGGAGTTTCTCATTTTCATGCTAGCCTATACTCTACTTCTAGCAATTCATCAAAGTTACAATTTAAGAGTAGATACCAGCTTATGGCTCCAAGAGCTTCCTTTCCAGGTAAGCTGATCTTGGCTGTGATTTTTTTTGTATTTACCTATCTCTCCAGATTTTGGAGTGGTGATGTTTTCTTCTGTGCCCTTAAGTCTCTGCTTATTGTAAGAAGGCAATGGTTTTCAGTTTTTTCAGCATTTTTATTGTTGTAAGGATGGGAGTTCCACTTTTACATGTCAGAGATAAAACTGCAAGTCTTAAATTGTTCTTTTAATGAGTTAGGAAACTCATAGTCTTTGTATGCCCGAAAAAGGCTTCACCCCATCATTTGGAATGCTAGTTTATCTAGGTATAAAATGCAAACTTGCCAGGTATTTTCACTCAGCACTTTGAAGTTACTACTTTACTGTATTTTTGCCATCTATTATTGTTGCTGAGAATTTTTGTTGTCACTCTAGTATCATTCTTTTATAAAGTATCTGTTTTTTCTTCTGGCAACTTTTAACCTGTTAGTTTTTTCCTTAATGCTTTACAGTATTTCTATAATATGTCTCTAGATATAGAATTATTTTTATTTAATCCATTTTTGATATAATTAATGCTATTTTCTTTAAAAGTGAAAAATTCTCACTTCTGATACATTTCAATGTTGCATTTCAACAATTATTTCCATGCCCCTTTTCTGAATCTCCAATTAGACTAATATGAGCTTCCCAGTGTAGCCTCTATATCTCTAAACTGTTATTTTATACCTTCTAATCTATTTGTTTTTATTCTCAGGAAACTCTTCTTCATTATCCTTCATTGATTCTCTGTTTGTGTCCATTCTAGAGTTCATTCCATTATGATGGCTTTGTCAATGGGAAAGTTGCTCTATTGACCTAGAATCTTCCTCTAGTCTTGGTCTGTCCTCTGAAGACACCCACTCAAATCTGCCTCCAAAAATTCCTCCAGAAATTTGACACTGGGGGTGACAGCTTCTCTTTTTCTTTAGGTTAAACAATTAAAAGTCATTGTGAATGTAAGTAGGTCACAATAAATACTATATTCACTACATAATAACCTCTTGCAATACATTAATGGAAAATTTACAAAGCAGATTAATATTTAAATTTTAATCAATAATCTAGAAGTGTTCATTGGGAACTTGTTTAGGTGTTGGGCATGGAGCGAGATTCTTGTATTAGCAGAGGGCAGGGAAAGAGTTTCCCAGTTAATTGATTCCTACTTTATCAACTATGCCTTGTTTAAATAAAACAGCAGATATGAAAACTTTAACTTATATAATCCCTACCTGAAAGGTGACTATTGGCACCTTACAAAGAGATTTCATATAAGAAGCTTGGTAACTCCCGTATGTGCCTCATCTAGGTTTCATTCATTTATTAAATAATACTTTGTTATATGTTCACTTCATGTTAATACCCTCCCAAATAGAGGAGATCTGGGGATCAGGGGATACTGGGGATCAAGACATGGTTTCTGCTTCCAAGGAGCTTACAGACTAGTTGAGTGGGGGGACAAAGATAAGCAAAGAGGCATAAAATACAATGTGACAAGTGCTATAAAAGTGATACCCTGGGTAAGGACATGAACCAAACTATGGATAAAGAATGTTTTCTTTGAGAAAGAGACATCTGGGCTGAGATATGAAGCACAAGGAGCAATTGGGTAATAGGGGAAGTGTGACAGAATATTTCCAACAGAAGACATAGCATATGCAAAAGGTTGAGGTGAAGTCAAGATGCCATTTAAATGATTTAAAGAGGTGGAGAAGATAACATTCACACAGCAGAAAGGAGAGAGATGAGGTTGGAAAGCTACACAGGGGCTAGGTACTACAAGGTGCTGTAAGTTATGTGAAGATATTTGGGCACTGGGGAGCCCCTGAGGAGATATAAGCAAGGGAGTGACATGAATAAATTTTCTTTTTTGAAATATCCTTCAAGTAGGATATGTGGTAGATGGTTGAAATGCCAAAAACTTTCTAATTATGGAGATATGGGATGGGGCTGGATTAGTGAGGGAGAAGTGGGAGTTAAGGGTGACTTCCAGACTTCAGACTTGGGTGACTGGGTGGGTGGTAGGGATAAAAGAAACCTAGGAGAAGGATGAGGGAACATTTGGTGAGGATAGGGATTAGTTCATTTTTAGAGTGATGACCTGTGGGACACACAAGTGGGGATATGCATAGAGAGCTGAATGTATGGGTTTGGAACTCAGGAGAATAATCTGGGCTAGAGATTTAGATTTGGAAACCATCTCTTTATAGAGATCTGTATTTCTCAACATTGGTCATGGTGGGATATCTATCAGAACACCTTCGCAGAGTCTTTCAGAATTATCGCAGGATGTCTCAGAGTCTGATATCTATTCAATGCTCATCAGGAGATCTTTTTCTCTCCCTCTCCCACAATTGTCAATTTAAAGCTATCAATCTACAGAACTTCTGCTCCCGATGGCCTCTTCAGCTGTGTTAGGGCAGAAGAAGAGTGGTTGAGGTGGTGAGAGGCGTTGCGATTGTCCATGCAGAGTGTGCAAAGAAGAGAAGAGTGGCAGCATGCTGAAGATCCCACTATTTTCAGATTCCCACACAACATTTTAGTGGCATTCCAATTGTATAAAACAGGGGTCAGGTATAGCCTCAGGGACCATCCATGAGAGGTTATTTGCAGCCCCTCCATGTAACAATCTGAGGGCCAGACTTAGCTCTTGAGCAAAGACAGGAAGAATAAGTGACCTTACCCTACAAGCAAGAGAGTCTGGATTTAGTTTTGTTTCTGCTGACTTCCACTTTAAATGTTTGTTGATTTACTCACTGTGGTGGATTGATTACACCAATTACCTGAATTAATGGCATCTCTGTATCCAAACCCTTTGCCTTGTAACTTTGTAGTTCCCTCCTATTCTGACTCTGGGCTTGCCCACATGACTTGCTATAGCCAATGTGATGTTTGCAAATGTGATGTTTGCAAATGTGATACAGGCAGAGCCTGGAACAGTGTTTGTAGGTTTCTACATCTTCTTTTGCACCTGCTGTCTCCATGACAGCCTGTCCAGACTAGTTTCTTGAACTCATGCTGCTGACATGAGAAGATACTTGGGTTACCCAGTTGAAGGGATATGAGAAACACGGAAGGGAGCTGTGTTGGTCCAGATGAAGCCATCCTAAGCCATTGAGCCTCTTAGCCCACTTCCAATTCCTAGTAGATGCATGAGGAAACCCAGCTAGGATCAGTCAATCCTGTCCCAGATTGGCAGAAAGCAGACTCAAATCGGCTGGGTGTGGTGGCTCATGTCTGTAATCCCAGCACTTTGGGAGGCTGAGGTGGCAGATCACCTTAGGTCAGGAGTTCAAGACCAGCCTGGCCAACATGGTGAAACCCCATCTCTACGGAAAATACAAAAATTAACCAGGCGTGGTGGTGCACCCCTGTAATCCCAGTTACTCAGGGGGCTAAGGCAGGAGAATCACTTGAACCCTGGAGGCAGAGGTTGCAGTGAGCTGAGATCATGCCACTGAGCAAGACTCTGTCTCAAAAAAGCAAAAAGAAAAAAGAAAAAAGAAAGCAGACTCAAATAGACAGAACAGCTAGCTGACCTATAGACTTATGAGCAATAATAAATGGCTATTTTGTAAAGCCACTATGTTTTGGGATGCTTTGTTACTCAGCGAGAGGTAACTGATAGAGTAACTGTAGCTAACTGATGCTCAATCATTCAACATGCCTCTGTGGAGTGCCTAGTTTGATCCTGTGCGATTGTGTATAGCTCTGTGAAGACTTTTCTTACCTGCCACCATACTGGTTCTGTTGGTGTGAACAATATTCTACTTCAGTGTCCTTGTCTAGAACTTCATATTCCTGATGGGACTAGAGCTGCCCTAATGTGTCCATTGACTTGGTTGGGCTACTCACCCCTGCTTAGTTCTTTTTAGCCTCACACTTGCTGAATTCCTGCTTTGACTGGACAAATCACTTGTAATCACTATACATCACCTAGAGCACTTCTCAGCACCTAGGTGTCCACTCTTGGTCACACTGGACCTGTCTGGGTTTGGACACTGGCCTGAAGTGTGCATATGTTCATTGCCTTCCTTTAGACACTGCATTGACAACTGGATGAAGAATTATCCTGACTGGCTGGCTTAAAAAACAATGTATGTCCTCACAGTTCTGGAGGCTGGAAGTCCATGATCAAGGTTTCAGCAGGGTTGATTTTTTTCTGAGGCTTCCCACCTCAGCTTATCGATCTTCTCCCTGTGAATTTGTGTCACCTTCCCATTGTATGTGTCTATGTCCTCATCTCCTCTTCTTGTAAGGACAAAAGGCATATTGAGTTAGGGTCTATCCTAATAACTTCGTTTTAACTTAACTATCTCTTTAGAGATCTCATCTTCAAAAACAGTCCCATTGTGAGGTACTGGGAATTAGGATTTTAACATATTAATTTTGGAAGGACACAGCTCAGCCCAAAACACTCCCCAAATCCCTATGATGCTCACTCTAGCTTTCTTTTTCTCTCTCTGACCTATGCATTTGAGGTCTCCGCATGCTGGGCCTCCAAGGCTCCTGAGCTGTAACAGTTATGTTTACATACATATTGTTCCCTGCATATAGTTTCTTGGTCATTGAGGTGACAATGCCCAGTTTTCATTTGTACCTAATTGGCTTTCATACTTATTAGCAATAGTAGTTTTGGTAGTATTTGCTGAAATGAAGAGGCACGAGTCATGTGAATGTAAACTGCTAGGACCAGATCCACAGAGCCACTTCCCAGAGGGTGCAGTAGCTGCTTTTCCCACATTCAGCCTGCAAAAGGCCAGGGTTCAAGTGGTGTATGCTTGGAGGTGGTGCTGCAAGAGGCAGGGTCTATGTCAGTCCCAGAGGAACCACAAGTTTCTCGGATAAGAAGCAGCCAACACCCAGGAAACAGCACGGAATCACAGAAAGCTTCAGAATGAGGTAGAGCTATGTTTGATCCCAGCTCCACCAGCTGCTACTATGGCCTTGGACAAACCATTTTACTTCTCTGGACCCCAATCACCTCATCTGTAAAGCAGGGAAAGAACCTCCTACCTCACAGAGCTAGTAGTAAAGCTAGTAGTGCCAAGCTCTGTGCCCAGCCCATATCTCACTGAAAGGAGAACAGACTCTGAGCAGGGAAGACAGGAGAGGCCCATCTGCAACCTTTTGGGGATACTGACATCTCATGGAGTGGTTGAATAACATCAGTCTGAAAGCCTATTCAGAATTTTCTCTTTCTTTAAGCTCCCTCTACTTGTGTGTGTATATACTTGTACGTGTATATACATCCATATACACGTATATACATTGTATATACAATCCTGTATGGATGTATATACACGTACAAGTATATACACACACAAGTAGGTACGGATGTATATACACGTACAAGTATATACACACACAAGTAGGTATGGATGTATATACACGTACAAGTATATACACACACAAGTAGAGGGATGGATATATAGGATATACAGGACACATACAAACAAGCGCTATCCACAGGCTATGGACACACACATGATTCACAGAGCACACACATCCATGCACAGGGACTTGCACATCCCCAGGCCATCCCTCCAATACAGATAGATACATGTGCACAAGTGTGCACACACAGACACCAACACTCCCAGGCCCAGTTCATCATGGCTGTCTCTCTTCATAAAATGAGACTCTCGATTCATCATGATACGGTTTCCAATCACCAGGTCTTGTTTCCCCCACAGTATATCTAAAATTAAATACAAAGAGGGGAAAAACCCAAGCCAAGAGTAGGAAGCCATACGTACAGATTGCAATCACCACACAATGTTGCTGGTTGAAAGAAATGGATGTTGCGCATTGAATGTTAAAAATTGTGTTGAATTAGATAAGAAAATCCCGTGTAGACTTTGTTAATGATTCATAATCAGCTAATAAGCTCATCTTGAGGAGAATAATGATCCGCGGACCTGTTGGCTCGTTTATCACTGTGTTTTACAACATTGGCAAAGAAACTAATTAAATCCCCGCATCATTACAGAGAATCCCTTTTAATAGAGATACAATGATGCACTAGAGGCTACAGATTACACTGCAAATTGTACCAGGAGATTTTGGACAGCGGGTTTTAATTAACATGTGAGCCAGGAGCAGCTCGTTTAAATAATAACCAGCGCTGGAACCATCTGCAAGTAGGAGACAGGCGGCAGGAGGAGGTGGGACTGAGGCCTGGGAGGCAAGTAGTGCATAGGCTGTGGCTAGGGAGTGTTTTGGAGTCAGTGTTCTGGGGAGATTGGAGAAACTGAGGCAGGGCTCAGCTCCAGAAGGCAAGAGAGAAACAAGAACTGGGGCATATTGGGGTCGAGAATCAGACAAGGTAAAGGAATGCAGCTGTTGCTGGGGAATTTGGAAGCTGGGTCCACATTGATGGTGGCGGCAGAGCCAGATGAGCTGTTGGTAAAGCACCCCCCATTTTCCATGTGGAAAGACAAAACTAAGACCATGCAACGAATGAGCATTCACCACAGACCGCTGCCTCGTGTGGATTCCATCTCTTGGCATGCCAGTCAGCTCAGCACGTTGCTAAGACCTGCTGGAAGGCAGGCTGGGCAGGTGCCTTGAGTGGGATCCAGCCCTCTTGATTTTACTTGGAAGTGAGGAACAGCTTAAGTGGCACAGCCAGTGAGCCCTTGGTAACCAGAGTCCGACACTTTCCTTCCATGGTCTTCTGTAGTCTGGCTTTCAAAGGGAAACTTCGGCCAGAGGCCAGCAGACACACAGAAGTACTAGTGGGCACAAAGGCAGAAAACTGAAGAGTGAAGCAAGAAACTGTTGGCTATGAGTGGCACACACATTCTTGGAAATGAGTTCCTGACATAGGGCAAACTTTATGCCTTTAGGGCAAATGTTCATCCTCCTGGGAGGCCTGAAGGCTCTCCTGGAGACGCTGCTCCTGCTGAGCTGAACTTCCTGAGGGCACAGGCCTATTTGGGGACTGCCTGGGTCACATGGCAACTCCTTGGCCTTAGCTTGAACTGCTTGTCGTTAATCTTTCTTGGCAGTCCCCAAGTCTCGGTACTTCTCTGTTCCCTCTTCAAGATCCACCCTTTCCTTCCCAGGCTGAGGCTCAGTGCTGAGGTGGCCTGTGCCACAGGCAACATCACAGTCTTCAAAGAGGCTTTTCTGACAGTTGTGGAGAAGATCAAGTACCTGCACAGACAAGAGGCGAGAAGGAGTTCTTTCCAAGTTCACGTCCTTCTCTTGGAGAAAACAAGCTGAAGGCTTCCTCCACTGTGGCTTGTATATTATTATTATTTTAAGATCAGCAGCAAAATGATTCATAAAACCTTGGAAACAGAGTTAGTGTAAAGCCTCAAAGAACAAGAGCTCATTGTGCACTGCGACTCCCACCTGATGTTCTGCCAAAGGCGTGATACAGGCTTCTTTGAGATGGAGCTGCACCCGACAGTCGCTTCCCAGTCTGCACTGCTCCTGAGCTCCCATGGCAACACCAGGAGGATTAGCCCAGCATCCTGTTAGCATCCCTTCATCACTAAGCAGTACTCACCTTGTACATAGGCCCCGGGATCATCCCAGGGCTAGGACACTATTTGTATATTGAAGGTACTGCCAACACCATGCACACAGGCTTTTCAAGCTCAACTCAACCCCACCATGCCTGTACACACACACACACACGCATAGAGGTACCTGCATAAGCACGCGCATGTTAATCCCTCTCACCCTCTTTCCACTCTTGAGACTGAGAGTTCTGAATCACTGGGTCCTCCTCCTCCTCTTGTCTTAGCCCATCTGGGTCAGTTGTCTCACATGGGCCACATGTCCCACATCCTTCCATCTTCTCTGTCCCCTCATACTCACATGGCTGCAGAGTAAACAGCAGTCGGATTGGGAGTAAGTCAGATGCCATGTAGCTCAACCGCCTCACTTTATAGAAGAGGAGAGAGGGGGTGCAGATCAGAAGGAAGGAACCTGTTATCATGCATGTCACAATGGTAAGCAGGATCAGAGTTCGCTTACTCCCAGGCAGGCACTATTCCACCGTGCAATAAAAGGGTCTCTTGTCACCCTCTCAGCTGCCTGCCTCTTTGGGATTTTTCAGCAAAACCAGCACAATTACTTCCTATCTGGTCTCTACCTCCCAACCCACCCTATCCACTAGACTCTTCAGCTATCTGAAGCTATCAGAACCTCCAGCATGGCTTAGGTAGGGAGTCAGGTCCAGGGACTTCAAATATGGGAGGGACTTTCAAGGTTACCTGGTCCAACCTGCTCATTTTGATAAAGAAGGAGATTGAGGCTCTGGGAGGTTGGGGAGTGGTGGTGGATGGATGACCTTGACCACTGGTCCAACTTTTGGGAAGACTAACAAAATACTCAGTCCCAGAAACAGACGTTATCACATTATTGCAAAAGCTGCTGCTGCCTTTGATCAACAGAGACAGGGCAGGTGGCTGCTACCTAGGCTGAGCCCCAGCCTTGTGCAATGGCTGGAGGGTCCAGGGCAACTTTCTTCCATGCAGTGCCTACAGATGAGCATCTCCCTCTGTTTTTTTCTAATGGTGCCCTGGGGCCAACCAGCAATTCTAGGCAGCCAGATCCCTACCTTACAATGTACGTAGGAAGCTGATGGCAGTATGCACTCTGGAGTCAGCCAGACCTGGGTTTAAATACCACTTCACCCCTAATTCAGCTCTAGCATAGCCACGATTATCAGTGGTGTATTAGAGCTGACTCATGAGAATTGCTTGTTACGTTTCAGGAATTTTGTGAACCAGTCATTAAATATAGCCATTGTTAAAGTTTAAATGATATAAACTTATATAATTTGTGTCTAAAACAAAGGTAACAAACACGAAAAGTCACATCATTTTCTAATTATTTTATTGTTATTTCTACTCTAGAGATAGTACTCTGGAGGCTGTGTCTGCTGTATCTGGAGGGAGGAAATGTTATATAATGGAGGAAATGTTATATAATGGTGTAGTAACCCATGTCTCTTCCCAACTCCATGTGCAGGGATGTCACCTTAGTAGCCTGCCATCGGCCAAGGTGAGAGTATTTACACCATGGAAATCAGGAAAGACTACACATGCAGGCTTCATTTTTGTTTTTATTTTTTTTTGAGAGCTGGTTATTGCATGTTTACTGGCATGCCCATAATTGTATGTACTTGACCCTTCCAACAACACTATGAGGTAGGGATTCTTGTGTTTTTTGTTTTTGTTTTTGTTTTTTGTCTTTTTTTCGAGATGGAGTCTTGCTCTGTTGCCAGGCTGGAGTGCAGTGGCATGATCTTGGCTCACTGCAACCTCTGCCTCCCGGATTTAAGCGATTCCCCTGCCTCAGCCTACCGAGTAGCTGGGACTATAGGCGCCTGCCACCACACCTGGCTAATTCTTTGTATTTTAGTAGAGACGGCGTTTCACCATGTTGGCCAGGATGGTCTCGATCTCCTGACCTCATGATCCACCTGCCTTGGCCTCCCAAAGTGCTGGGATTACAGGCATGAGCCACGGCGCCTGGCTGGGATTCTTGTTTTATAAGGAGGAAACTGAGGCTTAGAAAGTGAAGCGACATCTCCAAGGTCATCCAGCTGGTGGGTCTTAGAACTACAAACTGAACTCACCTGTGTTTTATGGTTCCCAGTCCAGCACTTTTTTTGTAAATTTGAATTTTCACCTTGAGCCGAGTGTGATTGCAACACTATTCTCTTCCGGGCTCTGGCTGGCAGGAGGCCTTCCTCCAGTGACTGACACGCAGGACTGTGGTGTGGCTGCAGCTGCTGTGCAGGTCCTTGCAGATCTAAGGGTGGTGGCAGGGACAGAATGTCCAGAAAGCCATGTGTGCTATGGGAGGATACCTGCTTTGGAGGGAAGAAAGACCTGGATTTAAAGCCCGGCTTGATGCTGCTACCTTTCTGCATCATCCAGAGAAACCTAGAGGCCTGGGTTTCTCATCTTTATAGCAGGGATAATATCACCTCCCATGGTTGGCTTGAGAATTAAACAAGTGAACATTTCTAAAGCACTTGACATGGTGTTGCCTGCAATAAGCATGAAATAAATGTCTGTTTCCTTTCTTCTTTCCTCCACTCATCCTCCCAGTAAAAATTCTCTGTTGTCATCCAGGCCAACGATAGCCTGGGAGCACTGATGCAGACAGGCTGCTTCCCTTTGGAGGTTGCATCTTTGGTTTCTATGCCAACCTCTTGGTCCATGTTCTTCCCCATGGCTGGAGCAGCTTGGAGCTTTCTGCCAGTTGGTGGGATTCTGTGGTGCTGCATTGGGCTTCAGGAGGCTTCAAAGCCAGAGAGGAGAGAAGGTAGGAGAAGCTATAAGAAGCAGGAGTCTAGGATGCCAAAAGCATGCTCCGCCCCTGCCTGCCTTCACTGTCTCACCCACTTGCCTTCCTCCTCCTCACCACTTGACATTCCCTGCTGCTGCATAGAGGTCATCAATGCATGGCTCTGGTCTGACTCCGTCCTGAGGCACCACCATGGCTGCCACCACTGCTAAAGCCACGATGCCCAGTGCAGCAGATGTGGCCACTAGAGGTTCTGCCATGTCCAGAGTCTGGCCACTGGGGGCCCACACTCAGCATAGTGTGGCTAAAGACCTCTTTCCCCATCTCCCTCCCTTCCGCTCTAGCTTCCCAATCATAAACCTATCCATACCCAATCTCAGGCCTGTCTTCTTTCATCTCATCTGGGAGGCAGAGCCGACCTTCCTGTTTTTCTGGCCAGGCAGACTTTGCATCCAGTCCCCAGCATCCTGTCAATCCTGCTCTGACAATCACCTCCACTCTGTCTCAGAGCTCCAACCTCACTCCTCTCCCTCTCTCCTGGCTAGTTCTTCTTGGATTGGATTATGAACAAACAGAACATTTTTCATCTAAAAATAAAATCCGCCTCCCTCAACTCAATGATTATTTATCCTCATTGCCTTTTTTCTTTTTTCTCTCCTTTTCAAAGCCAGATTCTTGGAAGGGTGGGCACCGTCTCCACTTCCTTATCTCCCTCTCCCTTCTCTCCCCATCACATTCCAATTTTCACTCCCACGGAAACCAATCTCATTAAGGCCTCCATGTTGCTTCGTCTGAATCTAATGATTATTTTCAGCCTTCCCAGGACCTCTCTGAGCCTATTTGACACCTGACCACTCTCCTTTTTTTGGAAGCCCTCTCCTACCTCATGCGCAGTGTCCTGGGTCTCCTCTCATCTCTCTGACTCCTCTTCCGACCCCTCTGCTTCGGCCCTTCCTACCCCTTCATTGTTGGTGATCCTCAAGGTTCTGCGCCCAGAACTCCTCTCTTCCTACCATAAACACCTTCCCTAAGCACTCACATCCCTCCCTCCTTCCATGGGCTCTGATGACTCCCCAGGCCAAATTTCTTTCCTGACTTCAGACCTGAAGTCAGCATGCCCATCCCAGTATGGTGAGACTCAGCAGTTCAAGCTCAGTAGGTCTGAAAAGTGATCGCTCTCCCCTTGATGCTCTCCTTCCTGCTGTGTTCCACTCAGCAAGGCATCCCTCCAGGCACCCACATAAGAAACTGGACGCTCTCCCAGGTTCCTCTTTTTTTCTTGTCTCGTAGCTCATCCAGTTCTATTGACTCTGTCTCTTTAAAACCCCTCAAATGTATCTCCTTCTGTCTGTTCCTACTGCCGCCCCACTGGCTTCTCATCCAGAGTATTTCCGCAGTCCCTTAACTGGGCTCAACATCAGGTCTTCCTCTTCTTCAACCTTTTCTACCACTGCCCAACTGAAATGCAGATGTCAGTTGTGTGAAATTCTTCGGTGACCCTTCAGCTGCTTTCGGGTAGGCTGCAAAGTCCTTATCATGGAATGCAAGGCTCATGCAATTTCACCCCACCCATCTTCTCACTCTTGTCTCTTGTTACAAACTCTTTCAGACCTTAGTTCTAATCATGCTGATCTCTCGCAGTACCCTGAATATAGCATGGTTACCCTTACCTGAAACATAAGCTCTATACAGACAAAGATTTGGGACTCTTTTGTTCACTGTTGCATCTCCAGCCCCTAGAATAGTGCCTGGCAGAGAGAGCCAGTGAGTAAATATCGGTGGGGTAAATGAATGAATACCTTCTTGTCTTCTCCCTTGGAGATTCTTCTCCCACTTAGACAGCTCAGATATTCCCCCTCCTCTAAAAGCCTTCCCACGCCTCATTGGCTGGGTCAGTGACGTGCCCTCTCCTCCCACAGCATCCTCAGTGTCCCTGCCATATTGTTTATGTCTTTTCTTCAGAGCTGTGTCTCGTGTCAAGCATAGAGCTTGACACCCAGGAGGCACTTGCACAATAACTGTTGAGTAAATGCTGTACAGGATGGGGGCTAACCCATTTCAAGCCCACCTCTCTTTGTGCAGGCATTATTCCCTTTCCTCAGTGACCACAACCCCCAGTTCAGGCGCCACCCTGATGTTCTCATCATGATCCTTTGTGGCTTCTGCATCCCTACAGGGACTTTTCAGGGTCAACGAGGCTTGTAAACTCTCATTTGATGCAGCTGAGGGCATCACTGTTCAAAAGTTCCTGAGGAGCTGGAATTCTGGAGACTTGGTCAATGGTGCCAGGTCTTTCTGGTTTCTGCCTGAGAGGATTCAATACAGGACCTCATCTCCTTGGGGAAGGGATCCCCAAGATCTAGGCAAGGAAAGGATCAGAGTGAGTCTATCCCTACAGACTGGGAGGTGGGAATGCTTCTGTGCTAACGAGGACTCAGGATGTTGGCCATGGACACCAAGGGGGAAGCCCTGCCATACCTTGGAGGAAGGCAGTGACTTGGGGGCACAAAGGAGCCAAGAAGTCACCTCAAGAACACCAGATGTTGGGCCTCATAAGGCTGCGCAACTAAGTCTGACCCCTGTCTGCTGCTTGGAAGGAAACAGATGCTTATGGCCTCCCTTCCCCCATTAGGATGGTCTCCCGGAATGAGAAGATCCCAACTCTGCAGAAGGGCCCTGTTTTTAGCTGCTCAGCCAGCCTGAGGTTGGTCCTGGAATCCCGGTGACCCCCAAATTCCCTTGCCTTTTCCATATCCTTCTGTTTTGTCCCTCCTGAACCCTGTTTTCATCTTCAGCAGGCTCTCACCCCCCTACTTCTCTTGATTCTCTTCATTCATCCTCCCAACCTTGACCCCATGGTTAAGGGCTCACAGTCTCCAAGCATCCTTTATGCCCTGACTGCCTGTACTCTGCAAATCCTGAACTCTGGGAGAACCATTCTCCTGCTTCTTTTCCTTCCTGAGCATAGCCAGGAAGCGTTGCTGATTGAGCCTCCAGAAGATGGTGATTGGGAGGCCCAAGTTGGAGCCCTCTCTGATCCTTTCATTTTGAGGGCCCCTGGTTGAGAGACCTAGTGTGACTACCCCAAACCTTCTCCACTCTCCTCCGGGCACTAGGCTGAGACAAGTGAAGTCTCCTGGTCTTCTCAGAGAACAAAATAAGGAGAGACTGAAGCTCCTAGTTTCCTTCTTTTCCACATCAAAATTGCTGGGCATCTTTGTTGCTTCCCTTCACCACTGGAGGTAGACTCCCTCTCCTGTTCTGAGGCCAGTCCCTCCTCCTCTTTCGTTATTCTATTCTCACCCAACTCCTGATACCTCTGAGACCTTCCTCCATCAGTCACCTCCCCTTTCTTGCAGTTCCAATCTTTCCCTTTCAGGTGACATTTTCCTAGAATCTTATAAATGTGCTCAGGTCCTCCTGACCCCCTTGAGTGACTGCTCTATCTCTCTCCATCATTCAACTTGTCACTGCTGCCACTTCCTCACCACCCACTCCTTCCTTAATCCTTGTGCAATCTGGCTTCCGCCCCCACTTCTCTATGGAAACTGCTCTTCTAATTTCTGTAGCAGCATCCTCATCACCAGATTGAATGTGTTCATGGCCCATAGGAAGCACCAAGAAAGGTCAGATCCCCCTCCCAGGACTGGCAAGGGTACTGGAAAGGTCAAGGCTGGTAGATGAGCATATTCAGTGGTAGATGCACTCACAGATAAGTTGGTCTTTAAATGGCTGCACCCCTGTGCCTAACGCCCAGTGATCCTTGTGTGATCCTATTGGGTCAACAAACAAATGTCCTCACTCAGCAGCATTCTCCTTCCACTGCCACCATCACACATTTCACTTTTCTCCTGGCATAACACCCCCAGTTCCCTAATATCCCCATAACCTGCTCCTGTTACAAAACAATCCTCAGACTCCTCCCCACTCTCACCAGCCTCCTTGGAACAAAAATCTGATTGATCAGCCAAGCTGATCTCTGCCCTTTCTGTGAAGAACTGGTCAACAGTAGCTTCACCTGCTAAAGAAGCAGGTGTTCTTAAGCCATCTGGCATGATGGTTCTGATTAGAAATGTATAATGGCAGGTCCAGCAAGTATGGTACCTTGGTATAGAAATACGATCTTTGCAATGGGTTTTATGCAGTTGAAAGTAACATACTCACACTTCTCTAAAAGCATTCTGCAAATTTAGATGTTCTTTCCCTTTATTTCTCTACTTGGTAAGATATTCCCTTATTTGTACTTTTTGGTACATTTTATCTTCAGTGGGCACTTGGTAAATGCCAAATGAATGGACAAACACCTCAGTGAGTGAATACGTATTGCAAACATTGGATTTTTCTTTGTAAATTTATCATAAGCCAACTGTCCCTTGCTAATGCCAAGACTGTCTTGTGAATATTGACCTTAGCCGGAGCCCTGTCTTTGGATATAACACAGAGGAAAACATGTCCTTGATGAACAAAAAGTTTAACTAAATCTAAGTGTCCAAGGGTGCTCTATTTTCCAATGCCTGGAGGGTCACCACTCTGTGGACTATCTTACCCTTCCCTGCCCTATGGTGGGACAGTGACCCCCAGGCCTGCTCTACAAGCCCAGGGGTTGACTTAGGAGGCAAATCTTTAAACGCATGCCTTGCCAGGACATTCTTCAGCACTTCCTCCTGCCAAAGGGTGTCATGGGGGAAGTCACAGTGCTGGCTGAAGCATTAGGCTGGTGCCCATCAGAGTGACCAGCCTCCTGCAGAATCCAGCTCACTGCCTTCCTGCCATTGATTTGGCTGGAATCTTTATTGTCTGCTCAAATGTAATTAAAGAGTCCTCTGATGGTGCCAATTAAAGACTCGGAGGGACGGGAGCCGGTGCTCACGGCATCACATGGTGCTGCGCGGTGAAGCTGTAAACATCCATTAGCCATTACAGTTCTCATTAGTCCTTGAAAAACAACTCATTAGTGTCCATAGAACTGACAGGTAAATACAGCTAATGGGCTAAATCTATCAATAAATTCATTGTGTGCAAAATCAGGGTTTCTGTCATTGTGCTGCTTGCGGTGACTAATCAGAAGGTTAAATACTCCTCCTGCAAAAATATATATAAGTTGCAAAGCACTTAGCCTGATAGACTGTGAAAAAATGGCATGTGAGAAACTAATGAAGACATCAAAGGCTTTATTTATACGTAGGGTGGGTTCATTTCAAGTTCAGGTTGCTATGAACTGTCACAGCTGTTTAGCTGAGACTAAATTTTAGAAAGCATATTGATTTGTTTTAATTTAAACGGGGCAGTTTACAAAAGCTGCTTGAATCTGAAGTTATTCCAGAAATGATTGCTCAGTGCATGGTTGGGGGGAGGTCTCTGCTTGCTTCTCCAGCCGCCCCAGGGAACATCTCCAGAGAAGTTGCTCATCCTGCTGCTGTTGGGGTGAAGGGATCCCATCAGTGAAGGACTGCAGAGTTGGACACACTCTTCGGGCACATCTGCCTCCACCATCTTATGGTGCAGAGGGGGAAACTGATGCCCAGGTCCAGGGTAATTTGATATATTGGTGGCAGAGCCCAGGTCTGTTAGGCCATTGCCTCCCTGCCTGACGTTGCCAGTTTCTCTCCAGAGAAACCATAATGCTTTTGAGATGGGCAGAGTCCCTGAAAGATGGGGCAGTCATCCTGGGTATCTGCTCTACTTCTCTACCCTTGGCCATCTCCACCGCAGCTGCAGCTACCTTAGTCTAGGAGTGCCACAACTTCCTATTGTCTATCCAGCTCAGCCTCTGCCCTTGGACTTCTGTGCTTTGGGGAGCAGTGGAAGCTCAGCTGCTTCCTTTTAGCTAAGAAACTTCCATCTCTAGCTGACTTTTTCCCAGCCCTCTGCTAAAATGCTCTTCTTTTGACCTTGTGAAATGTGAGGCAGGACTTCCTCACAAAAGGATAAAGCATTAGGAAAGAGGTTATAAACCGGTCCCTGGTAAGCTATGTCTGACCTCTCTGCCCAACCTGCAGGATTTTCAAAATTTGAATTTGTAATCAGGATTAAAACCGGGTGATTTTACATAAGAATTTGGCATCCCAGCTTCTTTTGGGAAATCTGAAGATCTGGCCACACTGGGCTTATTGCCTGCCTGGCCCAGGTCCCTGGAGCCCTTCAGATGCAGCCTGTGCTTTCCCCACACCCCCATGTCCTCCGAGCCCATTGCCCGAATTAGAACAGAGCAGCACCTTCTTTGATGGCCACAGTGAATGCCACCATTTGCTGATACCTCCACAATGTCTTCGGAATGTCCCAGGTCACTCTGTGTCACTAGCTTCAGATCTAAACCCCAGGCAGGGACAGCTAGCTGACTGTCGGGGTTCACCTTCTGCTTCAGCAGTAGGGGTTAAGGAGAGCAAGTCCCTATGGTTTTAGCTCCCGGCATGCAGAACAGGCCCTACCCCCCCATGGAACTCCCAGAATGGTGGATACCAAATCTGAGAAGGGTGTTCAGAGGTCGAGCAGTTATAGAGAGAAGTGTTCACTCCAGCTCCTAATGTGTCTCCCTAAAACTGCTTTTGCTTTCCCCAGTTCATGCTTCTTGAAGCTTCTCTTAAAGAAGGGAATCTAAGCACATGGTTCTCCTGCATAGAAGACTTCACTGTCGTCCCACTGTTTTTAAGACAAAGCCCAGAGCCCTTGCAATGCTGTGCAAGGCTCTCAGCTCTGGCCCTGCCTCCCTCCCGCGCTGCATGCATGCCCCTCTTCTCTTCCCTCTGCTCCAGCATCAGTGACCTTCTTTTGGTCCTTCCAACAAGTCTTACTGGCTCCTCCCTCCTGATGGCTTCAGCACCCTCTGTTCCTCCCAGACTGGAATGTTGTTTTCCAGATATTTGCATGTGCAGCTCCTTCGTTCCTGGCTCTGCAAGCTTCTTCTTTCCTCGCAGCATTGCTAAGCTGATCCTGGGGCCTCTATGCTTGCTATTCCTCCTGCTTGGAGTGTTTTCCCTGGATCTTTCCATTGCTGGCTCCATCTCATCACTCAGGTGCCAGCCCGAATATCACCTCCTCAGAAACTCTTTTGCAACAAACTCTCCCATCCCGTCACTCTTCTTCATGGCATTGAGCGTGGTCTGAATTAATATAATTTCCTTGTTTGAGTTCTTGGCGATTTTCTAAATTGCCTTCCTGCGTAGAATACAAGCTTCATGAGAGCATGACGTTGTCTCTCTTGTTCACAGGCACACCCTCTGTGACTTGAAGAATGCTTGCTCTGAGAGTTGTTCAATAAATAACTGTCAAATGAATTGCATCAAAGAGCACTGGAGCTGGAACAAAACTTGGAGACGACCTGAGCAGACATTCTTAGTTGTCATAAGGGCACCAAGGCCCAAGAGACCAACTCGATCAGAAAATGAGCAAAGAAGAGGAAAGGCAAGTCATAGAAACAAAGACAAGATGCTCAACCTCACTAATCATCAGGGATATACAAATTAAAGCCGCACAACACCACTGTGACCCATCAATTTGGCAAAAACTTAAAGTGTTGGAGAGGATCTGGGAAAACGAGAAGGCCATGTCCCAACCACTTTGGACAGCAATTCAGCTGTATCTAGGGAAACTGAAAGTGCATATGCCCTGTCAAGGAACAGTTCTATTCCTTGTGTCTGATCTAGAGAAACCCATGTGTACGGCAAAGATGCACATACAGATGTTCATTCATTCAACACATGATGATTATGCACCTGCTACATGCTTAACGTGGTAGGGATAGAACGGCAAACAAGATGCCCGTTACTCCTCTTATCACATACCTTACCATCTACTCGGGGAGAGTCAGCTAATAATCAATCAATGATTAAACAGGTTAAACCAAGTGCATGTTGGATGGCGGTTAAGTGCTGTGGAGTAAAGTTAAGTGAGATGAGGGGGAAAAGGAGCCTGAAATGGCTATGTTGTGTAGGGCAGTGCTATGGACTGAATGTGTCCCCCAAATTCATGCTGAAGCCTTAATCCCCAATGTAATAGTCTTTGGAGGTGGGGCCTTTGGGAGACAATTAGGTTTGGATGAGCCCCCATGATGGGATTGATGTCCTTATAAGGGGATGGACAGACCCGAGCTCTTTCTCTTCCTGCCATGTTAGGACACAAGGAAAAGGACCCTCAATAAGAAACCTACCATGCTGGCACCCTGATCTTCAACTTTCAGCATCCAGAACCATGGGAGTAAATGTTTGTTGTTTAAGCCACTCAATCTTTGGTATTTTGTGATAGCAGCCTGAATTGACTAAGACAGGGAGTTAGGGAAGGCCTCTCTGATAAAGAGACATTCTGAAAGAGTGAAGCATCAAGATATGACTGTGGGAGGGGAGGGGGAGTGTTTTGGACAGAGAGACCAAGGCTCCCTCCAAAGGCCCTGAGTTGGAAGCGGGGCTTGATGAATTTGAGGAACAGCAAGCGAGCCGCTGTGGCCAGAGCGGGGAGAGCTGGGGTTGGGGGAGAGGGGGAAGAGATGACATTGGATGGGTGGTTAGGTCCCAGCTCATACAAAGCCCTGCCAGCCACTGTAGGGCTTTTCGCTTTTACTCTGATTGAGATGGGAAATCATTGAATAGAGTGAGAACACAATCTCACAGTGTTTTACAAAGATCACTCCAGCAGCTGTGGCTGTGCTGAAAACAGACTGGGGTAGGGCAAGGCTGGGAGAAAGTGGAGGATCATTACAATGCTTCAGGTGGGGGATGAAGGGGGCTTGAACGAAGTGATGGTGGTGGAGATGTATCCACGATCGGTGCTGGGTTGGTGTGGAAGGTACCATTGACTGGATTTGTTGAAGGATTGAATAGAGAGTGTGAGTAGAAGACAAGAGACTACGTTGGCTCCTTGGTTTTTGGCTTGAGCACCTGGAAGCCTGAACTACCATTTTTGAAGGTGGCGGAAGACCATGTGCCTAACTGGATTCAGAGTGTGTGTGTGTGTGTGTGTGTGTGTGTGTGTGCGCCTGTGAATGTTAAATCTAATAAAGGCTATTAGTCATTCAAGCAAAGCTGTCAAGAAGGCAGCTGGCCTTGTAAGGCTGGAGTTGAGTGGGGAGGTCAGGATGGGTGGTGGGAACATGGGAGTCAACCAGGTGTAGATGGTGCTCAGACCTGTGGGGCAGATGAATTGCCCTGGGAACGAGCACAGGCAGTGAAGAGAAGAGGTCTAAGGGCTGAGTCCTGGGACCCACCATCGTCTAGGGCACAGGAAGAGAAAGAAATCAGAAAAGAAGGCTAAGAAGAAATAGCCCTTCTCAGAATGAGCACTAAGAAAGAGGGAAGGGAGAAGAGTTTCCAGGAAAGAGGAATGCTTCCACGTGCCACATGACAGCAAAGATTCTGCACGATGAAGCTTGAGAGCTGGCTGTTGGATTTGGCCACATGGAGGTCACCAGAGGCCTTGCCAGAGCATTTTGTGGAGTGGGCCTGAGAGAGAATAGGAGGAGAGGATGTGTAGGTGTTGAGTAAAAGCAATTTTTGGAGGAGTTTTCTTCCTTTCTTTTCTTTTCCTTTCTTTTCTTTTCTTTCTTTTTTTTGGAGTTTTGCTCTTGTCACCCAGGATGGAGTGCAGTGGCACTATCTCTGCTTACTGCAACCTCCGCCTCCCAGGTTCAAGTGATTCTCCTGCCTCAGTCTCCTGAGTAGCTAGAACTACACACACACGCCACCATGCCCGGCTAATTTTTGTATTTTTAGTAGAGACGGGGTTTCACCATGTTGGCCAGGTTGGTCCTGAACTCCTGACCTCAAGCGATCTGCTCGCCTTAGCCTCCTAAAGTGCTGGGATTACAAGTGTAAGCCAGTAAGGAGTTTTCTATTAAGGAGAATAGAGGTGGAATGATAGTTAAAATAGGAAGTAGAGGGTCGAAAAGTTGTTTTCATATTATTATTATTACTTTATTTATTTATTTATTTATTTTTGGAGACGGAGTCTCGCTTTGTCACCCAGGCTGGAGTGCAGTGGCGCGATCTCTGCTCACTGGAAGCTCCGCCTCCCGGGTTCACGCCATTCTCCTGCCTCAGCCTCTTGAGTAGCTGGGACTACAAGCGCCCGCCACCACACCCAGCTAATTTTTTTGTATTTTTAGTAGAGACAGGGTTTCACCTTGTTAGCCAGGATGGTCTCAATCTCCTGACCTCGTGATCCGCCCGCCTTAGCCTCCCAAAGTGCTGGGATTACAGGTGTGAGCCACTGCGCCTGGCCCATTATTATTACTTTTAAGATGAGACAGTTATGATGTGTTTGTTGGCTGGCGGGAACAATCCAGCAGAAAGGGAAAGATCTAACAATGCGGGAGAGTGAAGGAAGGATTACGGAATAATTTTTTTACAGCAAAAAATTAGAAAGAGCCTAAATGCCCATCAAGAGAGGGATAGATAAATAAAATGTGTTCTATTCAAAGTGATGAGATTCTATACCGCTGACTCATTGCCTGGAGGAAGAAATCTCAATAGCAAGAATGGATTCCAGCACTGCACCTGCTTCACTGATGTTCGTGCCAAGAACCCTTGTCCTGCAGACCCAAACGCAGATCACACAAGGCCCAGGCCCCTGCCTCTGTGGTCCCCAGACAACTTCACCTATCCTAGGGAGAGGACGGTTGTGTCTGAGGCTATCTTGGAAGATCTTCCTTCTGGTTGCTTTGGTCAAAAGAATACAGCATGCTGATGATACAAATAAAAAAAAAAGTAGCTACTAATTACAGAGTGTTTTACCAACTCCTTGCCCTCCTGGGTCTTACTTTCTAGATGGACATTAAACAACCCATTCTCACAATTACTGATTTTAGTTATGATGAAATGATGAATGATATCAAAGAGGGTCTAGCCCAATCTAGAAAATCAAGAAATGTGGCTGAAGCTGAAAGCAGAAGAGTGAGCATAAGTCAGCCAGGCAAAGGCCGGAGAGAGGAGGGGAGGAAGTAGGGGGAAAGAACATTCTCAGCAGAAGGAATATCATCCTTCCGTTTATTCCACAAGAAGTTCCTAAGCGTCCGCTATGTCCTAGGTGCAGGGGTGCATGAGTGAATAAGGTGCTCCTTCCTTCCTTCCTTCCTT
>NW_012101832.1:2840559-2951451 GCF_000951045.1 Mandrillus leucophaeus | reverse complement strand
CCCTCCCTCTTTCTTTCTTTCTTTCTTTCTTTCTTTCTTTCTTTCTTTCTTTCTTTCTTTCTTTCTTTCTTTCTTTCTTTCTTTCTTTTAGTGGTATTTCAGTTTACTTGTAGAAGTTATTTTATAAATAAATGCATAAATATGTACATATTTCATGGTAGAGTGTACTGACTAGGAGACATTCATGCTACTTTAAAAAACCCATTTTAGACTGGGCACAGTGGCTCACGCCTGTAATCCCAGCCCTTTGGGAGGCCAAGGTGGGCAGATCATGAGGTCAAGAGATCGAGACCACCCAGGCCAACATGGTGAAACCCCATCTCTACTAAAAATACAAAAATTAGCTGGGCGTGGTGGTGCGTGCCTGTAGTCACAGCTACTTGGGAGGCTGAGGCAGGAGAATTGCTTGAACGTGAGAGGTGGGGTTGCTGTGAACTGAGATAGTGCCACTGCACTCCAGCCTGGCAACAGAACGAGGCTCTGTCTCAAAAAACAAAACAAAACAAAATGAAAAACCATTTTATTATCTATTTACTTATTTTTACACAATTTTTTTTATTTCAAGTTTTTGGGATACAGGTGGGCTTTGTTTACATGGATGAGTTCTGTAGTGGTGAGTTCTGAGATTTTGGTGCACTTATAATATGTAGTCTTTTATCCCTCGCCCCCCTCCTACCTCCCCCACCAAATCCCCAAAGTTCATTATATCATTCTTAGGCCTTCGTGTTCTCATAGCCTAGCTCCCACTTATAAGTGAGAGCATATGCTGTTTCCAGTCATTACTTTCCTGGGGCTGCCATTCTAGTGAGAGAGACAGAGAAGAGAAGTGGCACACAAATGGCCCATGGTTTCAGTGAGTGATAAGGGCTATGAAGATAGTAAATCAGGGTAATGGTTAGGGGAGAGGAATCGATTAGTATTTTAGACGGTATTTAGTATTTAGTATCAATTAGTATTTAGGTGGTTAGAAAAGGTATTGAGGGCCAGGTGTGGTGGCTCATGCCTGTAATCCCAGCACTTTGGGAGGCCGAGGCAGGAGGATCATGAGGTCAGGAAATCGAGACCATCCTGGCCAACATGGTGAAACCCCGTCTCTGCTAAAAATACAAAAATTAGCCGGGCATGGTGGCGGGCGCCTGTAGTCCCAGCTACTCAAGAGGCTGAGGCAGGAGAATCACTTGAACCCAGGAGGCAGAGGTTGCAGTGAGCCGAGATCTCGCCACTACACTCCAGCCTAGAGACAGAGTGAGACTCCGTCTAAAAAAAAAAAGAGGTATTGAGAAAGAGATGACTTCTCACCCAAGACGTGCCTTGCAAATGTGCTGGAAGAGTGTCTCCAGCATAAGAAACCACAAGTGCAAATGCCTTGAGGTAGGAACAAGCTTGTCATGTTCAGAAACAACTAGAAGGGCAGTGTGACTGGGCCCACGGACTAGGTGGAGCGAGGTGAGATTATGGTTACAGAGAGAGGCAGGGGCCAGATCATGTAGGGCCTTGTAACAGCATTTTAACCTTCAGTAATTCTAGGTTTTAGCTGAGCTGCAGATTCAAATGGAATATTTCTTGGAAAAAGTCCAGGATCCCCAGGTTCTCAGTGAGAAAGTGGGCTGTGGCTGGTTTGGTTTGCCTCCACTGCAGAGGCAAAGAGGTTTTCAGTGCCCCCCTACACTTCCAGCCATATATCTTACCTTATCACTCCCGTCCGTTTAGCATGAGCCATATACTCTACTCCAGAGGAGAACTCTCACTTAATTAATTTTAGATTTAAAGCAACAAGAAGTCCTTATATTAAAAACGGAGTGGGGGGAGAACAACTTGTTAATTAAAATGTCAGTTAGGGTGTTCCTGGCGAAAACTATGATTAGTGGGTGTTTCCTTTGGTTACAAGCCCTTGTGCTTTGATATTTCATGTGTGAATTTAAAGAACCTTACGCACGTGCCCAGTACCCAGAGACAGGCTACATTTTATGGTGGTTTCAGTGGGTCGTTCTGTCTGCAAATTCCACCGTACTCCAGGTCTTCTGGGATTGCACCCCGTAACCCCATACCTCTCGCCTTGGAGTGGTCCTCTGTCGCTCGTCATATGCCACGTCTGCCTGGCAGGCTCTTGCTCTCTTCTGTCTTTGGAAAACCTACCTATTCACCCTTCAGGGATTAGTGGCATCTTTTTCAAAGCCTTACTAGATCTCTCATTCAGAAATATTTTCTCCCTCCTATGTGCCTTCAGAGATTGCCTACATCTTTGTTAGAATCTTTGTGACCAAAAAAAAAATTGTGAAAGGACAAAGTTATTTATCGTTTCTCTCATCCAGCTATCTTCTAAGATGGGTGGAGTCCATGCAAGCTTCTTTGTTTGCTGTGCTGGGTGATGGGTGTGGGAAGGCTGGCCTGGAAACACTGGGGGAAGTCTATGCCCACGGTCTCTTCTTGAGCAAAGGAAGAGCTGTAGATAGGCCTGGGGGAGTGGTGGTGGTGTAGATCCGGAGGAACTGCAGCCAGCGTAAGAGGGAGACTGAAGTAGGGGATGGAATCGGGAAGAGCCTGCTAATGTCTGCAGAGGAAGTGTGAGGGGCTCTGCAGAGGAAACAATGTTTCAGGGGGGACTTTTGTTAAGGTGGGCTATGTAAACCTCTGTTTTGTCTCCCAATGCCATCTTTAGTGAAACTTATTGTTCACTAAGCCTTTGTGGAATTGGATTAAATTGTTTCCAGAAGGATAAGTATCAAGAACTGCAAAGGATCTGTGATTCACTTTACATACAGCATCAGAAGTCAGCCTGCTGCGGTGTCATGGATGCTGGCTGGGGACATGGGACTCCTAAGTAAGACACAAAGGACTATATGACTCACAGCAATAGCAGTAGCCAGATTGTCAGCATTTGTGCTGTTCTCCAAGTTCCAATTCCCGCAGGGTGACACAAAGAGAGCCACTTAACACCTGCAGCAGGGGCTGCAAGTTTCATTACAAGAAAGGAACCCCTAGCCTTGGGAACCCAAATCTTTTATAATGAGTAAGTACGCCTGCTTGATATTTGCCCTGGAGAGACACATTTTTATTACTTAAGACAACCAACCAAACTTCCTGTTGCTTTGGAGGGAAACTATCCCTAGTTTCCAAAACTATTTGTTATACAAACACCCTTTAAAAGATAGTCCCAAAGGCAGTCAGTGCCTTTGCTTGCAAAATGTGTAGAAATGCAAGAGACCCATGGAGAACAGTCTCCCTAGAGTACGATCCAGTGCTGATCCCTGCTTGAAAGTCAGTGTTGGATGAGAATAGAGGATGTTTATGAGGCCTTAGTGGCACCCGGGTTATGAGCTTTTACAGTATGCTTTTAAAAGAAATTAGTTTATTTTATGCTGTATCAGTTAGCCATTGCTACATAACAAACCACCAAAGACTTGGTGCATAAAATAAAAATTAATTATTGTGCCTCATGAATCTGAGTCACCTGGAAGCTCTGCTGGTTTAGGCTGGGCTGGGCTGATCTTGGCTGTGCTTTCTCACAATTACTTCAGTCCCAGCTGGGACAACTGAGCAGATTTGGCTCTACTCCGTGTGGCTTTTCTTGGTATGACAAAGTCCCAAGAGAATGAGCAGCAGTACCCGAGGCCTCTAAAGCCTAGGCTTGGAACTGCCACATTCTATCAGCCAAGGCAAATCACAAGACCAGCCCAGATTCAAGGCATGGAAAATAGAATCCACCTCGTATGAGAGGAATTCCAAAGTCTCACTTTGCAAAGGCATGTATATACAGCTTGAGGAATAACTGGGGCTATATTTACAATCAATATATCACGTTTGTTTCTCTACTGGACTCTAACCTCCTAGATGACAGATTCTGTCCCATTCATATCTGTTTCTTGGTGATTGGCCTGGGATAAGCACAGAGAAGACATTTATAATGTCTGTCAAGTGGATGAATGCTATGCAATAGGATGAATGAATGATACACAATAAGGAGTTGTTCCCTCGGAGAACTAGACAGTCTGCTAGGGAGATTCACAGCGGGAGTTCCCTGACATCTGCTCAGATCACAGCCGCCCTGTTCAATGTCATGTATGGTTCTCTCAGCATCTTCTCATCCCAACTGATGCTGCATCACTTGGGACCTCATCATGTTGCACCTGGACTTCTCTGCAGCCCTGTTACTCTCTGTCTGCCTCAACTTGCTCCTCTCCAACCATCCTCCACATCAGCTCCAGGGATCTTTCTAAAATGTACCCCTGACTCTGTCACTCCTCAGTTTAAATCCATTTCTGACTTCCCAAGGCCTAGAAAATAAGATCTCAGCTATTTTGCATGACTTTCTAGGCCCTTCACACTTGAGACTTGGATCCCACTCTTCCTTCCTGCACATTATAGGCTCCTGCCTCACCAGATCACCAGATCTTGAATGTGGAGAGGACTTTGGTCCCAGCCATATCATCTGCTCACTATGCACTTGCCCAAGTTCTCCACTTTTGCTCAAGTGTCACATTGGCCTTCCAGGGAGGGGTATTTGCCTACATTTTCCTCTCCTGGTTTTCTTGTGAAACCCCACCGCATCACCATAACCAACCCTGAGAACAGAGTGAAGTCTTATAGAGAGTTGATTCCCAGAATTGTTACTGAACCCAACTGAGATTAACAGAGAGAGAGAGAGAGTGAGGAGAAGAGGAGGGGAGGGGAGGGTAAAGGAGGAGAGGAGAGGGAAGAAATGGAGGGGAGGTAGGGGAAGGTGAGAAGGGGAGAAAGAGAACTGAGTGCATCCGAGGCACAGACACAAAGATGCAATGCATCTGGTTCTGTCCCCCATACTCCCCCAATCTGCCCTCTGGGGCTCCTCTCCCAGCAGCCCTTTCTGGAGCATATGGGCTACAGGCTTCTCACCTTAAGGCTTCTCCTAGAAGTAGAGCCCCAGCCTCAGCCCCCAGCAGCAAGGACTATGCTTGGCACTGTGGGAAGGGGTGCGGTGGGGGAGGGAGTCTCCCATTGTCTTGAGTTCTCATCATTTCAGTCTTTGTTACTAGCTTTATTTAATTCGTCAGTTAATTACTATTTACTGAGTATACTTGTAGCTAACATGTATTTATTTACTGTGCACTCTGTCTGATTTCAGTAGATTTTTTTCTTTTTCCTTTCTTTGTATCTGTATTGTTTATTCTAATAATGCATGATTAGGTAAAAAAAATTTTTTTTAAGACAATACAGAGAAAGCAAAAGTCCCTTGATATTTCATCCTTCAGAGATAACCACTGTTGACAGTTTGGTGTATATCCTTTCAGACTTTTAAAAAATGCTTATATAAATATATATGGATGTGACCCAAATATATCTAAGAAGCCTTTAAGGCTGCTGGTCTCTGCTCAACAGTCATCCAAAATAACCCAAATCAGACTCCATAAGCGTGGAGAATAATATAAATCTTTATTGTTGGTTTCTTTAAAAAGGTAGTGCAGGAGCTTTTCACAGCTTTCTAAGAGTCAGCTTTAGACATCTCTCTTCCTCCCCAAAGTGTCTCGCTCATAGCAGCTGCTAACAATCTCTTCTTGCTTCCTCCCACTCATCTCTTCTTTCTTTGGGCTGTGCCCTCCTGAATTCTATTGACACGGAGCCCTAACCCCTAAGAATAGCTCCCCAAAGCGCTGTTCTTCTGTGACTGCTGTTCTTGTAAGAGTCAGCCTTCCTCAAAATTTTAAGAAAGAAATTGCTCCATCTCTTTATCAACATAAATAGGATCATGTCATGCACATTGTTCAGTTAACCACTCTTTTTCCAAACCCTGCTATCTCCTAGATATATTTCCATGCCTATGCATTCAAATCTAACTGTCTTACAGCCAAGACTGGGTAGTTTATAAAGAAAAGAAGTTTATTTTGGCTCACAGTCCTGGAGGCTGGGAAGTCCAAGATCAGGCAGCCACTTCTTGTTGGCTTTCAGTGAGGGGCCTCATGCTGCATCACAACATGGCAGAGGACATCACATGGCAAGAGGGGTAACAGCGTGCATGTCAGCTCGGGTCTCTATTCCTATTCTTCTGAAGCCACCAGTCCCATCATGAGCACCCACCCTGGTAATCTTATCTAATCCTAATTACCTCCCCCAAACCCCACCTTCAATCATCATATAAATTTGGAGATTTAATTTCTGACATAGGAAATTTGGGGGACACATTCAAACCATACATCTACCATTTCCTTTTAAAGTTCCTTTTAAAGTACAGCTCCATTGAATGGATGGTCTATAATTTATTTAACCCTTTCCTTGATGTTGGACATTTTAGTGGTTTCCAGCTTTTACTACTAAGAACCATGCTGCTATCAACACTCTTATGCTTTTGAACTTTTATGGCTTTTCTTTCTCTTTCATCTTGACTTTTTAGCCTGCCCTACGTTTTGTTGTTCTAGCAAATGTCTGCTAAAGTTATAGGTTTTTGGTTGTTGTTTTACCCAGCACATGCTTTCATTATCTTCCTTCTGGTTCCCTTGAACCAGTTCCTTACTCACTTTATGTGATCCTGGGAGGCTGCCATGACGTCCCCTGGCATAGGCATAGACACATGGCCAAGCTGGTCAATCTACACACCCCATTCTCCTGATCTTTGTGATAATCCAAGCAGTTTCCACAGGCCATCTCCACTGGCCCTGCCCTAGCCCCAGGCTCATCATTTCCATCCAGGCCCCTTGCAACAGCCTTCTCTCTGTTGCCTCTGCTTCCAGGGCTGCCCAGTACTCATCCATCCTCAAATGGCTGTTTGTCTTCCCTCTGTCATCTCTGTGCTTAAAAGCAACAGAGTGACTCCCTGCCTTCTATGAATGAAGTCCTATCACCTCAACCTGCCACCTGGAGACCAAGGGACCTGGCTCCTCTTTTCCTCTCCAGCTCAGTGGCTCCTTACTCTACTTTGCACACCCCAAATTCCTGGCAGATTGTACCTCTTCCCAACTTTTGAATATGCCCTGCATTTTCCCTCTTCTATGCTTTGGATCACTTACTCTTTACTCCACAGAAGTTTCACTCCAAAACAATGTAGGTCCAAGCCCTAACTAAGCTTTAAGCTCCTGGCTCCCAAACCTCCTACAGCAACAACAAGACATAATTAATTTCATCATTCTTGGGGTTCTCTTAACATGTTGACAACCTTCTAACATTTTTGCATTCCTCAGGGATCACTGGTTACAAAGGAGCAGAAATTCATTCAAGCCAGCTCAAATAAGGAGGGACAGTGGTTATTGTAAGAACATGGAGGTCTCACAGAAACCAAACTCAGGCAGACCTCATGGAAATTGAAACTAGGACCAGGGAAGCCACCATGGTTTGTAGTAACCCTTTCCATCTCTCAGTACCTTCCTGACTCTAACTTTTCATTAATTTAAATCAAAGTGATGGTGGCTTATGTACCATACTTGCCTTCTCCCTACCAATACCCTGGAAACACTGTCATATTTATATCCCTTCTCAGGGTCTAACCTAGTGCCTGGTACATTGAAAATAAGAAAATGCAAGCTAACAATATTTTAGTACTTCCATGTGTGACACACGGGAGTTCATGTTTTCCTATTCTTGTTTTATCTCCCAAGGAATAGGTACCCATTTTACAGATGAGAAAACTGAGGCAGCACTTTGCCCAAGCTGACATGGCCAGCAAGTGAAAGAAATGGGACTTGAATCCAAGCCTGTCTGAATGAATACATTAACTCATAACAGAAGTGATCTTGAGGTCACCTGTTGTGGGAAGTCAGGGACCCTTAACGGAGGGACCGGCTGAAGTCATGGCAGAAGAACATAAATTGTGAAGATTTCATGGACATTTATCACTTTCCCAATCAATACTCTTGTGATTTCCTATGCCTGTCTTTACTTTAATCTCTTAGTCCCATCATCTTCATAAGCTAAGGATGTATGTCGCCTCAGGACCCTGTGATGATTGCGTTAACTGCACAAATTGTTTGTAGAGCATGTGTGTTTGAACAATATCAAATCTGGGCACCTTCACAACAGGATAACAGCGATTTTCAGGGAACAAGGGAGATAACCTTAAAGTCTGGCTGCCTGTGGGCCAGGCAGGACAGAGCCATATTTCTCTTATTACCAAAAATGCGTAAGAGAAATATCACTGAATTCTTTCCCCAGTAAGGAATATTAATAATTAACAGCCCTGGGAAAAGAATGCATTCCCAGCGTGGGGCCTCTAAAATGGTCACCCTAGGAGTGTCTGCCTTATGCAGATGTAGATAGGGATGAAACATGCCCTGTCTCCTGCAGTGCCCCCAGGCTTGCTAGGATTAGGAAATTCCAGCCTGGCGAATTCTAGGAATTCTAGTCAGACCAGTTCTCTGCTCTTGAACCCTGTTAAGATGTTTATCAATGACAATGTCTGCACAGCAGGACATGGAAGTTCATTAGTGATTCTAGTTTTGCCCTGAACTTGTGATCTCACCCTGACCTCCTGCCTTGTGATCTTTTGTTGCCCTTAAAGCATGTGATCTCTGTGACCCACACCCTATTCATACACTCCTTCCCCTTTAGAAAATCACTAATAAAAACTTGCTGGTTTTGCGGCTTGGGGGCATCATGGAACCTGCTGATATGTGATGTCTCCCCTGGACAGCCAGCTTTAAAATTTCTCTCTTTTGTACCCTTTCCCTTTATTTCTCAGACTGGCTGACACTTAGGGAAAATAGAAAAGGACCACACTGAATTATCGGGGGCGTGTTCCCCCGATAGTCACCCCCCTCAGACTCTGGCCTCTATATCAAGAGTACAGATACACCCCATCCTAGAGGCAGCCAGCTACTTTCAGCTTCAACATCTCCAGAGTGAATCCTCCAGTGATTTTATTCCTCCCCACCATGAACATCAGGCATTTCTTCCTTATCTCCAATCATCATCTTTTTTTTTGTTGGCTTTGATTTAAAATTTCTCTCCTTTTGTGTTTCAGTCCATTTTGTGCTGCTACAACAGACTACCGCACACTAGGTAATTTATAAAGAAAAGAGGTTTACTTCTTACAGTTCTGGAGGCTGGGAGGTCCAATATCAAGATGCTGGTATCTTGTGAGTGCCTTCTTGCTGTGTCATCCCATAGTGGAAGGTGGAAGGGCAAGAGATGCCAAGGGCAAGTGAGCACAAGAGAAGGCTGAACACACTTTTATCAAGATCCCACTCTGATGATAATGGCATTCATCCATTCATGAGGGTGGAGCCTTCATAGTCTAATCACCTCTTACTGGTCCCAACTCTTAATACCATCACAATGGCAATCAAATCTCCACATGAGTTTTGGAAGGGACATTTAAACCATAGCATCTTGTCAAGCTTCCTCAGACATGAAATCAACTCTTGATTAGCAAATAGTCATATGCTCTTTTTGCAACCACACTATGAAGTAGACAGTTTAAATTTCCACTCAACAGATAGGAATCTAAAGGCCTAAGAAGGGAAAGCAAGCCACCTGAGGTCACATAGACCAGATATAGTGGATCCAGAACTTGAACCCAGGACACTGGACACCAAATAACGACTCCAGCCAGTCTCTCCACATCTTCCACTATGTTGAAGGCACAGTGGTTGGTCTGCGATCATGGAAGGAACAGACTTGGCTGTTTCCAAAGAGAATAAGAATGAAGAGGAAGAAAAAGCAAGACTAGGAAAGGGATGCATGAGAGGGAAAGAGCTGTCTCTTAGGTTTAGGGTGAAGTGTGTGAGGGTGACATAGAGAGCACAGGGACCAGCCTGGAGACTGGGGGGAATGAAGAAAAAATTTAATATAAAATATCTATGCTCTTTACCATGGTCTACAAGTTGGAGATCCATACAATTATGCTGGAACAACAAGCTTCCACCAGAACTATCCCAGGCAAACTGGGACATCTGGTCACCTGGCCTAAAAGGCTCTTCATTATCCACTTTCTTCCTACCTCTCTGAACCTTTCTCCATTCTCTCTCCCCCTCATTTGTTAAGCCCAAGCCATACTGCTCCTCTGTGAAATTCCCAGGGTGTTGATGCTCCAGGACCTTTGTACTTCCCTCTGCCTGAAATGCTTTCCCCTCCGCCCTTCACACAGCAGCTTCTCTTGTTGTAGAGGCCTCAGATGTCATCTTTCAAGAAAGACTTTCCTGACATCCTCATATAAGGGAACCCCGTCCCTCCAGTTACTCTGTTCTGGTTGTCTGCTGCTGCATAACAAATAAACCCCAAATTTTGTGACTTAAAACAATAATCATTTTATTATCTCTTACATTTTCTGTGGGTCAAGGACTTGGGAAGGGCCCATCAGGGTGGTCTGGCTTAGGCTCTCTCATGCAGCTGTATTCATGGGATCTACAAATGGAATAGTGAAGGGCTAGAGGAGTTGGAGGCTGGCCGGTCATCCCCTTCTTTCTGTGTATGTAGTCCCAGGGCCTTTCCATGTGGTCCCTTGGAGAAGACTAATTTGGTCTTCGTTACAATATGGCAACCTCAGGAGAGTTGGCTGGCTCTCATGACACTCAGAGTTCCAAAGCAAATGTTTTACCACACAAGGCAGAAGCATCATCATCTTTTATGACCAACTTCAGAAGTTATACAGCTTCCTTTCTGCCATATTCTTTTGATTGCAAGTGAGTCACAAGCTTTCCCAGACTCAAGGGGAGGAGACTAATTAGACTCTAATTCTTCATTTCTTCATGGGGGCCTTAATTGTGTCTTTTAAACTTTATTTTATGTTTAACATCTGTACTTTCTCCTCCAGCCTCACACTACTAGAAAATAAAGTCCATGGAGAAGAAGACTTATTTTGGTCTGTTTCGCTTCTGTATTTCTAACGCTTGCCTTATAGAAGGCACATAAAAATTCCAATGAAATGATGAATGAAATGTTATGAGGTATATCAGATACCTGAGATGGCCTTTCAGCTGCCTGCAGCCCCAGTTTTTGAGCAGTATCTCAAAAATCATCATTGGAAACTCTGAGAGATATTGTCAGGTTTGTTTTGTAGGGTGAGGTCCATGGCTTCATTAGGCTGAGTGTCCTGGAACCCGGGCTCCACTGCCTCTCAGCTGCCCCCGTTCCCTGGCACCAGAAAACACACACAGCAAGAATTCCTCCTTCACATGTGAGGCCCCTTTGAGGGACTTTGCCTTGGTCTGCAGACCCTTCCTGTCTGTGAAAGACATGTCATTTCTTCAGGAATCTTTATTCAGGAGGAAGTGCCCACCTATGCTGGGCTCCCAGCCCTTCTGTGAAATAATTCTTGTCGGGCTTTTGGGTCTCAAAGAAAATTTTCCTAAAGCTTTTCCATAAGCTGTGAATCCCACCTCAAAGTAATTAAAAAATACTTATCAATGGGTGTGTTAGAATTCTCCAGAAAAACAGAGCAAACAGGGTATGTGTGTGTGCAATGTGTGTGTGTGTAGAGAGAGAGACAGAGTTATTTTAATGAGCTGGTTCATGTGACTGTGGATTATAAATTCAAGATCTGCAAGGGAGGCTGGCAGGCTGGAGACCCAGGAAAGAGTTGCAGTTCAAGTCCAAAGGCGATCTGCTGGCTGAATTTCTTCTTGCTCATGGAGGTTGGGTTTTGTTTTACTGAGACCTTCAACTCATTGGATGAGCCCACTCACATTATGAAGGGCAATCTGTTTTACTCAATGTCCACCAATTTAAATGTGGATCAGTACTCTTCCATTGGCCTAGAGTGTCTACAGACTAATCACCTGGTAGTGAAAATTTACAGGCTTGGGCTTCTGTGTGAGGCCCCCATATTAGTACATTCTCGCACTGCTATAAAGAAATACTTGAGACTGGGTAATTTGTAAAGAAAAGAAGCTTAATTGGTTCACAGTTCTGTACAGGAAGCATAGCGACGTCTGCTCGTCTTCTGGGAAGGCCTCAGACACTTACAATCATGGCAGAAGGCAAAGGGGACACAGGTGCCTCTTACGTGGCTGGAGCAGGAGGAAGGGGGTCGGGGAGGTGCTACACACTTTTAAACAACCAAAACTCCTGACAGCTCTATCACGAGAACAGCACTAGGTGGATGGTACTGAATCATGAGAAACCACCGCCATGATCCAGTCACCTCCCACCAGGCCCCACCTCCAACACTGGGAATTATAATTCAACATGAGGTTTGGGCAGGAGCACAGAGCCAAACCATACCAGCCCCTGTTCCCCCACAGCCACTCTTGTCACAGGCAGCTGTGACCAATGCACATGGTACCAAGAGTTGGCCTTTACAGACTTTTTTCCTATGGCTACCCCTCAAATCAGCACGCAACATTGCAGAGTCATGACTCTGGGGATGAGCTCTCTGCTACCTTCACACAGAGCAGGAGACCTTAACCCCAGAGCCACAGACCACGGAAGAGAAGCAGCTTCCCCTGAAATCATAGGCAGGATTTGAGCGTGACAGGGTGTGCAGTTTTCTAGGGAGAGGGGCCACAGTTTTCATCAGATTCTGAAGTGGGTCTATGAGCCCCAAACACCCCACAGGGAAACATGTCATTCCTTCAGTCCTTGACCCTCATTGATTTGTTTTCTGGTTGTTTATCCAAAAGCTTCAGGCAATCGTGTGACCTGGTGATGCCACGATGAACCAAATGCTGCTTCATCTTAGTTGGGAGAGGCTCCTATCTGCTGTTTTTTGAGAAATGTAATTGCCTAGAAGATCCAGAGCGTTTCTTCTGAGTAGCTCTGCCACTCAGACCCACATACATTATGTGGGAGCTTATACATGGAGGCCCTGGGAGGGAGGCATGGCTCGACTCCACTCCAGATGCTCACGGTCCCCCTGGTCATGCCCTCTATTAGAGCACCCCTTGGCCTTTCTCCTGGAATTGGAAGGGATCAGGATGAAGGCTGAAGCTTAGATTTTTGAGCAGAGGTAATTTCAAAAGGTGGAATCATAGCTTAAGAAACTCTCTGGGGATTTTTCCTGATGCAAAGCTAACAAGACATTGTGATAATTTCTCTGGAGCTGGCCTCATTCCAAGTTGGATTTTAAACGCAGATTATAAAGCAAACACCATCCCCCACAAGTATTAAAGGAGGGGAAAATAACAGAACGGGGGCTGCAAAAATGGTCTCTATTGTGGGACCAAAAGCCGTCAATCATGCAGGCTGACAGGCGTCAGAGATTGACAGACAGGCCCTCGCTCCTGACTTCAGTTATCAAGGGGAATGGGAAAAGTGTCTGCAAGAACATGTTAAATTGCCAAAGTCATTACCAGTCACCAATTACCAAAGAAAAGATAACAAGGTGTATTTTAGAAAAATCGATGCAACAACATGCATTTCAATACACTGAATTTTTTAGAACTTTCAAAAACAAAACGAACTATTTAGGGAATACACAATGGTTTTCAGTGAATACCAAACACTGGGCTTTGTAAAGTCATCAATATTCACTTTAGATTTGGCTCTGCTTTAGGGGAGCAGAGATCAAGCAGTAAACTAATATACTTCATTTTTTTCCGCCTGCAGTTCCACCCAAAGGACAAAATGATAACTGGAGGACCAGCTGGCTTTCTTGTAAACTTTTTCAAAGAAAGACCCGGGTGGTCACTGAGGGCACCTTCTGGGGCCCTGGGCATGGACAGGGCACAGGTCAAGTAGGTGATGGTGTGATGATGAGAGGAATGCATTTTTCCCAGGAGGTCCTTTCACACGACCCAGCACAGCTTCCTAATCATCTCCTTTGCACCCTCCCCTGGGCTGGCCCCTGGGGATGGAGACATTGAAGGACACAGTGCCTGCCCTATTGGGACTTGAAGTCGGGAGTGGCAAAAGGAGGCACATGAAGTCAACAGATTATAGGACAATGTAGACTCATGAGTTACTAGACAAGAATGAATGATGTGCAACAGGAAAGAGAGAGCCTGCTGCAGCCTGGAAGAGTCAGAAGAGGCCAGAGAGAGAAGGGAGCATGGCAGCCCATTCTTCGAAAATGAGGACATCTTTCGCTGGAGATGCAAATGCCTGAAAAGAAGGATGGTATAGCTTCGAAGTGGGAGAGTGCAGGGAGATGACAGTGATGGGACAGGAGTGAGCTCTACTGTGGTAAGCCTTAAATGACAGGCTGGGATGTTGGCCATCTTATGGGCCATGGGAAGCCATTGAAAGTTCTTGAGCAGGGTTGTGAAACAGCCAGAGTTAGGCAATGGGAAGCCAGCTCTGGCAATAATGCAGCGCATGGACAGAAGGATGACACTTCGGAGGGCTGTTGGAGCACATCCTGTGCAAGGGGCTGAAGTCCTGCACTTGGGTGGGGCATGGGGAAGTCCCAGTGGGCTGCTATCATACTGCATGCATGAGGCTTTCCCTGATCTCTGCCTTCTGACCTTCTGCTCAGATACCATGACTTCATGCCACCTCTCCCATCCACTGTTAGAACAGCTCCCTCCTTCTTGCAGCCTCCAAGGCTCTCTATTGAATGGCCTGTGTGGTATGAGCTGCACACAGTTGCCCCAGTAGTCCAGGTTAGAATTTCTGCAAGGACAGCAACTCATGCCTCTCTGAGCTCCTTCAGCACACAGTGCAGCCCCCCTCCCAACAGAGAGAAACGGATTGACATGGTGTGGCTCTGTGTCTCCACCCAAATCTCATCTTGTAGCTTCCATGATTCCCACATGTTGTGGGAGGGACCCCGTGAGGGATGATTGAATTATAAGAGTGGGTCTTCCCCATGCTGTTCTCATGATAGTGAATGGTTCTCACAGAATCTGATGGTTTTCTTTCTTTCTTTCTTTTTTTTTGAGATGGGGTTTCGCTCTTGTTGCCCAGGCTGGAGCACAATGACGTGATCTTGGCTAACCGAAACCTCTGCCTTCCAGGTTCAAGCGATCTCCTGCCTCAGTCTCCCAAATAGCTGGGATTACAGGCATGTGCCACACGCCCAGCTAATTTTGTAAATATTTTTAGTAGAGATGGGGTTTCTCCATGTTGGTCAGGCTGGTCTCGAACTCCCAACCTCAGGTGATCTGCCTGCCTTGGCCTCCCAAAGTGCTGGGATTACAAGCATGAGCCACTGTGCCCGGTCAGATCTGATGGTTTTAAAAACAGGAGTTGCCCTGCACATGCTCTCTCTTTCCCTGCTGCCATCCATGTAAGATGTGACTTCCTCCTCCTTGCCTTCTGCCATGATTGTGAGGCCTCCTTAGCCAGGTGGAACTCTAAGTCCAATAAGCCTCTTTCTTTTGTAAATTGCCTAGTCTCAGGTATCTTTATCAGCAATGTGAAAACGGATTAATATAAGGATAAACAGCAAAACCCTGAGTGGGACAAGCATTTCATGGTAGCGCTCAAGAAATACCAGAAGTGTCATGCATTTGCCCAGTGGATCACTCATTTTCAGCTTGGATCCAAGTTGCCAGAAGGATCTAATGTGATTGGATAAAAGAAGGCTTAGAAATCCTTCCCAATTCTGCAGTATGAGCAGGATCTTGAGGCTAAGACTGCTTAGAAAGAGAGAAAAGGTTTCTGGGCCTCAAAAAGGGAAAGTAATAGGCATGAGGTGGAGACATTTGTCATCAGTATTAGAGGAAAGCAAGCCCTTTTCCATATGATTGGTAGATGGCATGACCATATCATCAATTGTTCAAACAGGGACATGTTTGAGGGCGAAAGGGGCATTGTCTATAGTTTCTACATGATGGCAGGCTTTAATTGGGATGGTCCCTGAGAAAGTGTAATATGTGGTCACCATAATGATAGGCACTGCTGCTGACTGACCTTCCCGCTTCCCACCATGACTCCTTATATTTTGTAGGTGGTGGGAATATCTACTCTTGACCTTTCCCCATCCCTCATATGCTCCTCCCTCTCCCTAGGATTTAACTGGCAGGCGAATTTGCAATGAGGATGGAGTATGGCTCAGCCTCTTTTAGTTCTCTCTGTCTTTTGGGACAGCTGTCCCCAGCATTCAGGCATTCTCTCTTCCTCCACGTAGTCTACTTAAGGGGAATGTCTGTCTTTGTGGAAAAGGCCATGGTTGTCTAGTTGGCCAGTGCTTGGGCAGAGAGAGAACTATTAGGGAGCCTGGCTTGACCACTGACCTAAACCTTTAATTAGCCTCAGTGAAGATGGACCTGATAGTTTCAGTTCTGTCTGATTCCAATATCTCCTTTTCACAGTAGATTCTGTACTCAGAGCAGAGTGTGGCTATCATTCCCCCAAACCCAAAATCTGTCCTAAGCAGAGGCTGGGAATTTTCAGAGTTAAAAAGCCTGTATACAAGGGAGTGGTGCACATGCACAGGCCAGCATGAGGCCAGGACTGAGAACACACCAGTAGAACTTGAACTTGAGAAACACAAGAAAAAGAAAAATCTGGGCTGATTTATCCATGTGTGCCGATCCGGATGTGAGTTTTCACCAGTTTGTTTTGGGAAGGATATGGAAATTAATGATCAGAACCCCACAATATGTATGTATTTTAAAAATAAATTTCATTTCATTTAGGTAATAAATTACATGCAATAAAATTAACCAATTTGATTTCTGATGAATGTATACACCTTTGTAACTACCACACCAATCAACATATAGAGCATTTCCATGTCTCCAAAAACTGTCCTGTGCCCCTTCTCAGTCAATCCTTCCCTCAAAATGTCCCTCCCCAGAGAACCACTGATGTGATTTCCATCATTATAGATTAATGTAGTCTGTTCTAGAACTTCATGCACATGGATTTATACAGTATGTTTTCTCTTGCATCTGATTAATCTGTTTTGTAGCATGTATTGGTAGTTCTTTTTTCACTGCTGAAGGGTGTTCCATTGCATGAATGTGTCACAATTTATCTATGCACTGGTTGGTGGACATCTGAGGGGTTTCCCGTTTTAAGCTATTTTGAATAAAGCTGCTATAAACATTTGTGTACAAGCCTTTCTGTGGCCACGTGTTTTCCTTGGGTAAATACCTAGGCATTGCTAGGTCACACAATAACTGTATGTTTTTCTATGCACGGTGGTACATGCCTGTAATCCCAGCTATTTGGGAGGCTGAGGCAAGGAGGATTGCTTGAGCCCAGGAATTTGAGGCTGCAGTGAGCTATGATCACACGATTGCACTCTAGCCTGGGCAACAGAGCAAGACCCTGTCACTAAAAACTTTTTTAAGTGTATGTTTAAATTTATTTTAAAAAACCTGCACAGCTATTTTCTAAAGTGAGTGTACAATGTTACACGCTCCACCAGAAATTGTGTGAGTTCCAGTTGCTCGACGTACTCACTAACATTTGGTATTGTCAATTTTTAAAAATGTAAGTAATTGTAGTGGGTATGAGCATTACTTCATTGAGGTTTTAATTTGCATTTCCTTGGTGACTAATGATCTTGAACATCTTTTTATGGTCTTATTGGCCACTTGTATATCTTCTTTTGTGAAATGTCTGATTAAACATTTCACCCACTTTTAAATTGGTTTGTTTGTCTTAGGTTGTAAGAGCTCTTTAAATATTCTGGATCCAAGTCTTTTGTACTTTTGTGTTTTGTTTTTTGGTTTATAGTTTTAGGTTATATGTTTAGGTCTATAGTCCATTCAAGTTAATTTTTCTGTATGGTGTGAGGTAGGTGTCAAGGTTTATTTTTTTCCCATAAGGATACCCAGTTGTTCCATCACCATTTGTTGGAAAGGCTATCCTTTTCCCAACTGAATCATTCTGCACATTCATCAAATATCAACTGAACATATATGTATAGGTCTATTTCCTGACTCTGTTCTGTTCCATTGACTTAGCTGTGTATCCTTACATGAATACCACATTGTCTGAATACCACCATTAGCTTTACAATAAGTCTTAAAATCAGCTGGAGTAAGTCCTTCAGCTTTAGAATACCATACTATATATCATTTGTGATTGTTGGAAAAAAATGTGCTTGAATTAAATGTATAATAAATTGTATACATTATCCTTTCTTGGTGTGGGTTGTTCAGTCACTCTCAATCAATACATTTGTGGTCTTCAGAGAATCCTGAGTTAAAGTACTCATTTGGGTTTTGCAATAAATAAAGATCTGGACTGGTGGAGTCCTTGCCATAGCGGTCATGATTCTGATCGCAAACCAGACAACTAACCTCCTTTACAGGACGTTGCTCTTTAATAAAGTGAGTTCCTGTCTGGGTTTGCTCCTCCTGCCACTGGCACGTACAAGGCATCAACACATCTGCTGTCTGGTTTCTCCAGCTGTGGTGTGATGGAAAGAATTCCAGACTAGCTAGTTGCAGAGTGCCCTTCTCTGGCCTTCACCATAGAGCTGCTTGCGATTTTCACAAATGGCTTGAAAAGGCCTAAATTAAAGAGCCACGTTCAGGGCTCACAGAAGGTCCAACTGCTGGGTTGGTCCAACCCTCAGTGAATCTGAGCATTCCCAGCCAAGAGACCCCCTCAGGTGGGGTCTGCCACCCACCCAGAAACGGGACACATCCTAAATCCTCATCAGAGCCTGAACCTGAGTCAGGCATTAGCTAGAAATCCAAACAGTATCATTCCATTCTAAAGTGACTCTTTTCCCAAACTGCAATTTGACTTCAAACTTCAACCCTCCTGTAATTCTTGTTTCCCTGCAGTCAGTGTGTTTAGCTTTCAACTTGGTCTGCAGTACAGATCGGGAATCAAAAGATCTGGGTTCAGGTTCTGGCTCTGACACCTACTAATAGAGTGACCTTGGGTAAAACACTTTACATTTCTGAGAGTCTAGTTTTTCCTCTATGGAATAAAGATTCTAACATCTTCCTCACAGAGCTACTGTATACTATGGAAGTGTTTTATCAATATAAATCACAGTGCAAGAGTCCATGTAAAGGATGATGATTGTTTTTTCTCCTTTTAGACAAAATATAGCTAACAGAGAGGCATGAGGAACATGAGTGGTTCCTATAGGGGAAAAAGTGTGTGTGTTAGTTTGCTATGGCTGCTGTAACAAACTACCACAGACTTGGCTTGAAACAACGGAAGTGTATGATATCACAATTCTGGAAGCAAGAAGTTCAAAGTCAGTTTCGCTGGGCTGAAGTCAAGGTGTGGGCAGGATCATGCTTCCTTCTGAGGCTCCAGGGTAGACTCTGCTCCTGTTCTCTTCCAGGTGCTGGTGGCTGCCTGCCTTCTTTGAGCTTGTGGCCTTATCGCACCTCTGCCTCCATCTTTATATCACCTTCCCTTCTTCTGTGTCTACTTTTCCTCTGCCTCTTTCCCAAAAGGACATTTGTGACAGCATTTAGAGTCCATCTGGATATCCATTATAATTGCTTCATCTCAAGATCCTTCACTAAATCATATCTGTGAAAACACAGAGGTTTATCATATAGGTGGCATTCACAGTTCCAGGATGAGGCTCTGATATTTTTGGAGGTCATCATTTAGCCTGCTATTTTTTGTGTGTGTGTGTGTGTGTGTGTGTGCACATACACATGTGTGTTGATGGGTGTTATATAGAACAGGAAAGAAAAGCACATTCCCTGTAATTCAGTCTAAATGTCCCCTGTGAAAGTTTGCCTCTGAAGTCTTCCCTACACCTCCTGTAGAAGAATAGCCCCTTTATAGATTTCTAGAACATCAGAATTGCCAGGGCTTTTATGATTCCCCTAACCCAGGGGTTAGCTAACTACAGTTCCATGGGCCAAATCTGGTTCCTGCCTGTCTTGCCAAGTTGTATAGTTTTGACAGAGACCGTTCGACTAACAAAACCTAAAATAGTTATGATCTAGCCCTTCAGAAAAAGTGTGCCGGCTGTAGGCCTAGACCAATGCCTCCACCATACCGATGGAGAAACTGAGGCCCAGGGGTGCAGATGACATGCTCAAGCTCTCACAATGACTTGAGAATGGATTTCAGACCTGTGAGTCCAGCGCTCTTGCCCAACATGGACCTTTCCCAGGGTTCTCATCTGCCAGAACTTGCCCTTCTTTGGGCATGTGGATGACTGGAGCCCAGTGCCTGTCAGATTCCAGCAGGTGTCAGCCTCCTCTCTGGAAAATCTGTTAGCAGGGGCTGCAAGCAGACAGTGGAGGTTCAAGCAGATGCTGCATCACTTCTCAGTGAGTAGCTGCTGTGCCCAACATGGTGCCTGTTGAATAAGTGAATGGGTAATGGAATGAATAAATGATGTGGTCAAGGTGGTTTGAGGGACCTGAGCTGACATGGGCTGCCCAGCCTTTAGAGAACACAGGAAGTCTCGAGCTGGTGCAGTAGAAAGGATCACAGAGACAGTCCTAGCATTCAAATCTCTGGCCTGAGGCTATTATGGGGGCATAACCCCCAACTCACCACCCCCCAGGAGGCCACAGGAAAACTTGGAGTTTGCAGAAGTAGCTGAGCTGGTGAAGTCCACTGGCAACTCTCAGAGAGGTAGGGAGGGACTGTGGGGTCTTTAATGATGACTAGTTTGCAGCCTATTAATGTAGTGGTAATTAAGAATACTCATTTTATTAAAAGCCGTTTATTGTAATAGTGCATGCAAATCTGGAGAGTGGCATTGTGCTCACGTACCAATCAACATAGGTCTATTGTGGCTCTGTGGATGGCAGGTCGCTGCGTCACTAATTGTTAAGAGTTTAGGGTCTAATTTTAAACCCTTTTAATTCCATTTGAAATAATTGCCCTAATGAAATTCAAAGCACTCAGAGGCAGCCATGGAAAAAGTGGATGGTGCCCCCGCCGTGGGCCCCCAGGGAGCTGGGCTTTGAGAGTTGTGGCAGGGACTGAGCTTGTCCTGGGGCTACACTGGCTGCTCTCTTCCCATAAGACGAAGCCAGCTCCAGTGAAGGGTGGGAAGGTTCCTCCAGGGCCAGGCCCCTGTCTGCAGTGCTAACAGCAGCTGAGGCTGAGAAGGAGTCAGTCTAGGTGGAGAGGAAACACAGGGAGAGGATGCTGTCTAAGTCATTTCTGTAAGCCACACAGGGATAGGATCTGCAGAGAGGAGAGGGGAGCCCCTGTCCAAAGACCAATGTTTTTAGCTCAAACGGCATTGTGGCCTTAATTGACAGACCAACTGAACTCAGGAATCAATATAACAAAACTCCTTCTGATGGCTTCCTGCATGCCAGGTGCTCCCCCAAGCACTTTATCTCACTTAATCCTCACAGCTGCCTTATGGGGTGGATTGCATGATTTCTCCATTTTACCACCGAGGGAACTGAGGCTGAGAGAGGACTAGTATCTTTTCAAAAGTCAAACAGGTTAAGTGGTAGAGACAGACTTGAGCCAAGGCTTTTCTGTCTGTCTTCTCAGAGGTTATCTGTCCAGTCTACAAAATCCTGTGGAGGTGGGTCTGAAGTCAGCATTGGGCAACTAGGGTGCAATGCCCATTCCTTTATGCCAGTGGTTCTGAGCCTGACTGGGGACCACAATCACCTGGGGAGCTTTGTAAGAACAGATTTCTGAGCCCCACGCCAGATTCATGGAATCAGGATCTTTAGGGACTAGGGCCTGAGAATCATTATCTATTATATGCTGCCCATGTGATTCTGATGGGGCCAGTCCATGGATTGGCTTGGGGAACTCTTGCCACAAGCTGCTCTCTTTCTATTGTTCGTCCCCAGTGCCATGTTATATTGTTCATTCTCTTGCTGCTAATAAAAACGTACCTGAGACTGGGTAATTTATAAAGGAAAGAGGTTTAATTGACTCACAGCTCCACATGGCTGGGGACACCTAACAATCATGGCAGAAGGTGAAGGAGGAGCACAGGCACATTTTACATGGAGGCAGGCAGAAAAGCGTGTGCAGGGAAATTGCTCTTAATAAAATTATCAGATCTCATGAGATTTATTCACTATCACAAGAACAGCATGGGAAAAACCTGCTCCCATGATTTAATTACCTCCCACTGGGTCCCTCTCATGACACATGGGGATTATGGAAGCTACAATTCAAGACAAGATTTGGGTGGGGACACAGCCAAACCATATCACAAGTCTAGTCCATGGCGTGTAAAAGGTGCTAAGAGCCTGTTGAATACAGCTCGTCATCAGAGGTAAACATCTTCTGCTGAGTGCTAGTGTAGCTTAATGAACAAAGTGTTCTGGAAGCACAGTCTTGAGAAACTATCTTAATTGAAAGCAGAGGTGAGTCTATTGAAGCCACCACAGAAATAATTTTTGCTCAAAGGGTAAGTGGAATCTTGGCAGGTGGGAGAGCAGAGGAAGAGCATAACAGAGAAAGGGAACAGTAGCATGAGCAAAGACTCAGAAGCTTGAAAGTCTGGCATCTGGCAAACAGACCCTAAGATGATCCCTATGATCCCTGCCTTCTGGTGTTCATGCCTGAGTGTGAGTGGGACCTGTGACTTGTTTCCGACCAATATATTATGGCAAAGATGATATGTCACTTCTGTGATGACATTACTTTCCAAAGACTCCATCTTGCTAGCAGTCTTGCTCTCGCTCTCTCCCACTGGCTTCAAAAAGGCAAGCGTTCATGTTGTGCACTGTCTATAAAGAGACCCACATGGCAAAGAACTGTAGGTGGTGTGTAGGAGTTGAGACATCAGTCCTTCAACTTCAAGGAACTGAAGTCTGCCAACAGACTGAATGAACTTTAGAGTGGACCCTTCCCTACTCCAACCTGAAGATGAGAATGCAGCACAGCCAACACCCTGGTTGCAGCCTGTTGAGACCTTGAGGCAGAGAACCCAGTTAAGCCAGGCCTGGACTCTTGATCCACAGAAACTGAGATAATAAACTATGCTCTTTTTTGTTTGTTTTTTGTTTTTGTAGAGACAAGTTCTCACTATTTTACCCAGACTGATCTCGAACTTCTGGGCTCAAGCAATCCTCCCACCTCGGCCTCCCAAAGTGCTGGCATTACAGATGTGAGCCACTGTGCCCAGCTGTATGTTGTTTGAAGTTGCTAAATTTGTGGCCATTTGTTACTCACAATAAAAAATGAATACAACATTTGGACTCAGAAAATGATGTCCCCAGATGTGGTGTGTTGACATGCTAAAAGGAAGAAGCAGCCTCAGGGTTTCTCTTTGACCTTCCCCTGCCTCCCTGTCTCTCTGATTCTCCTTTTTTCCTCAAAGCACCAAGAGAGGGCTTTCTCTGGAAGTTCCCTTATCTGACTAAGAAAACTTCTTCCAAAATAAATGTGATTGTCTTAAAACTCTTCCTAGGCCTGTCATTAAATAACTAGGAAAGGTTAACTACCAGAGAAGAGAAGAGACTGGGAGTTGTCACCATGCTCAGACAGACTTTTCATCTATTTTTCTGAGAGATTACCTGGGAGACTGTATCTGCATAATAAGACAACCTTTGTTCACAAAGCAGTTCTTCCCCTCACCTTTCTGTAACTAGTCCACAAGCTATTGTTTATCCTTTGGTTTCATTCAGCATCCAAAGAGAATCATTGACAAACCATTGTCTGGTTTTCAGTTTCATTCCTTTACAACATCCTTCCATTTCCATCCCCTCAATGAAGAGGGTATTTACACATCAACCATCTGGCCCTTTTCTAGAGTTTTCATATTTTGTATGACTTTTGTGCATATGTATACATGTAATACATTTGTTATACTTTCTCTTGTTAACCTGCATTTGCTATAGGGGTGTCAGTCATGATCTTTTATGATAAGAAGGCAAAAAATCACCCCCTTTCTGTCTCTACAAGCATCTACAAAGAATGGCAAGAAAAGCAGTGTAGCTAGGATGGTCTTCAATCTTTTTGCTCATCTAACACATCTCTCATCAGAAACTGTGGCTGTTGATAGCAATATAGAAAGTTAGGCTGCAAAGAGAGATAGGACCTTCAACATGAGGGGCCTTTTGAATCATGTAAACAAGCGTGGGCTTTCTCCCATAACATGTAAGAGGGATGGAGTTTTAGGATGGGGTGACATGGTTAGATATGTATTAAAGAAATATTACTTTGGTGCCCAGAGCCTAGGATGTGTTAGAGGCAGGGAGACCTGGCAGGCCATTACAATAAATAGTTCAGGCAAGAGATAGTAAAAGCTTGAACCAAAGGAGAAGCACTGAAGATAAAGAGAAAGGTAACTTGCATTTTGGAGGAGAAGGGGGAACATTGAATAAGATCATATTTCTTCCGCTCTCAAAGATTTTCAGGAAAAAAAAACATTCTCCCTAATACCCTCCTTGTGTCCAATACTCTAACAAGGCTGACTTCATTGACTTGGTTTCAAAGATCACCTTATTGGTGATATTGGTTTTTTTTTGTTTTTTTTTTTGTTGTTTTTTTGAGACGGAGTCTCGCTCTGTCGCCCAGGCTAGAGTGCAGTGGCCGGATCTCAGCTCACTGCAAGCTCCGCCTCCCGGTGATATTGTTACAAAGTGTTCTGGGGCTTCCTTCTTTCCCCAAGCACATTGCATGGTATTCTTGCTTTCTTGGGGGCAGCTGTGACTGTTTTCATTTTATAGAGTCCCAGAGAATGAGGTGAAATCACTCCCATAACGTCTTTCTGATCAAATGCCACTTACTATGTCATCTGTTGCCTCCCAAGGGATTTAGCACTTCTCCTCTTCTGCAGAGAAGCTATTTAGACCTTAATAAGATCTTGCAGAATGAGTGGTGAGTGCAAAGACAGAAATCTTGACCCTTCACCATCCATCCATTCTTTCAACATTTTTGACACTAGGTATAAGGAATACCAGAGTTAAGTAAGAAATAACCTTATCCTCAAGGCATTCATGATCTACTGAGAAAGCCAGATGAGTAAAGGAACAATTGCAGCAAAGATTCCTACACTTGAGGCTTACGTTGAATGGTCTGGGATTCCCAAGGAAAGAACTGATGTATTGCTCAAGCTGAGAGATTGTCCAAGCAGAGGGTTCAGCTAATGCAAATGCATAGGGACATGAAAAGACACAATACCTCTGGAAATAAATAAATGTAGCACAGGATTCAAAGGAGGGAGGGAAGAAGAGTAGTGGGCCTTAAGTAGGAGAAGTCAGTGTGGTCCAGGCCATACAGGGCATTGTGTGTCTAAGAGGCTTGGACCATATTTTGTAGGCAGGAAGACTCACTAAAGAAGAGTAAGCAAGGGAGAAACACAGTCATAGTTTCATCCTAAAAAGTTTATTTTTGTGTGTTGTGATCTTACCTTACAAACTGGGCACTGTTTTTGGTGCTCCATCTCAGTGAATGAGGCCAAAACTCTGAAAGTAATCCAAAACATACTTCTTCCTCCAATCATCAGGCCCTGTCTATGTTACCTCCTTAATATCTCTTAACATTCACTTCTCTTCCATTCCACTGATCAAGTCTAATTTGTTAAATTTTTTATGATTGGTGCTTCCCCCCTTCTGCTTTGTTGAGGTACAGTTGACAAGTAAAATGATTTGTTTTTTATATGCTAAAAAATATTTGCTTACTCCAGCGTTACAAAGATTCTCTCCTGTTTTCTTCTAGATGCTTTATAATTTTAGCTATTATATTTAGATCTGTTATTCACTCAAATTAATTTTTGTGGATGGTGTTAGGTAGGAGTTGAAGTTCATCTTTTATCATGTTTATTCTAGCACCACTTGTTGAGAAGACTTTCATTTCCATATTTAATTGCCTTGGGGTTTTTGGTAAAATTCAAATAACTGTATATGTGTAGGTTTATCTTTGGACTCCATTCTCTTCCATTGATCTAATTGTCTATCCTTATCTCCACCCTACACTATCTTGATTACTCTAGTTTTACAAGCTTTTTATAAGTCTTAAAATAAGGTAATAACCTCCAACTATGTTCTTTATTTTGATATTATTTGGGCTATTTGAAATCCTTTGCAATATCATACATATATATTAGAAACAACTTGTCAATTTCATTTAAAAAATCAGCCTATTGATCTTACTACTGGGATTGCATAGTATCTATAGATATTTGGGGGGAAATGGATATTGTAACATTGAGACTTCTAATTCATAAACATGGTATATTTTTTCATTTATTTAGGTCTTCTTTAATATTTTGTGATTTTTCAATGTAAAGGTCTTGTACATATTACATTAAATTTATTCCTGAATATTTTATACTTTTATGCTATCATGAATGAAATTTTCTAATTGTTTACCACAAATATATACAAATAAAATTGCTTTGTGTATATTGACCTCACATACTAGTGATCTTGCTAAATTAATACATTAGTTTGCATAGTCTTAAAATTTTATTACTTAAAAGGTTTTTACATAAATAGTCATATCATTGCTGAATAAAGGCAGTTTTTTTGTTGCTGTTTGTTTGTTTGTTTGTTTGTTTTGAGATGGAGTCTTGCTCTGTTGCCCAGGCTGGAGTGCAGAGGCATAATCTCAGCTCACTGCAAGCTCCACCTCCCGGGTTCACGCCATTCTCCTGCCTCAACCTCCTGAGTAGCTGAGACTACAGGCTCCTGCCACCATGCCCGGCTAATTTTTGTATTTTTAGTAGAGATGGGGTTTCACCTTGTTAACCAGGATGGTCTCGATCTACTGACCTCGTGATCTGCCCACGTCAGCCTCCCAAAGTGCTGGGATTACAGGCATGAGTCACCACGCCCAGCCGAATAAAGGCAGTTTTAATTCTTTTCCAATATTTATTTCTTTTTCTTCCTTATTGTACTGGCTACAATTTCCAGTGCAATGTTGCATAGAAGTGGTGAGAGCAGACATCCTTGCCTTGTTCTCAGCATGAAGTGGAAAGTGTTCAGTATTTCACCTACTACATAGGATATTCACTGTAGGTTGGAGTAGTTGCTGTTATCATCACTGTTGGTGTTGTTTATGCACCAACAGGACCAGTCTGCTCTTAAGTACCAGTCTGCTCTTCATCAGTCTGAGGAAGTTTTCTGTGAGCTGAATGTATGCTGAGTTTCTCAAATGATTTTTCTCCCTTATTTTTGCAATGTGGTAAATTACATTGATTTTCAAATGTTAAATCAACCTTGCATTCCTGGGATAAACCTCACTTGGTTATGATGCAGTATCTTTTTTACATATTTCCAGATTTGATTTATAATATTTCATTAAGGATTTTTGAACCCATATCCAGGAAAAATATTGGCATATGACTCTTTTTAATTGTCTGGTTTTGGTATTGAGTTTTGCTGGCTTTATAAAAATTAGTTGGGGGTTGTTTTATCTCTCACTATTTTCTGAAATAATTAGTGTGAGATTGAGGCTATTTATCTTTAAGTTTAATAGAACTTACCAGTGAAATATTTTTTATGGAAAAGTTTTTTATTACAAATTCAAATTTGTAATCCAGTATTGTAATCCAATATTCTATATAATCCAGGCCTCATCCAATATTCTATTTCTTCTTATGTCGATTTTGGAAAGTTGTGTTTGCATGTGTGTGTTTTTAAGGAATTTGTCAATTTCATCTAGGTTGTCAAATTTATTGGCAAAAATTGCCTTATTTTTATTTTAATATCTGTAACATCTGTGATTTCTCTTTTATCCTTAATAGCGTGTGTTTTCTCTCTCTCTCTCTCTCTCTCTCTCTCTGTCTCGCTCATCAGTCATGCCAGGGGTTTTTCAATCTTTTCAAAGAATGAAATTTAATTTTGTTAATTCTCTCTCTTCTTTGCCTTTTTCTTTGATTTATTTCTGCTCTTGTCTTCACTAGTTCCTTTCTTTTACTTAATTTGATTTAATTTTCTCTTCTTTTTTGAGCATATTAAGGCAGAAACTTAGATAATTTATTTTAAAATCTTTCTTCTTTTCCAACATGAACATTTAAATATACACACACATACACACATAAATTTCCCTCTCAACACTGCTCTGATTATATCCCACAGGTTTTTATATGTTGTATATTCATTATCATTCATTTCAAGATATTTCACATTTTCCTTTGTGATTTTTTCTTTGACGCATTGGTTATTTAGATGTGCATTCTTCAATTTCTAATTATTTGGAGCATTTCCAGATATTTTTGTGTTAATTGAATTTTAATTTAAATCCACTGTTGTCAGAGAACATACTCTGTAAGTTTCCAATCTTTTGAAATTTTCTGGAATTTATGGTTCAAAAGATGGCCTGTCTTGGTAAGCATTCTGTATACACTTGAAAAGAATGTATATCTCGCAGGCATTGAGGTAGAGTGTTCTATAAATGTGAATTAGGTAAAGTTGATCTATAGTGTTGTTCAAATTTTCTATATGTTTACTTATTCTTTCTGCCTAGTTGTTCCATTAATTGCTGAGAGGGTGATGTTGAAATGTCCAACTATGATAGCCAATGTTTGTTTCATTTCTTTTGAGGATCCATTAATAGACACATACACATTTACAACAGTCATGTCCTTCTGATGAATTAACCCTTTGATCATTATGAAACAACTCTCTTTATCTCTAGTAATATTTCTTGTCTCGAAGTGTAATATGTCTGCTATTAATATAGGCACATCACCTTTCATAAGTTCACTGTTTGCACAAGAAAAAAGCATGGTGTATCTTTTCCCTTCAACATATCTGTGTCTTCACATGTTAAATGTATTTTTCGCGGATCGAAAAGAGTTGACTCTTGCACTTTTCTCCAATCTGAGAATCACTGGACTTCAGTGTTTTCAAAGTAGTACAACGAGGGGCTTAGCCAGCTGAATGAAGAATTGCCTTCCAGCTCTGTCTTTATGACTCTGCCATCTTCAATGGCAGAAGACTCTTTGAGTCTCTGTGGCACCTTTCCCTTAGCAAAGGGACCTGCTTGTCACTTGGCGTGCTATGATTTGGAGCTGGGACCCAGAGTATAACCATCCAAGGGGATTGAACTGAGGCGGGAGGCAGTGTGGTGTTGGTTGGTGCAAATGTGTAAAGAGTATCAACCTTTGACTATCTTTTCCACATGTTTTATGGTCTTGCTTTCATAATCCTTCTTTTTCATCATAGTCATACTCCCCCAATTCTATCTTTGGCAATACTTTCCCTTAATTATTATTTTCTTGTGGTTGAAAAGGTGCTACTTTGAAGAACATACTCAAGGAAATTTCTCCTGTCATTTCCTCCTCCTTTGTCCTTCCAAAATGCAGAGAGTTGCTTTGAAAAACTTGCTAGAGGATTTCTTTCAAGGAAAGAGAAAAAAAAGCAGAAGGAAGAAACTAGAGCACATGGAAGGCCCGGTGTGCTTTAGATCTGTGTTATGAGACCCTCACGCCACCTTAGGAGGTGGTGCTATTATTGTCCTTGTTATACAGACAAGGAAACAGCTTAATGAAAATAAGTAACTTGCCCAAGGTAGTTATTGCTACGTGTCTAGTATGCAGCATGTCTGCACTGTGTACTGTACCTACTACAGTGGGGATACTGTTAGTTGCCTATTCCTCATCCACATCCCCACTTCTTCCTTTCTTTCTTTCTTTCTTTCTTTCTTTTTGAGAAGGAGTCTCGCTCTGTTGCCCAGGCTGAAGTGCAGTGGTGCAATCTCAGTTCACTGCAACCTCCGCCTCCCAGGTTGAAGCAATTCTCCTGCCTTAGTGTCCCGAGTAGCTGGGATTATAGGAGCCCACCACCACACCCAGCTATTTTTTGTATTGTTAGTAGAGATGGGGTTTCACCACTTTGGCCACGCTGGTCTCGAACTCCTGACCTCAGGTGATCTGCCCACCTCAGCCTCCCAAAGTGTTGGGATAACAGACTTGAGCCACCACACCCGATCTCCACTTCTTCCTTCCTAATAGAATTCCTCCCTCACATGAGTCACAGGGAAGCAGATCCCATCCCAGCTCTATGGATGTAGCTTCTGATTAGTCTAACAATCCATGTGTGGCCTTCTCCTGAAATCAATTATTGCTCCAGGGATGGACTGGCAAAATAATTGGCTCAGTCAGACTGAAGGGAAGGATTTGTAACCCACGTTAGTGGGAGACACTCACTCCCTCTTCTGCTAGATGTCAACTAGGAAGATTGTATTCCTTTCTGGCCAGGGGAGGGGAGGGTCTACTTTAGGATAAAGCCAGTGTTGGGTATGGCAGAGTGAAGAGAGAAAGTAGACCTATATCTTTGATGACATTAACCCACCAATTAATTGTACCACCCCTGCAGCCTGCACTAGCCCTAGTGTTCTCATGGGAAATAGTAAATTTTTGGATAGCTTAAGCCAGTTTAAATAGTATTTCATGTTTCTTGAAATCAAAGTCACCCCAGTTGGAAAAGTCAGAGATCAAGTCATCGATGGACTCCGGATCTGAAGGTAGAAACTTCCAGATCCTGAGCCAATGCTCTTAAATGCTCAGCGCTGGGCTCCCTCCCTTCCAGTTAGAGTTTGTGACCTCTCCCTTACAGATGAGAAAGCTGAAGTTTAAAGGGAGAAGTGATTTGTCCAGGCTCACAGAGTTAGCAAGTGGCTCACCCTGGCTCAGAATTCATGTTTATCTGACTGCAAAGCCCACACTTTCTACATGCCTCTGGTGGCTTCCCACACTTGAGGCTGCCACCGTTCCTGTACCTTTGACTCCAAACAGAGGCCTCTCCGTCACCAAATAATGTGATCAAATCAAACCTTCTTTCCATACAATTAGAAAACATAACAGGTTACAGCAAAAAATGCAAAAACCTCCAAAGCCGCTCAAAGCTAATTAATTTCTATTACTAGTGAGAGAAGAACCACTTAACATGTCTTTTCTTATTCAAATTACCATTGACGGCACCTGCTTTTTTATTCTTGGGAAATCCTGCTACAATGCGGGTAAATTATGTAAGACTGTAGAATTTATGAAGATAAGGCAATTAGCATTACAAAACCGAGTCCGGGTTACAATTTCTGGGGAACAGAAAGAGTTATGATGCTCCCTTAAATGGCCCAGTGAAGTCTCACAGATTGAGTTACTCCTGTGGTCGTCAGGAAAATTGAAGGCGAAACGGTGCCATGATGGTGGGTAATTAATTGTCTGGGCCCTTTGGTGATGGGGCTGTCTGTGCTGTGGAGGAGGCAGCCAGGGCTCTGCCTGTTCCCTCAAGAAGGAAAAGAAACTGAACAGGGTTTCTGGGTTTGGGAGGAAGAGAGGGGAAGAGGAAGTTCCTCCTGAAGTCCCTGGTCCTTTAGGTCAAGGAGGGTCCTGCTCTGAGGACTGCCCTCTTAGATGGTTTTCAAAAATCTCCATCCTGCCTTGCAGCCCCAACTCTCAGCACAGTTGCCACTGGGCAGGTGCTTCCTTAGAGTGTTTAGATGTGCTGCTTAGATTTTGCATCTGAGGTAGGAGGACTTTTTTTTTTTTTTTTTTTTTGAGACAGGGTCTTGCTCCACTGCCAAGGCTGGAGTGCAGTGGCGTGATCATAGCTCACTGCAGGCTTGACTTCCTGCCCAAACAATCCTTCCACTTCAGCCTGCCAAGTAGCTGGGACCACAGGCATGTGCCACTACACCCAGTTAAATTTTTTTTCATTTTTGTAGAGACAGGATCTCCCTATGTTGCCCAGACTGGTCTCAAACTCCTGGGCTCAAACAATCCTCCCACCCCAGCCTCCCAAAGTGCTGGGATTACAGGTGTGAGCTGCCACACCCTATTTAAGAGTACTCTTATAGACACCCTGGATTAACAGGGGTATTTGACTTAATAGCCACAGAGGGTGGGCAGGTGAGTGGTATGGGTCCCTAGAAATTGTGTGCAAAATTTAGGATACGTGTATGTTCTTTTCTGTAAGAGATTCTGCAGCTTTTATTAAATTCTGAGTGAGTTTTAGGCTGCTTCTATCCCTGGCCTAGTTGGAACTCACATTACATAGTTGGAAGGGCAGAGAGAGACAGGGCTTTCCCACCACCCAGCTAGCTGCCTAGCATCTGCCTGTTGCTGGTTTCCCATGGATAGGCCCATCCAGTACCCACTGTTTCCAGGATCAGAACCAAGGCTGCAGCACCTGCCTTTGGTGTTCCTCACTTGAATGTCAACTGCTTACCATCCAGCTAGCCCCTATAGCTAGGTCAGCTTCCTGGGTAGGTTAACGGTGGCTCATACAGTGCCTTTGTGTGAACTAGAAGATGGCACACTTCCCCTGGGAGGATGTAACCCTGCACAGTGTCCTACTATTTGGCAAGCTTGGCAAGCAGCACTCTAGCTGGATTCCAGCCCCTATTGGCCACCTTGACTTGTGCCCTTGTGTAGTGTACAACGTGCACAACCGTACATTCCTTGTTCTCAAATTCCTTACCTCAGGGGCCGAGTCACTGACTTACTAGTTATTTTATTTTATTTTATTTTTTTCTGGTAAAGACCTGACCAAGCTCTAGGTAGGCCTGGCCAGCAGAATAACTGATTTAGTGTCCAGGAGACCAGTTAGCTGGAATCATACATTTCCTTATGGCAAAGCAGAAGCACCGAGTATAACACTCACCTCTAGCTGACCTCAAAGCCAGGCAAGGCCCATCTAGAAATGGCCAGGCAGGAGGAAGAGCAAGTGCAGAAGCCCTGAGATGAGAAACATACCAGTGTGTCTGAGGAATAGTGATCAGGCTAGAGAGACCAGAGTAGCAGGAAAGCAGTGAATGAGAGTGGGAGCGAGGTTGTGTGGGGCTTCACTGGCCATTGCAAAGACTTTTTTGATTCTGAGTGAGAGGGGAGTGGGAAGCTTTGGAGGATTCAGAGCAGAGGAGGGGAATAATCTGACCTGACTTTTTTAAAGAATACAATGGCTTCTCTATGGGGTGTCAGTGTCAGGAGCTAGTGTAGAAGCAGGGAGACAGAAGCTTGTTGATGAAAAAGCCAAACTCTGTAAAATATTTGGAGAGATTTATTCTGAGCCAAATGTGAGAACTGTGACTGATGACACAGCCTCAGGAGGTCCTGAGAACATGTGCCCAAGGTGGTTGGGTTATAGCTTGGGTTTTATACACTTTAGGGAGTCATAAAACATCAATTAATATGTGTAAGATATATGTTGGTCTGGTCCAGAAAGGTGGAGGGGAGGCTTACAGGTCATAGGTAGATTCAAAGATTTTCTTATTGGCAATTGGTTGAAAGAGTTATTATCTAAAAACCTGGGATCAATAGAAAGGAGTGTCTGGGTAAAGATAAGGGGTTGTGGAAACCAAAGTTCTTATTATATAGATGAAGTCTCTCAGGTGGCCACCCTTAGAGACAATGGATGGCAAAGATTCTTATTTTGAAAGGTGCTAGACTCTCAGTTAATCCCTTCAGGATTGAGGGGGGAAAGATCTACTTATGCTAGCAGAGATTCTTTATAGATGCAAATTTTCCCCCACAAAAGACAGCTTTGCAGGGTCATTTCAAAATACAGCAAAGAAACCTATTTTGGAGTAAAATATTTTGATTTCTTTCTTTATTTGTTATGTGATGTTATGCCAGACTCAGGTTGGAAAGTAAGCCATGTTATGGAGAGTTAATAAAACCAATCTGATGAAATTTTATGATTTGTAGGACAAGACTCCCCAGGCCCTTTAGATATGAATTTGGGCAAGAGAGAAAGAAGACTGGAGTTTAGTCTTCAAGCTGTTAAAACTATCTATGTAGATAGGAGGTCTAATAACTTCAATCAAGATGGAAACTGTATAGACAGTGAGAAGTAACTGCATTCAGGATATACGTTTAAGATACGGTCAATAGGGTTTAATGATACATTGGATGTAGGATATGAGAGGAGAAAGGAGCCAAGAATGCACCAAGGTTTTTGGCCTTGTAAAATGGAAGAGAATAGAGGGTGTGTCTAGATGTTATTTGAGAGCTTGGCAACACAGGCATACTCTGTCTCTGTTTTGTGGCTCTGATTGCAGGCCAAAATCTCTCCACCTATAATCTTCCCCTCCAGGACAGCACAAGGTGACAGCACAAGGTCTACTCGCCTTTGCCCCATAAGTGCTGCTCTTTACTTTCTTCAAGAATATCATCCTGACATTTTCTGCTAAACCGCTGCCTTGTAACTGAACGTCAGATGTCATCCATCCATCCATCCATCCATCCATCCATCCATCCATCCATGCACTTATGACTAAATGAGTCATTACTTTCAATGGCAAAGCCATAATTACTTTTGCACCGACCTAATGTTTACTGAGGACCTACCATGTGTAAGACACCGATCTTGGCACAAGCAATACAACAATGACCAAGACAGTCATGGGCACTGTGTCTCAGAGTGTAAGCTTCCTCTGGACACTTGTGCTAAGAAAGCACCCTATTTGCTTAGGGCCTACCATCTAACCTGCCCATGTACCTGGTTCCACACTATTTATTTGTATTTTAACCTTGCTAACCATTCAGGGAGACCTGGGAAGCCCTTGGGCTTTATTTCTCCTGTTCTCTGTCATTTCTTCAGCAACCAGATGCTCAGTTACTGCAGTAACAGGAATTGGAAGCCCTCTGAGACATGCATCTTAGGCACAGAGGTTTTTTTCAACCACTATTCTCAAGCCACACATTCCATGGGTTTCTACAGAAGGCTTAGGAAGGCAGTTGAGGACACTAGTTCCTGAAACTCTTTCCACTTGTTTACCTGTGTTATTTTGGGACCCCCAACTGGCATGGTCCAGGCCAATGGGCTGACAAGGGGCATTGAGACCTAGGACTTGACCCATCCCCAAGACAGGGGCAATGACATACCCAGAAAGAGCTGGTGTAGGTTCTGAAAGGAAGTCCAACTGGGCAACAGATCATAGCAGAGGTGGGAGGGGCTACATTCAGGTAGGGAGAGGGTGTCACAACCCATTCAAGTTCTTCTTTCCCACTGCACAGAAAAAGCCAATACATTGAGACAGCAGGTGTTGCAGTAGCGAGTTTAATAATCACAAAGTGGCTGAGCAAGGAGAATGTGAGCTACTTCTCAAATAATTCCCCTCCTGAGAATTTGGAGACTAGGGCTTTTAAGAATTGTTTGGTGGGCAGGGGGCTAGGGAATAGGTTCTATTGATTGGTTGAGCTGGGGATGAAATCATAGGAGTACCAAAACTGTCTTTGTACACTGAGTCAGTTCCTGGGTGGGGGTCACTGGTCTGGGTGTCATCAGTTGGTCCACTGGAATGCAAAGTCTGAAAAATATCTCAAAGACCAGTCTTAGGTTTCACAATGCTATTTATAGGGGAAGTTGGGGAAGTTACAAATCTAATGACCACTAGTGACTCCTAAGTAGTAAGCAATTACAGATAGGCAAGTTAGAAAACAATGACTAGTTATTATTTAACTATGCCTACATGTTAGCAAAATTCAGGCCCCTATCATAATTCAAACCGTGTGGCTTTTCATTTGTTTTATAAAGGTGATTTTGATCCCTGAATGAATAGGTAGTTATTTTTGGGAAGGAACTATTATCATCCTTTCTTTAAAGTTAAATTACAAACCAAATTTCTCCCATAGTTAGCCTGGTCTACATGCAGAGATGAGCAAAGGCAAGTTAGCTTGTAAGGTCAGAAGCAAGATGGAGTCAGCTGTATTAAATTTCTCTCACAGTTAAAATTTTGCAAAGGTGGTTTCAAGGGCAGTGTTCAGGACCACCTGTATGGGAGGTTGAAGAATATCATCCTCCCCATCAGGACAAGATCTGATTGTCCAGGACCTCCAATGAGGCACACACAGCGTGGGAGATGCCCAGGGGCTGATGAGAACATGCACATTGGTCTTGGACTACTCATAGATTTGGGACATCAAAAGCCCCTGGGAACCATTGACCCATCACTTTACATACTGAGGTTCTGAGCACAATTATCCCTCATTTTATAGATAACCCAGCTGGCATTTAGAGACAGAATCATCAGGGGCCCCAGAACCAGGGCAGAGCTGCAAGGATTTGTTGGTCTTCAGTCACATCCCTAAAGCTGCTGCTTCTGCCAAAGGGAATCTTCTAGGCTGCACTGTCTTGCCATGGGCACTAGATGGCTTTGGATCTACCAAACATGGAAAGCGAAAGACAGCCTAAAATCCACCCTCATGTACCAACCATGTGCCAGGCTCTGGGGTGATTACATCAGCACAGCGTCACTTTTAATCTTGTAAAGCTGGTATCATTGTGATCAGCTCCCATTTCATAAAGGAAATGGAGGTTAGAGAGGTCAAATCACAGAGTTGCGTTCACTCCCTCCCTGAATCCATACACGTGGATTAAAGTCTTGGTCCTACCACTTATGAGGGAGCAAATTTGAGAAAGTTAGGAAAATTATCTGGTGCTCGATTTCCTCATTTGTGATATGGGCTAAGAATACATACTTCAGAGGGTTGTGGTGAAGATTAAAATGAGTTAGAATATGTAAAGTACCCAGCCTGGCAGATAGAAGGCATCAATCTATATTTATGCCCCTCCAATCCCCACAGATTCTGGGGCCTCCAAACCATGGGAAGTCCAGAGGAGAAAAGGCATTCTTACTCAAGGAGTCATTCACAACCGAAGGACAGGAGGCAGGCTCGTGGGAAAGGAGTCAGTGGTGCATAAGGCTGCCAGATTTAGCAAGTTAAAATGTAAGATGTCCAGTGAAAGTTTAATTTAATTTAAATTTCAGATAAATGACATATAATTTTTTAGTTAAGTGTGTCCCATCTGGCACACCTGTATTTTATCCGGCAAAAAAAAAAAAAAGGTGGGCTTCAGATCAGACTGGGACCTGTTGCTGGTCCCTCTGGGAGCCCAGCAGGTTGGCTTTCAATTCCTCATGCAAGATGCTAGAGGAGCCCGCTAGCATAGTTGGGCCTCCAGGCACCACCCATTCAAGGTGCTCTGCTGGGCCCAAGGGCTTCACAAAAGAATAATTGACTAGTAATTATCATCAGTTAGAAGCTCTGAGCACGAGCCTTTTCAGCACAGAAGTGGATCCTGGTTTTTAAAAGGATTTGCAGACTTGAACAAATGCCTTTCTTAATCGGTACAAATTGTTCCTTGAAATAGGCGGGAGCAATGGGTCCACTTCTTCTCCTTCCAGTTAATGAGCAGTCAGCATCATTCCTGGGAGTCTGGACTCTCATTTGTGCTTCTGAGGTGCAGGTGATGGAGGTGGAGGTAGGGCTGGCACTCTGGATAGCTTGAGGGCCTCCTGTAGTCCTGGCTGGCCAGGAAGCACAAGACTGGAGCTAGCCCACTTAAGTAGAGGCCCAACCTTTCATAAATGGTGTCTTAAAGGATGAGTCCTTAATCACTTTGGATTCAGTTTTCTCCCCTGTTACTGAGAATAATGATCAATTCTACCTCGCTACATAGGACTGTCCTAGCTATCAGATAGGAGAATGTGTGTTTTCAGGCTTCCCTGGTGGAGAGACCCCAGCCCTCTCTATAATTCTGCCCACCCCCAATCATTAGCTTCATTTCCAAAACTGGAAACAGACCTGCATCCAAGCCAGCAAGAGATGGAAAACACACACACAAACACACACACACACACACACACACACACACACACCCCCAAAACCAAAACCCAGCTGATTCTATATTTACATGCCTTCTCCCCTTCTCCTGTTGTACCCAAGTATCCACAGCCCAACTGGTCGTCTTTTTAGGTCACCACCTCTGTTTAGGTACAGAGGTAGATTTATCTGCTGATGCAGCATTGGAGCTGTTTCGACTTTCTCCATTTTCCAGCCTTGTCACTGGGACCTCCCTCCACTCCTTCTGTCTAAGGCTGAGCTCTGCCGGGTGCACTCCCAGTGGCCCCTCACCCCCTTCTCGCCCCAGCCATGCCTCCTTTGTCTGTGTCCCTTTGTTCGGGCAAAAGTCAGAAGTGAAGAGAAGCTGAAATTTCCATGCCCTGAGCCAAGGGGACCCCTTCTAATCAGGCAAAGAAACTGGAATGCCCACAGCACTGACACCTGCATTGTCAATGGGGCTGACCAGAGTTACCGACGATGTCATTATCACAACCCTGATGAGACTCCTGGATGGCCCAGAGTGCACACTGGTTTGTGGGCTCTCCTTCTGCAGAAAGGAGAAAGAATGGGGAAGATGGATGGGGCAAAGAGGGATTAGAATGGGTACCCATCAGGATGGCGTCTCTTACCCTCCAAAAAGAGAGGACATATGATGGAAGAATCAGACTAAAGTCATTTTAAATCTGATAAAGAGTATATAGGCAGGGCGCGGTGGCTTACACCTATAATCCCAGCACTTTGGGAGGCCAAGGTGGGTGGATCATTTGAGGCCAGGAGTTCGAGACCAGCCTGGCCAACATGGTGAAACCTTGTCTCTACTAAAAATACAAAAATTAGCCAGGTGTGGTGGTGCAAGCCTGTAATCCCAGCTGCTTAGCAGGCTAAGGCATGAGAATCACTTGAACCCGGGAGGTGGAGGCTGCGGTGAGGCAAGATCACGCATCTGCACTCCAGCCTCGGTGACAGTGAGACTCTGTCTAAAAAAAAAAAAAAAAAAAGAAGAGTATACAGTAGTCCCCGCTTACCTGTGGTTTCACTCTGTGATTTCAGTTACCCATGGTCAACCACAGTGTGAAGTAGGTGAGTACAGTACAATAAGGTATTTTGAGAGAGAAGAGAGATATAACTTTTATTATAGTATATTGCTATAATTGTTCTATTTTATTATTAGTTATAGTTGTTCATCTCTTACTGTGCCTGATTTATAAATTCAACTTTATCATAGTTATGTATGTATAGGAAAGCACATAGTGTATCTAGGAGTTCAATTCAATCTGTGGTTTCAGGATCCACTGGGGGTCTTGGAATGCGCCCCCATGGAAAAGGGGGGACTACTGTAAATTACAGAACATCCCAAGAATATTCATAAGTGAATATTTCATTCCAGCGTAGAACAAGACCAGGGTAAAGCCTAAAGAGAATCGCCTGCTTCCTCCCCCAACTCTTAGCGTTGCTTCGAGACTTATTCAGGGGTCTTAGAAGTTTGACCTCTCTGAATAGAGTGAAGCATTAGCAAAAGCAGCTTGTGAGGCTAACATTTCAGCTGTACAAAAAGCCCTCATGGTTACACACATTATTTTGTTTGAAACTCTCATAACTCTTGAGGTGAACCAGGGCCAGAATTATGAGGATTACTCCTGTTTTTCAGATTTGGAAATGGAGGCCAGTTTCCCTGAGATCATTTGGTTAGTGACGAGCAGAGTCAGAACCAGAACAGAGTGCCTGCTCCACTGCACCGAGACTGCCTGCCCAGGGTCTGTTAACATCTTCAGATTTTTCTTGATGCATGATCGTTGGCCTAACCTCAATTTCAACAATGATCTCTTACTGAAAAAAAAAAGACTTCCCCAGAGGATAAGCAGGCCCATGGGGTCATTCAGAGGAAGATTCTGCTGACAATGATCAAGTGCCCACAAAGCGTCAGTCAGCACTAGGCAGAGTCTGTTCACAGATATTCAACACTCACCACTACTCTGTGAAGTGCTTGTTGTTATGCCCATTTTACAGATGGGGTTGGAGATGTTGGGGAACCTTATGCAAAGTCATGCAAAAGTAAAGAGGCAAAGCCAGGATTCAGGGCCAGTTTACATTTTCTCTCACATCCACCCAAGTCTCTCTGCACTCCAGAAATAAAGCTAGACGTTATCCTAAAAAATGTTTATTTACATATTAAAAAAAAAAAGCCAGACTTTGCACCTATAGTAAAATCTACAGCCTTTCCACGGCCCAGGCAGGACCTCCTGCCTATCTTTCCAAGTGCATCTTGTATCCCTCTTTCTTCATACAGGACACTCTGGTGTCACAAAATTTCTTCCCTCAAGCACTTGGCATTGCTATATCCTCTAGGAACACCTGAGGCTGGGTAATTTTTAAAGAAAAGCTGTTTATTTGGTTCATGGTTCTGCAGGCGGTATGAGAACCATGGCACCACCATCTGCTTCTGGTGAGGGCCCAGGCTGCTTCCACTCATGGCGGTAAGTAAGGGGGAGCCAGTGTGTGCAGATCACGTGGCAAGAGAGAATGCAAGAGAGAGGAGGAGGTGCCAGGCTCTTTTCAACAACGCATCTCACAAGAACTAATAGAGTGAGAACCCACTTACTTCCCCACCTCCTGCCCCTGCAGGGAGGGCACCAAGATATTCATGAGGGATTCACCCCCATGACCCAAGTACCTCCTATTGGGCCCTACCTCCAACATTAGGGATCAAATTTCAACAGAGGGTTTGGGGGGACAAACATCTAAATGACAGCATCCTGGAACTCCCTTTCCTTGAAATATTTGCATGAATAGCTCCTTCTCATCCATTAGTTGTCAGCTCACTTATGATCCTCTCAAAGAGGCTCCCCTCAACCCCATCTACATTGGTGCCCCCATCCCAAATCATCACTTAGTCTGTTATCCAATCTTTCATTTTCTTATCATCTTCTTATCATTATCTGAAATTATCTTACTAATATTTTGTTTGTTCCCTGGGCATTTCCCTGACTGGATTGCAAATTTCTTCTCTATCTTGATACCTGCTGTATTTAAGGGCCTAGAGCAGTGCCTAACACACACCAGGTGTGCTGAAAAGATTTGCTGGACAAAAACTGAATGGATGAGATTTTATGCCTTGGGACAACGCTACCCTGATCGCCATCTTGACCAGGGCTCTTCTTTAGCAATGAGAGAATTTCTTTCTTCTTTCTTAATAAACCTTATTAAAAGCAGTCTTACCTTCAAAGCAGGTGTTGCTTTAAACAGGGTGGTTTAATCAAAGCAGTGACGTGAAGGCGCAAAGCGGCCTCTACCTTGCTGCCTTACTGTGGTCTGGAAGGAGAGAGAGTCTGTAAATAGGTGTGTGACCCTCAGAAAGATCCATCCCGCTTTCTGCAATAATGTAAAAAGAAAACTTTCAAATACCACAATTTGCAAATGAAGACCTTTAAAATAATGGGACGGCAGCTCTGGAATGGGATTATTAGGATAATGCGATGTTTAAGTGGGCGCTTTTCCTCTCAAGGACCTGCCTGAATTCTGCTGAGCTCATTCCACGAGAGACCTCAGAGAGATCAGTTATGACTTTTATTAAAGTCAAACCAATACCTGTATTCGCAGCCGCCTGGAGGAAATTTCTTTCTGTAACTCTGATTGAAGTTTAATGGGAACTACACAAAGAAAATTTACTTAACCTCCTCACCCATCTCTTCCACGGTGGAAGTCTGTTCATCACGTGCTCTGCTCCCAGGAGACACTATCAAAGATAGCACTTCTCAATTTCATAATATTTTTCAGAGTAAAAGAGGGAAGACAGCTGCAGACCCCAACTACTCCAGAATGCCATGTAGTCGATGTCTGATTTCACTTACAGGAACAATGCACAGACATTTTTCTGAAGGGTGTGCACATTAGTAGTTTGCAGATTACAAAATAAAAAGCATGTGAGCTACTAAGAAATTATGTTACACGCAGTGAAGGTACGTGAATACAAAGCGCTGGCTAATATGCTTCTGATTTGTTCATATTGCTGGTCAACCTCAGCTCCCAGCCATAGCGCAAGACAGACACCTGCTCTTACACAGAAAATAAAAACTGTGAGTGGTGCCTCTTATTCCAGGGAGAACTAGACATTATATGTTAACATCTGTCTTGTGTAGCACTTTATAGATGGAAAGTATTAAACAGAGCCCCACATTTTTCTAAAAAATTTACACACATACAAAAAACTGGATTAAAAACCTAGATGTACGATTTCTGTAAAATATGAAATAATGAGTATCTATGTAACCATTACCTAAGTTGAGGAATAGGACATCGCCAGCACCCAAAGCCTTCTAAGAACCCATTCATGGTCACTATTGTTTCTTGCCTTCTGACTTTCATTGTAATTCCGTGTTTGCTTTATTTGACAGTTTTTTCACCTAAGATGCCTTCCTAGACAATATTGTTTAGTTTTTACAAAATCAAATGTTGTAAAGAATGTACTCTTTTGGGTCTGGCTACTTTTGCTCAACATTTTGTTTTTAAGAGTCATCCAGACCAGCCTGGCCAACATGGCGAAATCCCGTCTCTACTAAAAATACAAAAATTAGCCAGGCTTGGTGGTGGGCACCTGTAACCCCAGCTACTCAGGAGGCCAAAGCAGGAGAAGCTTAAACCCAGGAGGCGGAATTTGAAGTGAGCCAAGATCGCGCCATTGCACTCCAGTCTGGGCGACAAGAGCAAGACTCTGTCTCAGCAACAACGACAACAAAGTCACCCAATGACTCTTAAAAGAGTGTGTTATTTGTAGTATAGGGATCATCCGATTTGCTGTTTGATATTCAGTGGATACATATACTGTGGTTTATTTATGGAGTGTCTTGTTGATGGACATTTGCATATGGGTTGTTTTCAGTTTGGGTCTACTACAAATGATCCTGCAGTAATATGCTTGTACTCATATTTTGGCATACATCTGCATGAGTTTCTTTAGTAGCAGTTGACTAAATCTGGCCCACCACTTGTATTTGTAAGTAAACTTTATTGGAATATAGTCATTCAAATTTGTTTACATATCATTGATGGCTGTTTTTGCACTATTTATGCAGAATTGAGTAGTTGCAACAGAAAAATTAGGACCTGCAAAACTGGCAATATTTACTAACTGGCCCTTTTCAGAAGTTTGCCATCTCCTGCTCTAGGGTTTATACTTATGAGGAAATTGTAGGGTTACAGGGTTTGCTTATGTTCAACCTTACTAGATACTGCCAAATTTATTTCAACAAACTTCTTTTTACATATTTTAGCATTTTATTATGAAAAGATTGTTTCAATGTTTAGTATTGCATATTCAAGACATGTTATTACTGTACAACTTTAGAAATTCATCAAAAAGGATGAAAAACTACTAATTATTCTAACTACCCTTCATTTCAGACCGTGGCTGAACACTTAGTGAAAAACAAGGCTTGTGACACATCAGTTTTCTCAACTGTAGTAGAAAATTCTCATTGTCTGATCTGTTTGGTGGGATTGCCAATCCCTTGCTATTTTAACATACTTTCTGTATCCCAGATGGCTTCTATTACAATTTTATCATATCTATGAGAGTCCTATATAATGTGTTTAGACCTGTGTGAGCCATTATACCCAGCAGCCATTAAGTGGGAAGATGTGCAAGTCTTCAGTCATAAAGGGTTAAAAAGACATTATGTAGGTGGGACATGGTGGCTCACACCTGTAATCCCAGCACTTTGGGAGGCCGAGGCAGGCAGATCACCTGAGGTCAGGAGTTTGAGACTAGCCTGGCCAACATGATGAAACCCCATCTCTACTAAAAATACAAAATTAGCCGGGCATGGCGGCGGGCACCTGTAATCCCAGCTACTCGGGAGGCTGAGGTAGGAGAATCACTTGAATCCAGGAGGTGGAGGTTGCAGTGAGCCAAGATCGTGCCATTGCACTCCAGCCTGGGCAAAAAGAGCAAAACTCCATTTCAAAAAAAAAAAAAAACAAACAGACATTCTGGGTTTTTAGGATGTGAAGCAGAGAGGCTTCGTTGTCTCCTGATCTTTTCCTCGCCATCTTCTAAAGTTCCTCCTCCATCATTAATTGTAGCTTCTCCACATTGCTGGGATTCTAATGCCAGGTCACTCACGCTACTTTTAGCTTCTGTGAATTTTACCTCCTCATCCCCTTTCCTGTAAACCAGTGAAGGAAGGCCTTCTGGCAATGATCGCCAAAAACTGTTCTCAGATGCGTTTAAAACACCTATGCATAGTAGTGCTCCTGTCAATAAGCATGAATACCACCTTGAGCCCCAGGGGGAGGTGCCTCACATAATTGCCTGGAGTCATGGAGGAGGGTACCCCACGTGGCCACCTTGATACTGTTGAGTAACCACTCCACAAAATACTCTGCTCTGTTCTAAGTGGTCAGCATCTGCTCTCCCACCTTTTTTTTGTGTGTGTGGACATGGGACCCTGGAAGGTACTGAGCACAGTGAGGGAGGGCCTGTGTCTTGGCTCATGGGCTGCAAACATATGCTTAGCATGGAACATTTACTGAGTGTGTTCTGGCTCTGTGAAGGCACTGTACCACCAACTGCCTCTGGCCTTCAAGGAGGCAAAGTTGGCATGAAGAGTTTGTTTTCTCTCTCATGATAAGAAATTGGAAGGTGTACAGTCTTGGATTTGTATAGCGGTTTGACTATCATCAGGGATTCAGACCACCTTCCATCTTTCTCCTCTGCCATCCTTAGCCAAGGAATCCATCCTTAAATTGGAGCTTTAGCCATCAACTCTGCCCTCCAGGTGGCAGTTAGAAGGAAGGTAGAGAGGGCCCAAAAGTATATTCAGTTTCCTTCCCCCTCTTTAAGAGCCTTCCAGGAAGTTCCACCTAATAACTTCTATTTACTTCCTTTGGTCAGAACTTAGGCTGTGACTCTTGCTAGCTATAAAGGGAGGTGAGAGATCCAGTCTTTTTGTTATGTATATTATCACATTGAGTAAAACCAAGAAGGGAAGAATGGGTATTGGATAGGAAAATCAAAGTCTCCACTACAAGGAAGAATGTCCTGGCATCCAGGGCAAGAGAGCAGTTGGGCCTACAACTAGGGTCAGCGATGTTAGGAAGGGAGGCAACTTCTCTCTTCTTATTTGCTTTATGGGGGACACGTGGTCTCTTGCTTTGTCCTCCTCTCCTACAAGCCTGCTTTTTCTGCAGCCTGTGGTTTCTGCTATATATACTTCATCCTGAGTTGGATATTGCACATAGAACCTACTCCATCCTTGACTGTACATTTCAACTCAAATTCCTATCATTGCCCAGAGGTGCTGACTCTGAATTCTGCAGTCAGGTGATTTGATTGGTCCATGGCTGGCCTTTGACTAATGTCCAGATCTGGTCTAGACATGTTGGGGAAAGGGAAAGCCAAGAACAAAAAGAATATGGAGTGGACCCTTCAAGGCTGGACAGGCTTTCCCAAAGGGGCTGTGGGCAAAGAAAGTAATTATACATTCAAGTCATATACTTTTTGGTGGCAATGATTATTAAAGGTTTTATAGTACTCTATCTCAAACTTTGACATAGTGGAAGAAACACAATTATTTTAAGGTTGCCAGCTGAAAGTTTACCTGCAGGTGCTTCTGGATTTTAAAATTGATGAAGCTGAGAAATTTCCATTTAGGGAACAATGGAAAGTTTCTGCTTCTACAAGGAAGTAGGAATTTGAGGTGGGGAGAAGACCTTACATTTTCTGAGAAGGTCCATTAAGAGAGGCCTTTCAGTCTATGCTCTGAACCACAACATTATATTGCAGATGTCATGTCAGTATGTATGCCTCACCGTTCATGGATAAACACTGAACCAGTGACATGGTTTGAATATACACTAAGATGTTGAGTGTTTTGTACAGTACTGTAGATCAGCTGTATGATGAGCAAGTTCAGGCCCTTGTAGATTGCTTTGCTAAACATAGATTTAAAAAGGACAATCTATCAAAGTCTTCATTCATTTCTTAGGAGACATCTGTGTATTTTTTTTCAAGTATATGTTCTTGAGATCATGAGCCCATATTCGACAGAAAGGAATGTAGATGCCTGATCTTCTTTTCATCTCACATTGGAAGTGAAAGACTATGAAAGGGAACTGGAGGTGATTTGATACAGTCTTTGGGAAATATACTGTTGACCATGTGATGGCCAGCCAGGTCATAGGGCCCAGCCTCACCCTGGGAATGAAGGTGGGATATCTATCTACTTTGTAGGAGATAGAGGGTCTTACTCTCAATCTCTTGGGAAGGAAATGAGGTAGGCCTCAGATTGAGAGAAAGAAGAATCTCACAGTCTTTCCAGGGCCTGTAGTTTATGGAGAAGGACATGGTCAAAGGAACTTCCCATCTGTGGAGGTAAGCTGGCCCAGAAACATGCTAGTAGTTCTAGAGTTAGAAAGAAAAATGGCCAGGGATGACTTCTATGGAGGGCATGACTTGTTGGACCATAGGTATATCTGATATTCAGTTTTAACTTTTTCTTTTCTTTTGCTAGCCTCAGACTTACAGATCTGCACATATTTCTACCCATTTCCCCTGCCCCCCAGCACTCTTACTGTGTTGAGTATTCTTTGGGAGAATTAATGGAAGGTTCTGCATCCAGGCTTAGGGCAAAGCAGTAAAAAACATCTAGGAGCAGCATGAATAAGTAGCTACAAAATAGCAAAAGATGACCTGAGAGAAGTCCCTAGTAAGAGGTGACAATCAATGATTATTATCATTTAAATATCTTTAAAATATAATTGCCTGTTTAAAACAAAAATACTAATAATGCATTGTGAGGTGTGATGTAGAAATCAGATGTATGACAAGAGTAGCACAAAAGCTGGCAGAGAAGAATTGGAATTATATTTGTAAGGTTCATATATTACATATGTAGTATACTTTTTAAAGGTAGAATGTGGTAAGTTAAAAATATATGCTGTAAACTCTAAAGCAACTAGTAATACAACATAACAAAGAGTTACAGTTAACTAAGCCAACAAAGAAGAAAAATGAAATAATAAAAACAAACTCAATTAATTCAAAAGTAGGCAGACAAAAAAGAAAAAGAGAACAAAGACTATCTGGGATAAATAGAAAACAAAATAGATGGCAGACTTAAACCCAGTGTATTAGTTCGTTTTCATGCTGCTGATAAAGACATACCCGAGACTGGGCAATTTACAAAGGAAAGAGGTAATAACGGAGAACTCACAGTTCCACATGGCTGGGGAAGCCTCACAATCATGGCAGAAGGCAAGGAGGAGCAAGTCACATCTCACATGGATGGCAGCAGGCCAAGAGAGCTTGTGCAGGGTAACTCCCGTTTTTAAAACCACCAGATCTCATGAGACACATTCACTATCATGAGAACAGCACGGGAAAGACCCGCCTCCATAACTCAGTCATCTCCCACTGGCTCCCTCCCACAACACGTGGGAATTCTGGGAGCTAGAAGACGAGATTTGGGTGGGGACACAGAGCCAAACTGTATCATCCAGTAATGTAAATAAAAACACTAAGTGGTCTAAACACCCTAATTAAAAGGCAGAGATTAACTGATTCAATTAAAAAAAAAAACAAGACTCAGCTATATGATATCTATAAGAAACCCACTTTAGAGATAAAGATGCAAATAGGTTAAAAAAAAGGCTAGCACATCATGCTAACCCAAATTAAAAAAAAAAAAGCTAGAAAGTCTATGTTAAAGTCAAAGTAGATTTCAGAGCAGAAAAAATTATCAGGAATAAAGAGCATTATTTCATAATGCTAAAAGGTACAATTTTTCAGTAATATACAATAATTGTAAATGTTTATGCACCTAATAGAAGAACAACAAAACACACAAAGTAAAAGCTAGTAGAACTTCAAGGAGAAATAGACAAATCCACAATAATAACCAAAGATTTCAATAATCCTCTCTCAAAAATGTTTAGGACAACATACAGAAACACAATAAGGATACAGAAGATTTGAACAGCACTATCAACCAACTTACTGACATATATAGAACATTCCACCCAATAACCGAAAAATATACATTATTTTTAAGTCTACAGGGAACATTCATCATGATAGACCATATTATGGACCACAAAACAAGTCTCATACAGTTAAAAGGAGTCATCAAATTATGTTCTCATTTCACAATTAAGTTAAATATCAGTAAGTTGTTAAGAAATAAGTAACAGATATATAAAAAGTCCCCAAATATTTGTAAGTTACACACATGCTTTTAAATAACCCATAGCTTAAAGAAGAAACAAAAAAGAAAATTAGGAAGAATTTGGCCTGAATATAAACAAAAATGTATCATATCAAAATTGTGAGATTCAACTAAAGCAGTACATACAGAGATATTCATAACATTAAAATTCTATACTAAAAGAAAAGAATGGTCTCAATAAATGGCCTCAGCTTCCACTTAAAAAAACTAGAAAACAAAGAGCAAATGAAAGCCAAAGTAAGCAGAAGAAGAGAAATAATAAAAATCAGCATTGAAATCAATGAAATAGAAAACAGAAAACAACTAAGAAAATCAATTAAAACAAAAGCTGGTTTTGAGACAATCATAAAATTGACAAGTCTCTAGCAAGAGACTGATCAAAAAAAAAAAAAAAGAGAAGATACAACTTTATGATTTATTAGAAAAATGCAAATTTAAGCCACAATGAAAAACCTCTACACATCTATTGGAAAGTCTAAAATTAAAAAGACTAACCATGCCAAGTATTGGCAAACACTTGGAACAACTGAAACCTTTATACACTACTGATGGGGATGCAAAATGTAGAGCTACTTTGAAAACAGTCAACAGTTTCTGAAAAGGTTAAATATCCACCTACCATACAACCTAGCCTCTACTCATAGTTACTCAGGGAAAATAAAAGCATATGTTCATACAAAAACCTGTGCATAAATGTTCACAGTACCTTTGTCATAGTCAAAAACTGGAAACATTTCAAATGTCCATCAAGAGGTGACTGAATAAACAGATTTTTGTATATTCATAGAGTAGAATACAAGTCAGCAATAAAAAGGATACAAGAATATAAACAAATCTCACAATAATTATGTTAAATAGAAGAATCCAAGCAACAACAAAAAGAGAACATGTAATATGACTTCATTTATATAAAACGCTTAAAATGAAAACTATGGTGGCAGAAAGCAGATCAGTGGTTGCCTAGTGTATCAGACCATTCTTGCATCACTATAAAGATATACCTGAGCCTGGGCTATTTATAAAGAACAAGGGTTTAATTTGCTCCTGGTTCTGAGGCTGTACAAGCATGGCACCAACACTGGCTTAGCTTCTGGTGAGGACCTCTGGAGCATACAATCACAGTAGAAGGCAAAGCAGAAGCAAGTGCTTTGCATGATGAGATCATGTGCAAGAGAGAGCAGGGAGGTGCCACACACTTTTAAACAACCAGATCTCACAAGAACTCATTCACTATCATGAGGACAGTGTGTCTGCTCCCATGACCCAAGCACCTCCCACCAGGCCCTACCTCCAACATTGGGGATTATGTTTCAACATGAGATATAAAGGTAACAAACATTCGAACTATATCATTCCATTCATGGCCCCTCAAAGCTCATGTCCTTCTAATATTGCAAAATACAATTAAGAGGCGACTGAATAAACAAATTTTTGTATATTTATAGAATAGAATACAACTCAGCAATAAAAAGGATACAAGAATATAAGTGAATCTCACAATAACTATGTTGAGTGAAAGAACGCAAACAACAACAAAAAGGGCACATACGATACGATTTCATACGTATTGCCAATAGTAACAGTAGTATCCCAAAGTCTTAACTGGTCTCAACATTAAGTCAAAAGTTCTAAGTCTTATCCGAGACTCATCTCCTTCCACCTATGATCCTGTAAAATCAAAACAAGTTGTTTACTCCCAAGATACAATGGTAGTACAGGCATCGTACTACTATTTTCGAACACTACCATTCCAAAAGAGAGAAATTGGCCAAAAGAAAGGAACTCTAGGCCCCATGCAAATCTGAATTCCAGCAAGGCAGTCATTAAATTTCAAAGCTCCAAAATAAACCTCTTTTACTTCATGTCCTGCATCCAGGGCACATTGGTGCAAGGGGTGAGCCCCAAGACCTTGGGCAGCTCTGCCTCTGTGACTGTGCAGGTTTTGTAGCCCCCATGGCTGCTCTCACAGGTTGGAGTTGAATGCTTGGGGCTTTTCCTGGTGCAGGGTACAAGCTTCTGGTGGATCTACCATTCTGGGGTCTGGAAGGCAGTGACCCCCTTCCCACAGCTCCACTAGGCAGTGCCCCAGTGCAAACTCTGTGTGGGGTTTCCAACCCTACATTTCCCTCTGTACTGCCCCACTAGAGGTGCTCTGTGAGAACTTTCTTTTAGTCCTGCCAATATGTCTAGCAAGTGATTGTTCCACAGCCTGCTTCGATTTTTCCCCTAAAAATGGTCTTTTCTTTTCTAACACATGGTTAAGCGGCCAATTTTCTAAACTTTTACTCTGATTCCCTTTTAAATATAAGTTCCAACTTTAAGTCATTTCTTTGCTACTGTATCTGAATGTAGGCTGTTAGAAGCAGCCAGGTCACATCTTGAATGATTTGCTGCTTAGAAATTTCTTCTGCCAGATACCCTAAGTCATCACTCTTAAGCTCAAACTTCCACAGATCCCTAGGGCATAAACATAGTACAGCCAAGAACTTTGCTAAGTCATAACACAAATGACCTTCACTCAGTTCCCAATAACTTCCTCATTTCCATTTGAGGACTCCTCAGTCTGGCCTTTTCTGTCCATATTTTTATCAGCACTTGGGTCACAGCCATTTATCTAGTAAGAAGTTTCAAAACTTCCCTCATCTTCCAGTTTTCTTCTGCGCCATCCAAACTCTTCCAACCTCTACCTGTTACCCAGTACCAAAGCCACTTGCACATTTTTCAGGTATCATTATAGCAACATCCCACTTCTTGTTGCCAATTTTCTGTATTAACCTGTTCTTGCATCTCTATAAAGGAATACATGAGGCTGGGTAATTGATAAAGAAAAGAGGTTTAACTGGCTCACAGTTCTGCAGGCTCTACAAGTGAGGCACCAATATTTGCTCAGCTTCTGGTGAGGGTCTCAGGAAGCTTACAATCACGGTGGAAGGCAAAGTAGGAGTAGACACTTTACATGGTGAGAGCAGGAGAAAGATATAGGGGAGGTGCCACACACTTTTAAACAACCGTAAGGACAGCACCAAGCCATTCATGAGGGATCAACCCCATGGTCCAAATACCTCTCACCAGGCCCCACCTCCATCATTGAGGATTACATGTCAACATTAGACTTGGAGGGGTCAAACATCTAAATTAAATCACCTGGAGATGGGAGGTGGGTGAGAAAGATAGAAAGGAAGTGTTACAGAAGGGAATCGGTGACCTTTTGGGGCTGTTGGACATGTTCATTTTCTTGATTGTGGTGACGGTTTCACAAGTTCTATACATAGGTCAAAATTTATCAAATTGTACACTATAAAATGTGCCATTTATTGGCACATTATTGACATAGTGAGGTATGTCAGCTATACCTTACTAAAGCTGTTAAATGCTCAAAAACAGCAGAAAAGAGCAAGCAGATTTTAAGAACCAAAGAGAACCATAAAAATAAAATATAAAAATTGAGATAGAAAACTCAATAGATAAGCATTGCAGTTGACTAGATATATTTGAAAGGAGAATCTATGAACTGGAAGAGCAAACTCAAGATAGTATCTGAAATGCAGCAGAAATGGTAGATGGAAGAATCAGACAAAGAGACAGACAAAGAAAAATTAGATGAAATAAACATATTCCTAGAAAATGTAACTTATCAAGAAGAAACAAGATACCCAAATAGTTATATAATTATTAAAGTTTGAATTAATAGTTAAAAGTCTTCTCATAAAGAAAAAAACTCCAGAACCAGAGGTTTTATCGGTGGGTTCTGCCAAATATTCAAGGGAACAAATAATTTTAATCTTACATAAATATTCCAAAATGTCAAAAAGAAAGAGAAGTCTTTATCTGTTTTATGAAGTTAGCATAATTGTGACACCAAAGACTGACAAAACCATATGAGAAGTTGCAGAAATCTTAAAGCATTAGCAAGTGGTATCCAGCAATGTATATAAAGGATAATGCATTTTGACCAAAGTGGGTTAATTTCAGGAATTCAAGGTTGGCTTAACATAAGGAAAAATATTTTCATGTAATTCACAATATTAACATAAAAAGGACCTTAATAGCTAAGAAAACTTTTTATCCTCCTGTTATTAATATTTCTTCTCCAGCTGTCAGATGAACATACAGTTGTAGGTTCAGCAGCTACCTTGAATCATGAGGTGATTTTGAGGATTGCAAAGCAGAAAGGTAAGAGCCTGAATCTTTGATGACACCAAAGGGCTGCCATAACAGCCTTGGACTACTGACCTTCTGACTTCTTCTATGTGAAAGACAAGTAGTATCTTTTCTAAGCCACGGACATGCTTTTTAAAAATTAAATTAGCAGAAGCAAATCCTAATTGACTGTGACACCTGGAGTAGATTAACGGAGGTGAGGGAGCATCAGGAAAAGCCTCATGGAGCACACGATATTTGAGTTGGGACTTGATGAATGAGTACAATCTTACCAGATAGCAAGGATTAGAAAGGAGGAAGGCACTCTAGACACAACAGTAGCAGTGTGGAAAAGTGCAGGGCAGGAAAAAGCAGCTTGTTCAGAAATTAAGAAGATGAGTATAACATGTATATTTCTTGAATATCGTTTCGAACTTAGGCATGGTCTGGGACCGGGGCTGAATTGAACCGGAGAGGAGGGTCATTTTGCAGCTCCATTACATGCAAACCAGCACCTCTGGGGGAAAGCAGTGACCTTTTGCAGGAGCTGTGTGAGTAAACAGATATTAGCCAAGCAGGACGCAACTCAATGAGGGGCAGTGAGTCCTTGACTTGCAGGAAGGTGATGTGAGCTTAAGTTTTTGCCTCATAGCTGAGAACGTGCTTCAGACAAAAGTGACCAGATCAGTCCTTTTTGCTGATGGCTCTGCGCAGGTGATCCTAAGTCCTTTGCACTAGTGGAGTGAGTTCCCTAACAATAAAGTTCCTGAGAAGGAAAGATGCTATAGATGAATAGAAAAAAAGAGCTGTTCATCTGTGTATCTGGTGATTTGGTTGCCAAACATATTTTTTCCTCAAGAATCAGGAACCTTTACAAGAAATCAGACCCTGAGGTACCCAATTGCACAATGCCACACACATTGCAATTTTTCTGAGGCAGTCAGTCATAGCGTAATTACTAATAGTACCCCCTTTCACTTTCAAAAGTATACTGCTTTGGATGATACATTTTATGAGCACCTTACTTGTGTAAGGACTTCATAAAGGAATTCTTATATCTTTGCTAGTGCTTTCTCTCATTTGGAGAATAAACAAATCACTACCACTCTCCTTTCCCCCTAAATAAATCTGGGGATCAAAGAGAAACTTTGAGAGGATACATTATTTGATTACAGTATTTCAGAGACACTTAGGATGGATAGGAAAATGCATCTATAACATAATATGAGCAGCATTATTTTGCAAAGAATAGGGTCAAAGCTGTGATAATAGGAAGAATATGGATTTAACATATGAGACTAGGCTGAGTGATTTTTGGAGGAAAAAGTGAAACCTAAAACAGGAAAACATGATTGCCCTTGGTAATTCAAGAGAAAATTAGCCACAGGCCTCACTTGTGGAGAGAGACTGAATTATAATAGCCCCTGTTCCCTCTTCTTCCCCCACCAAGGTAATCAGAGAAGGGAGCCCAAGGCCCTCCATCAGTGCCAGCAGGAATCTAGGAGGTGGAGACGTCTCCTCAGACCCTCTCACCATCATTGGCTAAAGTTTGAGGTCCTGAGTTTTCAAGATACAGATGGGATAGGAATTATAATGGCATTTTTCAGATGGGGATATTGAAACTCAAAAGATGACTTGCTCAAATTATAGAGTTTATAAACGGCAGAACCAGGAGCTTCAGTTTAGGACATTCCTCCATGAAAAAATAGAATCATTATAAGGACTCCAAGTTCCCTAGAGAAAACCTGTGGCCTGAGAAATGGCAGAAATAACTGGGATTTTTAGCCTGAAGATAAAGGAGATGTAGAGGCACAGGATGTGATCTCTGTCATCAAATCCCTGATGGACTGTCAGATGGGGAAGAAGTTAGACCTGTGTGGGGTGGACACAGAGAAAAAAGCAAGGACTAGTGAAGGGAAGCAAAAAGGAAGCAGATGCCAATTCAACATACAGGAAAGGAAACTAACATTTCCTGAATATCTATCCATGCCAGGCATTTCACATATATATTCCTATTTAATTCTCAGACAGAGGGAAAAAACTGTGAAGTAGATATTATCCTCATTTTAAAAATGAGAAACCAGGAGATTTCCAACTTAGGGTAACGGCAGAGTAGCTTGTATTGCACTAACTCTCCTACGGATAACATTTGTCGACTCTGCACAAAATAGAAAAAAATGGTTTGAAATTACTGGGAAATTACCCAAATCAGGCAGAAACTAGAGGGGATTTGTCCCCTTGAAAGATGAGAACCACGCTGATTGAGATCTAGTTTATTCAACTTTCATCTGAGGGCAGTTGCTAGTCTCTGTGGCATGGTGGGGCTTTTCAGATAGAGCTGAAGCAAAAAGCTGCAGTAATATTGGGGAGTTGGATGATGCATATCGGGTCTTCCAGAGCAGTTAGATGTTGAAGAGGGGGAAATCCCAGAAAGAACGAAGCCACAGAGAGGAGCCCCCAAATCTGCATATAGATTCTACTCAAATCCTTGGCTGACACCTAAACCCTGAATGTGTGGGATGAGACTGCACGACGCCTATGGGGGAAACAGTAGCTGGAATCCTGAAGAAAAACAAAAAAACCCAAAACACACAACTGAGCAGAGGATTCAGTAGCTGCCCACAATGGAGGCAGAGTTTAAAGTGTAAGTACCAACAAATGAGAGAGCCTTAATAAGTACCTCAAGCTTTGCACTGAAATCCCAGAAGGGCCACACCCTAGGATTAAATACCATATTCCAAGATTAAGGTATTCACCATAGGACTAAGGGGAAAATCAAAATAGACTTTCCCTAACAAAGCTTAAAACCAACTCCATAAAAGTCCAAGGGAATTTGATGGTCATTTCCCTACCTACTAGAGCAAAACTCAATACTCTTCAAAGAAAGATAACAGAATACAAAATTATCTATGTATAATAAAATATTTTAATTTCTAGACATACGAAAAGACAGAAAAATGTAGCCCAGTGAAGAAAAAAAATCAGCTGATAAAAACGAAGTGACAAACCCGTGATACTGAAATTGGCAGAAGGGAACTACTGTGGTCTGAATGTTTTTGTTCTCCCAGAATTCATGTTAATACCTAATTACTGATGTGATAATATTAGGAGATGGGCCTTTGGGAGCAGATTAGACCATGATGGCAGAGGCCTCATAAATAGGATTAGTGCCCTTATAAAAGACACTCCAGAGAGCTAGTTACCCCCTCCACCATGTGAGAACATAGCAAAAAGGCACTGTCTACAAGAAAGCAGGTCCTGGCTGGGCATGGTGGTTCACACTTGTAATCCCAGCACTTTGAGAGGCCGAGATGGGTGGATCACAAGGTCAAGAGATCAAGACCATCCTGGCTAACATGGTGAAACCCCAACTCTACTAAAAATTAGCTGGACGTGGTGGTGCATGCCTGTAGTCCCAGCTACTTGGGAGGCTGAGGCAGGAGAATTGCTTGTACTCGGGAGGTGGAGGTTGCAGTGAGCTGAGATTGTGCTGCTGCACTCCAGCCTGGCGACCAAGTGAAACTCTGTCAGACACACACACACTCACACACACACACACACACACAAAGAGAAAGCGGGTCCCTCACCAAACACTAAATCTGCTGATGCCTTGATCTTGGATTTCCCAGCCTCCATAACTGTGAAAAATAAATTTCTGTTGTCTACAAACCACCTAATTCAAGGTATTTTTCTGATAGCAGTCCAAATGAACTAAGTCAAGAATTTAAAAATAGCTGTGATAAATATAATAACAAATCTATAGGAAAAGATGTATTCATTTTTAATGTGTGAAGAGATGAGGAATTTGAGAAGAAATATGAATACTATAAAAAGAACTAAAAGGAAATTTTAGAAACTGAAAAATACAGTATTTGAAATGTAAAAAAAAAATTAGAAAATATCATGGTAGATTGAATAAAGAAGAAGACAGGATCAGTGCACTGGAATATAGATCAATAGAAATTATCCAAGCAGAAGCATGGAAAGAGAAAAGGTTGAAAAACAATTAACAGAGCTTCAACAACCTGTGGGACAGTATCAAGTGGCTGAGAAAATGGCCACTGGAGTTCCAGAAAAAGAGGGGTAAAAGAACTACACAGCAGAAAAAATATTTGAAAAAAATTGGTCAAATATTTTCCAAATTTGATCAAAAAGAAGAAGCCCATAGATCCAAAACACAAAACATGCCTCAAACAAGATAAATACAAAGAAAATAACATGTAACACATCAAAGTTAAATTCCTAAAATACACAAATAAACAGAAAATATAAAAAGCACCCAGATAAAGCCAATTTCTCATTGGAAACAATTGAGGCCAAAAGACATAATTAAAATGCTAAAAGAAAAAAAGAAAAAAGTTTTCAACCTAAAATTCTGTACCAAATAAAAATTACTTACAAAAATGAAGATAAAATAGGTATTTTCAGATAAATGTAAAGCAAGCTAATATGTTATCATGCGTGACACAATTACAAAAAGTGCTAGTGCTTACTTTGGCAGCACATATACTAAAATTGAAATGATACAGAGAAGATTAGCATGGCCCCTGCACAAGAATGACATGCAAATTTGTGAAGTATTTTATATTTCAGGCCAGAAGAGAATGAGATGATATATTCAAAGTACAGAAAAAAAAATTGGCAACCAAGAATACTGAACCTGGCAAATCTGTCCTTCAGAAATGAAGGCGAGACAAGGACTTTTCTAGACAAACAAAAGCTGAAGGAGTTTATCACCACTAGATCTACTTTATAATAAATGCTAATGGGAGTTCTTCACATTGAAATATAAAGTGCTAACTAGCAACATGAAAACATATGAAAGCATAAAACTGATAAACGTAAATATATAGTCAAATTCAGGATAGTCTAATACGGTAATGGTGATGTATAAATCACAAATATTCATAGTATGAAGGTTAAAAGACAAACTATTTACAAATAATAATAGGTAAAATAACTGGTTAAGGGATACACAATACAAAATGGTATAAATTGTGACTAAAACACAATGTGGGTGGGAAAAAGCAAGTGTAGAGTTTTTTAAATGCAGTCTAAGTTAAGTTGTTATCAGCTTAAAATAGCCTGTCATAACCATAAGTGGTTTTATGTAAGCTTCATGGTAGCCACAAGGCAAAAACCTACAATAAGTACACAAGAGATAAAGAGTAAGGAATCAAAGCATACCAGTACAGAAAATCATCTAATCCCAAAGGAAGACAGCAAGATGGGAAGAAGAACCAGAAAGCAATTAATGAAATGGCAATAGTTAAGTCTTTGCCTATCAATAATTACATTGAATATAAATGTATTAAATTCTCTAATCAAAAATTGTAGCTATTGAATGATTAAAAGAAACCCCATGACTCAACTATAGGCTGCCTGCAAGAGACTTAACTCATCTATATGGACTTAATTCACCTTTATAGATTAAAAGTGAAGCGATGAAATAAGATATTCCATGAAAATGAAAACCAAAATAGGGCAGGAGTTATATTAGATAAAACAGACTTAAAGTCATAAACTTCAAAAAGAGACAAAGATATAATGATAAAAGGGTCAATTCATCAAGAGGTTATAACAATTTATTAACATATATGCACCCAACATCAGAGCACCCAAATACATAAAGCAAATATTCATATATCTGAAAAGAGAGAAAGAATGCAATACAACATTAGTAGAGGACTTCAATACCCTATTTTCAACAATGAACGATCATCCAGATAGAAAATTAATAAGGAAATGCTGAACTTGACTGTATTTCAGACACAATGGACCTAACAGACATATAGAGAACATTCCATTTAACAGCAGCAGAATACACATTCTTCCCAAATACACATATCATACTACCCCAGGATAAACCATATGTTAGGCTACCAAACGAGTCTTAACAAATGTAAGAAAATTAAAATTATATCAAGTATCTTTTTTGATCATAGTAGCATAAAACTAGAAATCAATAATGGGAGGAATTTCAGTAAATTGACAAATATATGGAAATTGAGCAACATATTTCTGAACAAACAATGGGTGAACAAAGAGGCTAAAGGAAAAATTTGGAATCTTGAAACAAATGAAAATGGAAATATAATATACCAAAACTTACAGGATGCAAGAAAAGCAGCTCTAAGAGAGACATTTATAGCAATAAGCACCTACATCAAAAAGGAAGAAAGATCTCAAATAAACAACCTAACATGACACTTCAAAGAACCAGAGAAAGAAGAACAAACTAAGCCTAAAATAGGAACAAACTAGGCTGGGTATAGTGGCTGATGCCTGTAATCCCAGCACTTCGGGATGCTGAGGTGGACAGATCACCTGAGGTCTGGAGTTCAAGACCAGCCTGGCCAACATGGCAAAACCCCCTTTCTACTAAAAATACAAAAATTAGCCAGCTGTGGTGGCACATGCTTATAATCCAGGTACTCAGGAGGCTGAGGCATGAGAATCGCTTGAACCCATGCAGCAGAGGTTGAGCTCAGATTATGTCACTGCACTCCAGCCTGGGCTACAGAGTAAGACTCTGTCTCAAAAAAAAAAAAAAAAAAAAAGAGAGAGAGAGAGAACAAGCTAATATGAAATTATGAAATTAGTAGAATAAAGGAAATAAAGATCAGGCATTTCTCGAAAGAAGGCATACAAATGACCAACAGGTATATAAGAAAAATGCTCAACATCACAAATTATCAAGGAAATGCAAACTAAAACCACAATGAGATATCACCTCACACCTGTTACAATGGCTATTATCAAAAAGATGAAAGATAGCAAGTGCTGGAAAAGATGTAGAGAAAAGGAAACCCTTGTATACTATTGGTAGAAATGTAAATCAGTACAGCCATTATGGAAAACAGTATGGAAATTCCTCAAAAAATTAAAAATAGAGCTACTGTATCATCCAGCAATCCTACTATTGGGTATATAGCCAAAGCATATGAAATCAGTATGTCAAAGAAATATCTGCATTTCCATGCTTGTTGCAGCAGTATTTACAATAGCCAAGGCACAGAAACACCAAAGTGCCCATCAATGATGAAAGGATTTTAAAAATGTAGTATGTATACATAATGGAGTATTCTTAAATTTAAAAAGACTTCTTAAAAAGAAGAAAATTTTGTTGCTTGTGACAACATGGATGAGCCTAGAGGATATTATGTGAAGTGAAATAATTCCACTTCAACTTGGCAGCTTAAAGAAAAAATAAAAATTAAAAAAAGTGAAATAAGCCATGCACAGAAAGACAAATACCACATGATCTCACTTATATGTGGAATCTAAAAAAGACAAACTCATCAAAGCAGAGATGAGAATGGTGGTTACCAGGAGTTGGGCAGAGGAGGAGGGAGGAATTGGGAAATGTTGGTCAAAGGGTGCAAAATTTCAGTTAGATAGGAGACATAAGTTCAAAAGATCTATTGTACATCATGGTGGCTATATTTAATGACAGTCATTATATAACTGAAAATTGCTAAGGCAGTAGATTTTAAGCATTCTCACCACAAAAAAGTGATAAGTATGAAAGTAAGATATGCTAATTAGCTTGATTTAACCATTCCAAATTGTAAACATATTTCAAAACATGATGTTATATACTACAAATATATATAATTTTAATTTGTCAATTTTAAAAAATAAATATTTATAAAAGGAGAAATGCTAAAGGAAATTCTCTATGCTAAAAAGAAACGGGACCATATGGAAATTCAGCTCTACAGAAAGGAATAAAGGGCACTAGAAATGATAACTTTGTAGGAAAATACGAAAAAATTTTTTCCTTCTTTTCTTAATTATTTAAAACATGAATTGATAGGACTTCTACTTCTAGCCAGTATGGGGTAGCAGGGGCTGAATTTAACCTCCTGTCTGAAACAATTTCTTTTTAAGCCAAACCAAATATATGAAACAATAGCTGTGAAAATATTAGTCACCAGGCAATGAAGGACAGTAATCCCTAAATGACAGGAAACAAATATAGCCCTATTATTGACCTGGTTTACCTCCTGAAGGAAGTTTGCAGACCATCACAAGGAAGGCAGAACCATGGCAGAGCCTGGCAATATCCCTGAGTTGAGGAGGCAGAATTGGAAGTCGAGAAAAACAAAGAATCTAGAATTCCCAATGTAGTGTATTTAAAAGGAGAGTTGCACACAGGGAAAACTTCAGAAATCTACAGAAGCTTCCCTTGGGTATTCAACAGAATAATCATCAGCACATGCATATGAACAACTGGACTAAAAAAACCACTCAAAAGATTAGAGGAAACAGTGCTACAACTCACAAGAATAGGAAGGGTCTATTGCCAATAGCCAGAGTAGAATACTTCATAAGTCATAGGACATCAGTTGGAGTACTGAGTAGGGTCTTCCCTCAGTAGTGGGAAAAATTAACCCTAGACTAAATGCTGCCGGTCCCTGATATTTGAACTTAAAGCAAGAACCAAATTATTAAGGTATTTGAAAGTAATTTGTATCTCCAAATAAAGCTCAAGAATACTTTTAGGAATACAAAAATATTCAGCACCCAACAAGGTAAAATTCACAGTGTATGGCATATAGTAAAAAAAATTATCAGGCATTCAAAGAACTAGAAAAATAAAACCTATAATGAGGAGAAAAATCAATCAAAACTGACTCAGAAATGACACAAATGAAAGAATTAACAGACAAGTATATTAAAACAGTCATTATAACTGTATTCTATATGTTCACCAAGCTAGAGAAAATATTGAACATTAAGTAGAGACATGGAAGATATTAAAAAAAACTAAAACCAAACTTCTGGAGAAGAAAACAACCACATCTGAAATAAAAAATACAATGAATGGGAAATAGCTGATTAGACATTTCAGAGGAAAGGAGTAGTAAACTTGAAGACACAGCAATGGAAACTACCCAAAATAAAGTACACAAAGGAAAAGACTTAAAAACAAAAACAAAAACAAAAACAAAAAAAACACACAGATCAACAGTGAAAACTTCATGTGGCCAAATATGTGCGTAAATGGGGTTCCCAAAAGAGAGGGAGCAGAGAAAAGTATTTAAAGAAATGGTGATCAAATGTTTCAAATTTGATAAAAATTATAAGTTCACAGATTCAAGGTCAGTGAACACCCAAACCACGAAATTAAAAAAAAAAAATACACAAACGCATATCAGAATCAAGTAGCTCTAAATCAGTGACAAAGATAAAATTGGAAAAGTAGAGGAGATACTCTACATGCAGGGCAATGAAGATAAGGAGGATAGCAGATTTCTTGTCAGAAACAATGCAAACTAGAAGACAGTGGCTCAAAATCTTCAAAATTCTGTAAGAAGGCCGGGTGCAGTGGCTCACGCCTGTAATCCCAGCACTTTGGTGGGCCGAGGTGGGTGGATCACGAGGTCAGGAGATCGAGACCATCCTGGCTAATACGGTGAAACTCCCGTCTCTACTAAAAACACAAAAAAATTAGCCGGGCGCGGTGGTGGGCGCCTGTAGTCCCAGCTACTCGGGAGGCTGAGGCAGGAGAATGGCGTGAACCCAGGAGGCAGAGCTTGCAGTGAGCCGAGATAGCGCCACTGCACTCCAGCCTGGGGGACAGAGCGAGACTGTCTCAATCAAAAACGAAAACAAAAACAAAAACAAAAAACCAAACCAAAACAAAAAATAATAAAATAAAATAAAATTCTGTAAGAAAAAAAATGTCAACCTGGAACTCTTTACTAAGCAAAAATTATTTTAAAAGTTAAGGCAAAATAAATACTTCTTTAGACATACAGAAGCTGAAAGAGTTAATCACAAGCTGACTGGTGGAATAGAAAATGTAAAGGGAAGTCCTTCAGGCAGGGGGGAAAAAAGGATAATACCAGATGGAAACCTAGATATATTGGGGTCAGCAAATTATGGCCCATGAGCCAAATCTGATTTGCTACCTCTTTTTGTGAATAAAGTTTTATTGGAACACAGCCATACCTATTCATTTATTTATTGCCCACAGCTGCTTTCATGCTACAATGACAGAATTGAATAATTGTAACAAAAACCACGTGGTCTAGAGTATTTATTACCAGGCCCCTAACAGAGAAAGTTTTCTGACCCTTGATCTCCACAAAGTATTGAGCAGTATAGGACATGGTATTACATAAGTAGATTTGTAATAATAATAATGATGATAATAATAATTTCATTTATTATTTAAAAATCTTTAAAAATAATCATCTGCTTAAGGCATAATAACAACATATTATGAGATATATAAAATATGTAGAAGTAAAATGTATGATAACAATGCTCAAAGGCCAGTAGGGAAGAAACTAGAGTATACATGTACAGTGCTAGAGTATACATGTACAGTTACTATACATGAAGTAATACACTATCACTGAAAGTTAAACTGTGGTAAGTAAAAGATGTATACTATAAACCCAAAATAAACCATTAAAATAACACAACAAAGATTGTGGCTAATAATCCAATAAAGGAGATAAAATGAGACCATAGAAAACAGTTTAACCAAAAGAAGACAGAGAAGGAGGAAAAGAGGAGCAAAGAACAGTGAGGACAAATATAAAACAAATAGGAAAGTGGTAAATTTAAACACAACCATAACAATAATTACATTACATATAAATGGCCTAAACATTCCAATTAAACGGCAGCCTGTCAGATTAGATTTAAAAAGCAATACTCAAATATATGCTACCTTCAAAATCCCACGTGTGTGTGTGTATGTGTGTGTCTTTAAAAACACATAAATAGGTTAAAAATAAAAGGAAACCATGCCAGCACTAATCAAGAGAAAGTCAAAGTGCCTACATTAATATCCAAGTAAAAATTTCAGCACACATACACAAAAAAATTATCAGGGATAAAGAGGATCATTTCGTAATGATAAAGGAGTCAATTTATCAAGGGGACACAATGATCTGGAATGTTTATGCATCTAATAGCAGATCTCCAAAACACGTGAAGTAAAAGCTAATAGAACCACAGGAGAAATAGATAAATCCACAATTATAGTTGGTGCTTTCAATTATTCTCTTTCAATAATTTATAGAGCAGATCATGAACTTTTGCTCCAAGAACTATTGTAGGAACATACCAGGAAAGCAGAGAGAATCCACAGACCCTTTGAAGGAAGTGGATTTGCTGCTGCAGGCTTCTGGAGACAGTTGAAAAACTGTGAGTGTCCAAAGTGTGAAAGTGTGAAAGGAGGATCATCTGCCCCTGAACATACATTTTCATTTGGGAACTTGAAGGTCCAGATCATGGGAGAAAGATTTGACCTTACCTGGATCTGAGACAAACTTAGAGAGCTGAATGAAATACAGGGGTAGAGGAAGAAGCCGGAAGAGCCCTGTGGGGACCCTCAGTCCCTGAGGAAGTCACTTCTGACTTTGTCTCACAGGGGTCCTTGGGGAGGCCTGCCAGTGGAACTGGGGAAAGACCACAGGGAGAAGGAAACTTCCAGCTGACTCTTTGTAACAATTTAAACCTAACAGGAAATTTTCTGGACATAATCTAGGGAAGAGGGTGAACCAGGAATGCAGACACAGCACAGAAATTGCAGCAGGTAGGGAGGTGCAAAATCTGAAAGCCCTGTTTGCTTTCCCAGTGGGGAGGTCTGGAGCCTGGGGCAAGTCCTCAGCCTTGCTCACCGACTGCCTGGAAATAAACTCAGTGCTGTTGGGGTCAGGGGATCAGTGGGAGTGAGACCGGCCTTTGGGGCTGCATGGGAGCCAGCTTTCCCCCACTTCCCTGTCGACCTGTATGATGCAGCAGAGGCAGCCATAATACCCCTGGCAACATAAGTCCATTGGCCTGAGTAACCGACCCCCATGTCCCACAGCTGCTGCAGCAAGCCTCATCCAAGGAATGTCTGAGCTCAGACACCCTTGGCCTGCCCCCACCTGATGGCCTTTACCATCAGGTGAAGACCAACCCTGCCCCCACCTGATGGTCTTTACCAGCCCTGGTAGCTGAAGTCAGAGGACATAATCTCTTGGGAGCTCTTTGGCCCTGCCCACCACCTGAGAAACTTATCCAGGTGATGCTAGGGCAAGCCTGTATCCTCCCTATACTACCACAGCTGATGCTCTCTTAAAAGTGCCACCTCCTGATTGGAGGCCAACCAACACAAAACTAGCACAATAAACAAAAATACAACCAAGGACCCTCACAGTGTCCACTTCACTCCCCCTCTATCTCTACAAAAGCAGATTCTTGTATCTAGGGCTTAGAGACTTGAAGACAAATCACATCACAGGACTCTGCAGACACTCTCCAGTACCAGCCTGGAGCCAGATCCAGAAGAGAAATAACAATCACTGCAGCTTGCCTCTCAGGGAGCCACATGCCTCAGCACCCATATCCAGGGGGCATCCTGTGGAATGAGAGAATCTGAATGGCAGCTCCTGAGCCCCAGATCATCCCCTGACAGTCTACCCAAATGAGAATGAACCAGAAAAACAATTCTGGTGATATGACAAAACAATGTTCTTTAATACCACCAAAAGGTCACACTAGCTCACTAGCAATGGTCCAAACCAAAAAGAAATCTCTGAATTGCCAGAAAAAGAATTCAGAAGGTCAATTATTAAGCTGCTCAAGGAGACACCAGAGAAAGGTGAATACCAACTCAAAGAAATTAGAAAAACATTACAGGATATAGATGGAAAAATCTCCAGAGAAATAGATAGCATGAATAAAAAACAAACACAACTTTCCAGAAATTGCCATTGTTTTTTATTCATGCTATTGATTTCTGGAAAGTTGTGATTTTTTTTTTTTATTTATGCTATCTATTTCTCTGGAGATTATCTTCTCTAAGAAGGGCACACTTAGAGAAATACAAAATACCCTGGAAAGTCTCAGCAATGGCATCAAACACGTGGAAGAAAGAACTTCAGAGCTCAAAGACAAGGCTTTTGAATTAACTCAATCTAATAAAGATAAAGAAAAAAAAATTTTTTTTAATTAGCAAAGCTTCCAAGAAGTTTGGGATTATGTTAAATGACCGAACCTAAGAATAATTGGTGTTCCCAAGGAAGAAGAGTAATCTAAAAGTTTGGAAAACATATTTGAGGGAATAATTGAGGAAAACTTTACCTTGCTAGAGATATAGACGTCCAAACACAAAAAGCTCAAAGAACACCCTGGAAATTCATCACAGAAAGATCATTGCCTAGGCACATAGTCATCAGGTTATCTAAAGTTAAGACGAAGGAAAGACTCTTAAGAGCTGTGAGACAAAAGCATCAGATAACCTGTAAAGAAAAACCTGTCAGCTTAACAGCAGATTTCTTAGCAGGACCCTACAAGCTAAAGGGATTGGGGTCCTATCTTCAGTTTCCTTAAGCAAAACAGTTATCAGCCAGTTAACATCATACTTAATGATGAAAGACAGAATACTTTCTCCCTAAGATCATGAACAATGATGTTCACTCTTACCACCTCTTTTCAACATTGCGGTGGAAGTACTAGTACTAGGTGCCAGTGCAATTGGGCAAGAAAAAGATATAAAAGCATCCAGAATGAACAGAAGAAGTAAAACTATCTTCATTTACAGATGACATGATTGTCTATGTACAAAATCATGTGGAATGTTTTAAAATCCCTATCTAGAGACTCAATATTTTAGTCATCAGTTCTTCCCAAATTGATCTACATATTTAATAGCATCCCATTCAAAATCAAAGCAGGCATTTTTGTAGAAAGTGCCAAGCTGATTCTAAAATATGTATAGAAATTCAAAGGGTCTGAAATATCCAAAACAATCTCAAAAAAGAACAAAGTTGGAAAATGTATTCTACCTGATTTTAACACTTACTATAAAGCTGCAGTAAATATGAAACTGTTATATTGCCATAAAGATAGACATATAAATCAGTAGATCAGAATAGTGAGTCCATAAAAAGTAATATGCAGTCAACATAATATGCAGTCAACTAAAGTCACCAAAAGTAATTTTATTTGAAAAAGATAATCTTTTCAAAAAATGATGCTAAAACAATTGGCTATTCATGTGGAGAAGAATGAACCTTAACCTCCATATCATACTACCTACAAAAATTAATTTCTACCTACAAAAATTAATTTAAAGCCAGATGCAGTGGCTCACACCTATAATCCCAGCACTTTGGGAGGCAGAGGTGGGTGGATCACTTGAGCCCGAGTTTGAGACCAGCCTGGCCAACATGGTGAAACCTCATCTCTACTAAAAATACAAAAAAATTAGCCAAGCGTGGTGGTGGGTGCCTGTAATCCCAGTTACTCGAGAGGCAGAAGAATTGCTTGAACCTGGGAGACAGAGGTGGCAGTGAAGCAAGATCGCACCACTGCACTCCAGCCTGGGTGACAGAGTGAGACCTTGTCTCAAAAAAAAATTAATTTGAGATGAAGCATAAACCTAAATAAAAAAGCTAAAACTATAAAGTTTCCAGAAGAAAACAGAAGAGAATATCTTTGCATCTTAGGGGCAAGCAAAATTTCTTAGCCAAGATGCTAAAGCACTAACCATAAGAGAAAGAAACCTGATATGCTGGACTTCACAAAATATAAAACTTCCATTCTTCTAAAAATAACATTAATCAAATAAAAAGGCAAGCCACAGCCTGATAGAAGTATTTGCCATACATAAACCTGAAAGAGAACTTTCATCCAAAATATATAATGAATTCCTATCATTCAATAATGAAAAATCAAAATAATACAAAAAAAAATGAGCAAAAGATTTACACAGATTCATCATAAAAGAAGATACATGAATGGCCACTAAGCACATGAAAAGATGCTCAACATCCCTGGTCATCCAGGTAATGCAGATCAAAACCACAATGAGATGAACAACAATGACTGACAATACCAAGTTTGGTGATGGTGTAGAGCAACTCTGACTCTCATACATTGTAATAGTGAAAATGTAAATATTACAACCACATTGGAAAAGAGTTAGGGTGTTTCTTATAAAGTTAAACATGTAATTCCCTGCGATCCAGCAATTTCACTTCTAAATATTTGAACATATGTTCACAAAAAGATTTGTGTGAGAATGTTCATAACAGCTTTGTTCAGAATAGCCCCAAACTGGAAACAACCCAATTGTCCATCAACAGGTGAATGGATAAACAGACTGTAGAATATTAATTAGAATACTACTCAGCAACAAATAGAAGAAGCTACTAATATGTGAGACAATATGGATCAACCCATAAAACATTATGTTGGGTGAAAGGAGCCTGACAAAAATAATTATGTAATGTTTTGTAATGTTAATAAGATGTTCTAGAACAGGCAAACTAAACGATGATGGTAGAAAACAGAATAGTGGTTACCTTTAGGAGAGACACTGACTGGGACAGAGCATGATAAGGGATTTTTCTGGAGTGATGTAAATGTTCAATATCTTTATTGGGGCGATGGTTACACACGCTATATTAGTTTCCTAGGGCTGCTATAACAAAGTACCACTAACTGAGTCACTTATTATTTAACATTTCTGGAGACTAGAAGTCCAAAATCAAGGTGTCAGCAGGGTTGACTCTTTCTAATGACTCTGAGAGAGAATCTGTTCTGTGCCCTTCTCAGCTTCTGGTGAAGGACGGCAATCCTTGGTGTTCCTTGGCTTGTAGATGCATCACTCCAGTCTCTGCCTCCATGTTTCCATGGTATTCTCCCTGTGTCTCAGTGTTTACATTTTCCTCTCCTTATAAAGACCTACCCCAATCACCTCACCTTAATTTGATTACATCTGCAAAGACACTATTGCCAAATAAGGCCACAGTCACAGGTGCCATGGGCTAAGACTTCAACCCCCTATTTGGATGGCACAGTCGAAATCATAAAGCATTAGTATATATTTGTCAAAACTGATTAGTGGGAGAAAAATTCATGACCTTGGTTTGGTGATGAGTTTTTAGCTATAACACCAAAAGCATAAGCCATGAAATAAAAAATTGAGAAGTTGGGTTTTATTAAAATTAAAAACTTCTGCTCTGAAAGATGCTGCTAAGAGACTGAAAAGGCAAACCACAGACTGGGAGAAAATATTTGAAAAACACATATCTGGTATCTGGTAAAGGACTAGTATCCAAAATAACAGAGAACTCTTAAAATACAACCATGTGAAAACAAACAACTCAATTAAAAATAGGCACAAGATCTGAACAGATACCTCACTAAAGAAGATATACAGATGGCAGATAAGCATATGAAAAGATGTTCAACATCCTATGTCATTAGAGAATTGCAAATTAAAACAACAACGAGATATAATCACACACCTATTAGAATGTCTAAAATCCAAAAAACTGACAATACCAATTACTGGTGAAGATGTAGAGCAATAGAAAGTCTCATTCTTTGATAGTGGAAATGTAAAATGGAACAGCTGCTTCGGGAGACTTAGGTAGCCAAATATAGTCTTACCATACTCTCTAGCAGTTATGCTCCCTATGACTTGAAAACATGTCCACACTAAAACTTGCATGCAAATGTTTGTAGCAGTTTTATTCATAATCACCAAAACCAGGAAGCAACCAAGATTCCCTTTAGTAGATGAATAGATAAAAAACACTGTTACATCTTTACAATGGAGTAGTATTTGTCAATAAATAATTTCAGCTATCAAGCCATGAAAAGTTATGAGCAAATCTTAAATGTATATTGCTAAATAAAAGAAGATATTCTGAAAAGGCTACATACTGTATGATTCCAATTATATGACATTCTGGCAAAAGCAAAATTATGTTAAGAGTAAAAAGATAAGTGGTTGCCAGGTGTAGGAAGAGAAGGTTAAATGGGTGAAGCACAGGGGAGGTTTTAGGGCTGCAGAACTGTTCTGTATGATATGGTAATGGTAGATACATGACAGGTTGCATTTATCAAAACCTATATGACTTTACAGTGCAAAGAGTGAGCCTTAATGTATGAAAATTAAAAAAAAAAATCTTTTAGGCAATTGAGGTCCGGGACAGAATGTGACAAAGCAATCTAACTGTGTACAAATGTATGAAACAACCTCATGGAAGAGGGTGCGGGAAAAGGTCCTGACCTAAGTAACTTTGGAAATGAGTGGAGTTAATAGAACTAAAGGTAAAGGCTATAAATAAATACTGTTCTCTAGTTGATAAAGTTGTTTCCCATGGGGCACTGGCTAACACAATGCCGATAGCACTAAGCATATATACTGAAAGTGAACAATTAAGTAAATGAATGTCAGATGGTGGGAGTCAGTTTTCTCACTGTTGGAATGGGAGGTTACACATAAGCAAAGGAGGAAGCTAAAATGGTCCATGTGATAAGAGATTTGAGTTGGAGACATCAGCAGGAACTAATGTTTAGGTTAATGTAGATACAGACGGTGGCATATAGAAATATGTACAGTTCTGTGTATATGCATGGATTCCTTTTAACACACATATTTTTTTCTGTCAGCTGAGAGGGCCTAGAAACAAGGACACACAGTAGCAATGACCACACATGTCAGATCTTGGTTTCTAATACCATTCTCTAATGAAAGGGATCAGGGTTCTTAGAGAAGTGGTTGAGTGTAGGAGTAGGGCAGAAAACATATAGCACGATACAGGGGTATCCTGTAGTGCCAGAAAGTAAGAAAGTGCTCATAAAACTAAAACAAACAAAAAGAAACAGTAATAGTATTAGGTCAAAGTGACCTGGGAGCCAACCAAAGGAGCTCTCAGGAGCCAAAGCTGGAACTATGTAAGTAACAAAGGAAAGAAAGTATTGGATTATAACCCAAAATATAAAATCAATATCTATGAGACCATACTGATAGAAATAAATGATTAGATAAATTAATAAATGGAAAAAAAAGCCAAATACCCCATGAAGTAGCATTCCAAATTATTTGTGCAGATGATCTGTCCTCAAGGAGCTAGAATATAACTTTTTTCTCTCCACAAATAGACCCTGGGAAGTTGTTGAAAAAGTTTGAGCTTTAACATCAAATAATCATGAGTGGGAGACACACATCAGACTCTTGTTAGTTGTGTGATCCCAGTGAAGTTATCCTTTTTAAACTTCAGATTTCTGCAAAATGGAGATAGTAATATCACTTAACTACCCTTTATGGTTACTGTGAAGATCAGATGTCTACAAAGCTCTCAGAACAGTGCTTAGGACATTAGGGCATAGCATTCAATAACTTAACTTAGTGTTTATTTTCTTTTTTTTTTCTTATTTTTGGAGACAGAGTCTTGCTCTGTTGCCCAGACTGGAGTGCAGTGGTGTGGTCTCAGCTCACTGCAACCTCCACCTCCTGGGTTCAAGCAGTTCTCCTGCCTCAGCCTCCTGAGTAGCTAGGATTACAGGTGTGTGCCACCATGCCTGGCTAATTTTTTGTATTTTTAGTAGAGACTGAGGTTTCACCATGTTGGCCAGGCTGGTCTCAAACTCCTGACCTCAAGTGATCCACTTGCCTTGGCCTTCTAAAGTGGGGGGATTACAGGCTTAGCCAGTGCACCTGGCCTAGTGTTTATTCTCTAAGGTAGTGTATTTCTAAGATAGTCTGCTTCAGCTGCTGTAACAAAATGCCACACAGTGGGTTAAACAACAGAAATTTATTTTCTCACAGTTCTAGAGGCTGGGAAGTCCAAGATCCAGGACTGGCAGGGTTTGGTGTCTGATAAGCACTCTCTTTCTGGTTTGTGGATGGTTGCTTTCTCCTTACATGGCCTTTCCATAGTGTGCGTGTGTGGGTGGGAGGGTGGGTGCATGACTGGGGAACCTCTATCTCTCTTTTTCTCTCTTTCTCTTTTTATAAGGCTAACAATCCCATTGGAGTAGGATCCCACCCTTATGACGTCATTTACCTTTAATTACTTTTTAAAGCCCTACCTCCAAATATAGTCACATCGAGGGGTGAGGGCTTCAGTGTAAGAATTTTGGAGGCAGGAACACAATTTAGTCCATAGCAGGTAGTCTGAGATACAGAATAAGACAACTTGAATTCTCATTCTAACTTCACCACGTACTAGCTATGTTGGGGGAAATCTCTCATGTTCCTTAATTTTTTTTCATTTTTAAAAATCGAGGTATTATTTTTATCCAGTAAAACTCACACATTTTAAAATATTGTTAAGTGAGCTTTTTTTAAAAAATAATCCTTTTATTTTAGAACAGTTTTAGATTTACAGAAAATTTTCAAAAATAGTACAGAGAGTTCCTATATATCCTGCAATCAGTTTCCCCTATTACTAATACCTTAAATTCGTATGGTACATTGGATGAACTAATATTGACATATTATTATTAACTAAAGCCCTACTTTATGCAAATTTCCTTAGTTTTTACCTAATGTTCTTTTTTCTATCCTGGGATCCCGTCCAAGGTACCACATTACATTTAGTCATCATGTCTCCTTAGGTTCCTCTTGGCTGTGAAAGTTTCTCAGACTTTTCTTGTTTTTGATGACCTTGACAGTTTTAAGGAATATTAGTCAAATATTTTGTAGAATGATCCCACTTAGGAATTCTGATGTTTTTCTTTTTTCTTTTCTTTTCTTTTTTTTTTTTTGAAATGGAGTCTTGCTCTGTTGCCCAGTCTGGAGTGCAGTGGTGCACTCTCAGCTCGCTGCAAGCTCTGCCTCCTGGGCTTAAGCGATTCTCTTGCCTCAGCTTCCCAACTAGCTGGAATTACAGGCATGTGCCATGATGCCCGGCTAATTTTTGTATTTTTAGTAGAGACTGGGTTTCACCATGTTGGTCAGGCTGGTCTTGAACTCCGGACCTCAAGTGATCTATCTGCACTGGCCTCCCAAGTGTTGGGATTATAGGCATGAGCCACCATGCCTGGTCTGATGTTTTTCTTTTAATTAGACTGGAGTTATGGGTTTTGGGGGAGGAAGATGACAGGGGGAAAGTGCCATGTTCATCTCATCCTATCAAGTGTACACAATACACATGACTTATCACTACTAACGTTGTCCTTGATCACCTGGATGAGGTCGTGTTTATTAGGTTTCTCCACTTAACGTCACTCTCCTCCCTTGTGCCCCCTTCCCATACTGTGCTCTTTGGAATGCAGTCACTGGCCAGAGTCCATACTTAATGAGTGGGGAGCTATGCTCCACCTCCTTGAGGAAGAAAGATCTACATAATTTATTTGAAATGTTTCTATATGGGAAGGTTTTCTCTTCTCCCCTATTTATTTATTCAATATTTACTTATATAAGTATGGACTAACAGAAATTTATTTTCTTTATAAAGAAAATAAATTTATAATAGAATATTATTGTCACTTTGGCTCCTGTGTCCCTTTTGATATATTCCCATCATTTTTCTTATTCTCTCTGTCTCTCTCGCGCGCACACTTCTTCACTTTCTATCACTACAAAGTGCCCCAGAGTCATCTCGTCTCTTCTTGCCCCAGCTCTAGAATCAGCCATTTCTCCATGGAGCTCTAACTCTTAACAGAGAATAGTATTTATTAATAGATCTGGGCACTAAGTGTGTTGTTTTCTGCTGAAGCACCACGGCTTCCAGGCCCTCTCAGGGAACAGAGCTATGAAAATACATGGGTGTCCACTAACCCATGTATGCTCACACATCTCTTTTTATTTTTTTATCTACACAAACAAGTAAATGCGAGTTTATACGGATATCACTGAACGTAACCCAGCACCACAGGGTTCACTCCAGCCTTTCCCCCTTGCTTAGTGGGTCTTCCTTCTCTAGCAGTGAAAAACCTGGCTTTCATTAGCAGCTCTTCTTTTATTGCTTTTATAAATTAGCCTTTTGTGTAAGATTTCATTTGAAAACCAAAACAACAAAAACAACTTCCACAGCTAAATAACAAATTGAAAACCCATTGGACTAGACTATGCATAGCTAAAAGCCCTTTTATCTCCAAGGATCTCCGATGCTGCAGGGCTGGGAGGGAAGTGGAGCGGAACTTTGTCTTATTATCTTTGGCCAACAGAGTGGAGTGGATTGGATTGGCTTGGAATTCATCCAGCATTCAACAAGTATTATTGAGCCCCTCTTAGAGGCCGGGAACAACCCCAAATGCTGGGTGCAGGATGAGCAAGGAAGCAAGTCCCTTTGTGGGGCTGACCTCACAGTGGGGGACAGACAACATGCACGTAAACAAATACAGACGGTTCAGATAGAGACAGGTGGCAAAAATAAAACACCATAAAGAAATGGAATATGATGTGGGGGAAGATAAGAGGTAAAGTGGGGGTGCTGAAAAAAGGTGGCTAACTTTGAGCTGAGGCCTGGGAAGGGTGAGAAGGAGTCAGATATTTTAGACCTAGAAGAAAAGCGTTGTAGGCACAGGAATTGTTAGGAGAAGCAATATGAAGCAGGAACACGCTGGGCTCATTAAAGGGGCAAAAAGAGGATCAGATAGGCTTAGCAGAGTAAAAGAGGAGAATGGCAGCAGGTAAGGTTGGAGGCCCCAGAGAACAATAGGGCGTATAGATCAGAGAGGGCATGTCAATTTTATCCATAAGGCAATAGAAAGCCATAGAAGATGTCTGTTAATAAATAGAGATCAAGTTGATATCAGTTGATAGAGGATGTTAAAGCTTAGGCCCAACTAACCAGCCAGAGGAGTCCAGGTGAGAAATGAAGGTGATCCTGAACCAGGCTCAGAGCATGCAACCAGCAAAGAATGGATTCTGAACCCAGCAGATGAATGGATTCATGGACACACTTTCAAGGTGGGTCCTGGTGTGCACTAACTTATGAACTAAGAGTGCCCTGCTCTAAAAGCTGTGAATACAAGCCCAAATTCCCTATTGATATGTGGGAGCTGGAGTCCCCAGGGAACTCCTCAGATATCTTGAATCACCAAATACACAACCCAATCCTGATGCTGCTGCCCAAATTCTGAATGATACAGCTTGGCATTTAGCATCTTCACTGGCTGTGGTTCCCCAGCCTATCAGCATTGTGCACATCCGTTCCAGCAAAGCCAAAGTGCTGCTGGCCTGGAGTATCTCACCCCATGAGCAAAACTGTCCTCTGTCTCCTTCCACTCAGCCCCTCCACATCCATAGGTCAGTTACATCTTCCAACACCTGACTTTAAACCCATCTCTGGGAAGACCTTCTTAATTGGCCAAGCTTATTCTTTGGCCCATATCCAGTCTAGGTCTCTACTCCACAGTGGGTACTTGGGACATCCTTCTCACATAAAATGTAAAAGGTATGCCTGTTTCAGATGTAGTTTTAATGGCAATCTCTTCCTCCCCACTGTCCACCCAAGTCGGCAGACTCAAGGAAGTTGCACAGAGGCAATAAAGACGGATAATAGGTTAATTAGGTTGATACTAATTGATATAGGATGATATAGATTGGATCCAACTGACCAACCTGAGGAGTCAAAGCTCTTGTTCCAGAAAATAGCTTTTGTCCCAGAAAAAAAAAATGCTATTGTTTTTATGGTACAGTGGAATATTTTGAAATGGAGGTTGCATTTCTTCATATGGTTTTGTGTACCTATTACTGTTTCCCCCACTATTAATGCAGCTGCCCTGAGAGGGCACAGCTTGGAACAAAGAGTCCATTTCTCAACTTGTGAGCTTCTAAGTAAATATTTGTACAACGGCAATGAAAGCATTAAAACCTAACGTTTCCAATCTGAAAGTTGTGCTTTGAAGAAAGAAAAATGATTATAGGTTTATTTTTTTGTTTTTATTCTAGAAGTTTAGCTTTGAATATCAGAAAACATAGATTTAAACAATATTGTAGGGAAGAATACATAATAATATAAGTACATTTTCCTTCCCCCAAATAGATGGATCAGCTGGGGAGATGGAGAGTAGGAGAGGGTGTGACTGGAGCTTAGTTGCTGGTCCCTGAGAAGGGGCTGAACCCTTCTATCTATTTAGGTTGAATTCTTGGCAGGGTGCTGCTGGAATGACAGGAACCTGATAGACAAATTAGATTAATTGTGGGGAGAAGGTAGGGTGGAGACTCGGAGAGCAGGGTGATGAGATCTAGGCTGGGGAAGCAGCAAGGCTCTCAGGGAGCTCTGACTTATCACAGTCTGAGAGGTGGAGCAGCCATGCGGACTGAATTGCCTAGGCATTCGGGTTCCCAGCCTGCATCAGAGGCCTTGTGCTTCCCAGCACAGTGAGAGGAAATCAGAAAAAAGCTTCTGTGGCCCCAGAGGAGAGGACTGGCAAATCCAAAGGAAGCCAGAGCAGCGGGAGGGATGTGGGCAACCCTGGTGCCCTGAGGACATCATTAGCTGCAGGGTGGAATGGAGTGTGTATTGGGTTAACAGCTGATATCAGAGAGCAGGAACACCCTCAATGAAGGGGGTCAGCAAGTCAGGGATCAGACACCCTCTGCCCATACTCACCACAACATCTCCCAACCAAGATCAATGGGCAAAGGGAAAGTGGGAGAGAATCTTAAAGCCATTATATTTAAATCTGGAAGCAACAGGGTTTACCTTAAATTGGGAGGAAGGCTTTCTACTACTCAGAGGAATGAGTGGATTTAAGCTAAGTAACCAGTTGTAATAACATTAGTGATGATAATAACAAACACATATATGACACCTACTACTATGCAGCAGGCACTGTCCTAGATACCTGGCATGTGCTACCTCATTTGATCCTAGTAATATATGTATAAGACGGAAACATTTCAGCACACTTAAGTGTCATGACTATTATTTGCAGTTTATAAAGCACTTTTTTTCCTATATTATTTCATTTTATGACTCTTTTTAGACATGAAGTAAGTAAGGTTTTTGCTAAAAAGACTTGCCCTAGGCCATATAATTGGTAAATAAAATATCTGGACTTGAACCCAAGATTCCCATCACTTGGTCTGAGTTCTTTCCACTATGCCACAGGTGTTCAGTAAATAGATATTTTAAAAAACAATTGAATGTATTATCTTACCATAAAGAAGGAGACTTAAGACTGAAACTGTGTGTGCTTAAAGATTTTGAGGTTGATTAAAGAAGGGTAAGAGCAGAGGAGATTGTGAAGGCATGTGGAATGCAGTCAGGAAGAAAACTGGGGAGTGTCCTCTAGAAAGAAGGTGTTCTTAAAAGGTCACAGTGACCGTGGTAACAATGAGCACAGCTAGAGTCCAGATCTTGGTTTCTAAGTATCAGTCCCCACTAAAAGGAATGTGGGCTTTTTAGAGAAAAGGCTGATTCCAGGGCTAAGGCAGGGACAGTAAATGGTGAGCCTGGAACTTCTGGTGCCAGAGTAAGAAGCTGCTCGATGGACAAAATGATGGGGTTACTGTGGAAATCAACAAGGACCACTCAAACGAGAACAAGCAAAGGCTACTTATTCTGAGCTTAGTAGGGCATGGGAGTCAGCCGCTGTCACTTGTATTTTGGCAGAGACTTGAATGCAGTCTGAGGAGTGGGAAAGCCTATGTACATGTAGTGGGAGAAATGGGAGACTTCAGATGGACCCTGATTGGGGGCTCTGACATGGGGAAGCTGTAGGGAAGCTAATTAGAGGTGCGGTGTCCTATGTGATTGCTTAAAGAAGCACATTTGGCTTTCTCTGGTCCTAAATTGGAATCAGAGACAAAAATTAGGGAAGTTGTCAGTTATTGATCTAGTCCTGGCCATGTTCGGCTGATTATTAGAGGATTTATTGTTTGACTTCTGGTATTGATTGCTAGAGACAGTGGTCTGACTTCCTACAAGTCTGACTTATGGATAGCAAGCTGGCTTCCTGGGCAGGTTACTGTAGGTAATGGGTTGGCTTTCTGGGCTGGTGGCTGCAGATTATGGGTCAAACTTTTAGTTTTACATGTGGTTTGGCCATTGTTCATTTGTCTATTCCGCATCTCAGTACATGAAAAGGAACACAGAAGCCAACCTAAAATAGTCAAGCAAATTGGGGATAATTTAAACATTAAAATGAGTAATAATAGTCAGGATTGTAACTTACCGAGTTAAAAAATAACCCATGAGTTCATTCTGATACAAAACAAACAAGTAAACGAATAAAGTGAGAGATAAGAGAGAAGTCTTCCTTATAGTAGAATGACAACTAAAAAGCATAGAAGAAATGATAGAGTAAGAGAGTCAATATTTTGCAATAATTGACTCAGGTAAAGATCACTAAGGGATCTAAAAATCTTTAGGTAATATTTCATTGGTGATTCAGAGCAGAGTATCTCCCACAGATCACTTAGTAAATACAAAGGGAAAAAATCTCTTCATAGTGTGGAAACGTGGTATATCCCACCTTAGTCAAGTGATCAAAGCGAGCATCACCCAGCATGGGACAAAGCAACATCAAGGCCTTACGATGTCATGCACTGAGAAGAATATAACATAATGTATGCAGTGTTCCTGCTCCACATGGATAATCAGAATCCAATTACGACATAGGATCAGACATTCCAGAGAACAACTGCTATCCTTTTCAGAAATGTTGACGTGGTAGAAGACAAAGAAAGGCTGAGGGACAGTTCCAGATTAAAGGAAACAAAATTAACGTGACAACTAAATGCAATGCATGGTCACGTATTGGATCCTGGATTGGAAATTTGTCGTTGCTGTTGTAAAGGTCAATTATTGAGACAATTGGCAGAAATTAGAATATGGAATCTCTTTTGGACAATGGTATTGTATCAATAATACATTTCTTTCTTCTTAGGAGACACATGTATAAGTCTTTAGGGGTGAAGGGCCATAATGTCTGCAATTTATCCTTAAATGATTCAGCAAAAACAGCAACTAATGATAGGTCTTTTTTTTTTTTTTTTTTTTTTTTTTAAATAGAGGCAGGGTCTTGTTGCATCACCCAGGCTAGAGTACAGTGGCATGATCATAGCTCACTGTAACCTTGAACTCCTGGGCTCAAGTGATCCTCCTGCTTTGGCTACCTAAAGTGTTGAGATTATCAGCATAAGTCACCACACCAGCCAACAGGTCTATTTTTATGAAGAGAAAGAGCTAACACAAATATGGTATAATGTTAAACAACAGGTGGATCCAGATGAAGGATATATTAGTGTTCATTGTAATATTCTTGCAAATTTTCTGTAGGTTTGAGCATTTTCAAAATAAAAAGTAAAAAAAAAAATGCAAAAAGGGAGCTGATGCTCAACTGTGCTAAACATTGCTAACAGGTCAAATAAGATGACATAGGAAGTGGCCACTGGCTTTAGCAACATGACAGTCACTAGTGACCTTCACAAGCAGTTTTGGAGAGGTGGGACAGAGGCTGAATTGGCAAGGATTGAGAAGAGAATATAAATTGAGGGAGTGGAAATAGCAATTTGAAACCCGTCTCTTTAAAAAAGAAATAGTTCATATAGGATAGGATGGAACAGAATTAGTTGCTAGGGTCCATTCTGTTCTTTTGTTACTAGTTTTTTTTTTTATTATACTCTAAGTTCTAGCATACATGTGCACAATGTGCAGGTTTGTTACATACGTACACATGTGCCATGTTGGTTTGCTGCACCCATTAACTCGTCATTTACATTAGGTATTTCTTCTAATGCTATCCCTCCCCCTGTTACCCCTCCATGATAGGCCCTGGGGTATGATGTTCCCCACCCTGTGTCCAAGTGTTCTCATTGTTCAATTCCCACCTATGAGTGAGAACATGCGGTGTTTGGTTTTCTGTCCTTGTGATAGTTTGCTCAGAATGATGGTTTCCAGCTTCATTCAAGTCCCTGCAAAGGACATGAATTCATCCTTTTTTATGGCTGCATAGTATTCCATGGTGTATATGTGCCACATTTTCTTAATCCAGTCTATCATTGATAGACATTTGGGCTGGTTCCATGTTTTTGTTATTGTGAATAGTGCCGCAATAAACTAGTTATTAACTAGTATCTAAGACTATATAAACCAATCTGACCTGGATTTATTCCTAGAACTAAGTAAAGTGCTTTGCATTGATCTAAGTACTTAACTCACTCCATGGACTTAGGATTTAGCATTAACTTGGAGTCAAAACGTTTTACAGTCTCCTTCCCTTGGCTGAGAACTCCTCTTAGGAGTGCCCTCTAAGGCCTTCTGGCTGTCTCTTGCCACCGATTTCCCAGTCTTTTCCTCCTTCAGTTCACAAATGGGGCTCTGCAGAGAGGAGAGAGGCAGGGCTCCTCCTCCAGTGTCTGACATCTGCTCCATCCTTGGGTGAAGAACCTGATAAAGCAACTTGAAGCTACCACAGCTTCTAGGCCAAAGTCCCATTCTCTCCAGTCCTACACATTTCTCTCTGGTTAATCACTTCTTCACCTTTTCTACTGTCCCCTTCATTGGCATGAATTCATTCAAATTTTTGTCTTTCCTATTCATTGCTAAAATTTGCTTCCTCTGTTATATCATTGGATACTACTTCCTTTTGATGCAGAACCTTAACATTTCCAAAGTTTAAGTTCATATCAAACTACTGTCTCTAAGAAACATAATAGTTCTACCACACAGATCATTTCAAACATACTTGTTAACCAAAACTTCAACAATGACAGGGTGTTACAGCGTTTCCTCACATGTCAGTTCCAAACAAGTTTCCCTTTAAGAATTCTGGTAATCAATGACGGTTCTTCCGGTGGGATTTATTGCTGAGAATCATGGGCTTCCTAAATGCAGTCTCCAAAGTTTAATGATTTTGCAAAGTGTGATCAGAAAATGCCAAGGAAGACCCTAGAGACACTGACTTCCCAACTCTCAAGTAACCCTACCAGCTTCGAAAGTCATGAGCTACAAATATCAACTGATTTATTCCTCACAATAGGCCTGCCAGGTAGTTTTATTGGCCCCATTTTACAGATGAGAAAACAGAGGCTCAGAGAGACAACCTTCCTATACACAGAGGGTTGAGGAACCAGGATTGAAAATCTGTGCATTTCCCACTATGTCAACCTGCCTTCAAAGAATGATTTCATGTCCTCCAGTTGTCCAAAAGAACAGAGACTGGGTTAGCCTTGCAAACATATTTTTTAAAGACTCAGATATGAAGCAACCGTACATAAGAGGGATGTTACGGAGAGGTTCCACATGAAGGTAATCTTTGTAAATTGAATCACATTGTAAATGCACTGGCTTTTTAGATAATTTCTGAAGCAAATCATTTTGTATTTGTGAATCTGGATGTTCACATATGTATCCTGTTCGTCTGCTGCAGAAATTACTTGTTCTCAGCTATCACAAAATAGATACACAAAATAAATAAATCAAAGACCATCACTCAGAAGCAGGGAATAGAATACTAGTTCAAGGAGGGGTCGCCGACCTGCATAAAACATTCAAGATAACAGATAAATGAACCCCAACTCACGACTAGCTCTAGTTGAGTGTGGTTGTGTATATGATCTATTCTTTTTGAATGGAGCATAGACAGGGAGACAGTGCACAGAGAGGCAGGGATGGAGTCAGAAAGAGCAGGAGGAAGGGAGAGAACCACAAAAAACAGAAAGAAAGAGAGTGAGATTGAAGGAATAGGAAACAAGGAGAATGAAGCTGGCTGAAAGGCAGAGATGGGAGAGAGAGGGACGGGGACATCAGCCAGAAACGGATTAGAGAGACAAAAGGAAAGGGAAAGAAGGACATGAAGAAAGGAAACAGTGAGGGTCTAGGGAAGATAGAGGGTGGAGGAAAGAAAAGTGCTCAGTAAATATAGCTGCCCAGGGTCTGTTCCCTGCAGTACCTGCAAGGCACTCTGCTCCACAGCCTGTGCCATCCTACCCATCTCAGTTGGTTAAAACCTCCCACCACGGGCCTGCTTTCAGGGCACACCTGACTCAGACCCCCCAGGCCCCCAACCCTTCCCTGACCAGGACTTTGTGGGGACAGTGCACTCCATTCCCAGGAGGCAAGCCTGCTACAATTTATTGCCCAGAAAATCCACAATCTCTCCCTGGGACTTGAGGCCTCAAGACCCATTCCTGCATGCATAACCAGAAAAGAGAAGACCTTGGCTAGGCACAGTGGCTCATGCCTATAATCCCAGCACTTTGGGTGGCCAAGGTGGGCAGATCACCTGAGGTTAGGAGTTCGAGACCAGCCTGGACAACATGGTGAAATCCCATCTCTACTAAAAATACAAAAATTAGCCAGGCATGTTGGCACATGCCTGTAATCGCAGCTACTCAGGAGACTGAGGTAGGAGAATCGCTTGAACCTAGGAGGTGGAGGTTGCAGTGAGCTGAGATAGTGCCACTGCGCTCCAGCCTGGACCACAGAGCAAGACTCCATCTCAAAAGAAGAAGAAGGAGAAGGAGAAGGAGGAGAAGAAGAAGGCCTGAAGCATCCATCTTCAGGTCTCTAATGGGCAGCCTTATGACACAAAGTCTCTTTGCAAATCCACAGGCCAGGAATATGACCGATAATTAGGGACCACACAGAGAGATCTTGGAAAAAAAATGCTAATTGATCTGCCACCAATGGAATTTGCTGTTTCAGGAGCTGATGAGTTCCCCATCACAGGAGAACTCATGCAAGCAGAGGCTGGAAACCAAACCTACCTGTGATTGAGCTGAATGAGCCCAGATCTTTTCTGTGCTTCCGATTTCTCCTAAAACCTTTGAAAAATAGCTTTTAAATCCATCATTACTCTTAAAATCTTACTCTATTTATGTGATTAGAAAACTCCTTCCATCACATATATAGTTCAAGGAGAAAGTTCATCCAAGTCCCCATTCAAATGATCACAAATTCTGAATCAGTGGGTTTTGAATTAGTGGGGTTTCCCAGGAGGATTCAAATGTTCCACCCAGGAGACACGAAGAAGAAGGTTCTCGCCTTCCCTGGGAACACAGCCCAAGGAAAGAAGAGGAGATGGCAGGCAGGCTGCCTCTTGTGCATTCCAATAGACCCGCTGCCTCTCAGAATCTCAATGTTCCAGCCCCAGAACAGTTGGTGAAGATGGGATTTCAGGGAAGGAGTGAAAGCAGAACTGCCAGTCATTCAAGCATCCGGTGCTGGGGAGGGTGGTTTCTCCAAGGGATGTGCCAAGTCCGGGGCCCTGACCCTTCCTGCAGGCTTCCATCAAATGTCATCACTTCCACGAAGCCTGACCTGACCCTTGCTTCAATACCTCGGACAGCACCTGAGCTTCCTGCATACACAGCGCTTTCATCCTGGCTGGTTACTGTCTGTCTCCCTACACCACTGGGACAGAAGTCATGCAAGGGGCTCTTACTATCTGGAATGGAAACACTGCATGAGGTTACAGGGACCACAGGCAGGAGGAGTTGCCCATTTCCTCTTGCTCCGTGGATGCTCTGAGTGCTTTTTTTTTTTTTTTTTTTTTTTGAGACTGAGTTGCGCTCTTTTTGCCCAGGTTGGAGTACAATGGAGTGATCTCGGCTCACTGCAACCTCCACCTCCCGAGTTCAAGTGATTCTCCTGCCTCAGCCTGCTGAGTAGCTGAGACTACAGGCGCCCACCACCACAGCTGGCTAATTTTTGTGTTTTTAGTAGAGATGGGGTTTCACCATGTTGGTCAGGCTAGTCATGAACTCCTGACCTTGTGATCCGCTCACCTCGGACTCCCAAAGTGCTGGGATTACAGGTGTGAGCCACCACGCCCGGCCGAGTGCTTTTTGATCTAACCAGTTGTGGGTTATTTTTAGAGCTTTGCTTTATCTCCACCTCTGAGCCTCACTTGACCCATTTCTGGCTGCCTGCTTCTTATTCTCAGGACTGTCCTATGTCCCCCTCCAACCTACTGGCTTAGATAACCTTCCCTTAGGGTTCCAGCCTCCTTGGGATTTGCCCAGCCCCTGCACTGCCTAACAAGGGCTCTTCACCTGTCTGGGTTCTTCCTTTTCTGCCAGGGCAGTCCTACTGGCTCATACTCTGGGCCAGCCCAGAAATTCTCCCTCTGTCCTTCAGCTGTCCTGACATGCTGAGAATTCCATGGAGGCAGAAACTGTGTCTCACCCCTCTCTGGATCCCCGACCCCTACAACAGTTGCCTACAGCAAGGAGTTCAGTTTAAAAAAAAAAGTCAAATTAAATTGAACTGAAAGGCAAAGAAAAGTAAATGCTTTCTTCTATAATGCAAGATTTTAGGAAGGAGGTCTTAAGACAAATCAGAGGAGTGGACTAAAAGATTTATTGTTTACAGTTTCCCTCTCCCTTTCCTAAACAATCATTCATGGGACCCTACAATTATGTCTTAAAATGGCCCTCAGGAATGACCAGCAGTGGCCAAGGCCCTGGCCCAGCTTGATGCATGTGTGGGTTGCACCATAGGGGAGCATCGCCACCCTATTGCACCTGCCTCTGAGCCTCCCTCTCTGGAATTGTCCAAAATTATCCTCTTGGCTGTGAGCACCATTGGTTGGCACTATGCAGTGACCATCCTCCCTTTCAGAATGCTCATTGCATCTGGGTCTTAGGGGAGGGGGATGGAGGCAGCCCAGTGCTCTGTTGTTTGTCCCACAAACATGATTTCACTTGAAATCTGATTTCCATTTGCTGAATGCCTCTGCGAATGGGCAGGAGATTGCTATGTTGTTGCATGTCACACTGAATTTGGCCAACTTCAGAAATTCCCTACAGAAGATGCCTTCTTGTTAAATCACCAGGTCTTTTGTCATTATAACCCATTCAAACATCAACATTTGGTTTCTTCTGCTCACTAGTCCTCTTGCTTTCCCATGTATAACAAAATTCATGCAATCCCCATGGAGACTGGTTTGGATGCAGTTTAATAGACTTTCATCATTGACTTCCAGCCCCCTTCTCAATGCACAGGTCCAACTTGGGACAGAATAATATATTGCAACCAAGTTCTACTCAAGATCTATTTGTCGAGTGCCCATGGTGTGCCATGCCCTGTGCCAGGAGCTAGAGACATAGCTTGCTTAGTGGCTGACTTTTCTGTTGCTTGCATCACAGAATCTAGAGGCTAGATTCATATAGCTTTAAACAAAGGATGAGTACAAGTGCTGTTCATCTAGGACATGGAATCAGGGACATCACTCTAGGGTTTCCATTCAATAAAAACACTGCACTAGACCCTGTGCTTGGTACTAGGGAAATAAAATGAATGAGACAATTTCTCTTCCCAAGGAGCTCACAATCTGGGGATGGGGGAGATAAATGAATAAAGAGAGGATTGCAGTAGTGTGTGATGGATCATGTGATAGAGGAAAATCTGGGGTGCTGGGGGACCCCACCTTGTGCAGATTAAGGAGGAATGACAAATGTGAGAGAAGGCTTCCCAAGGTATGTGACATTTGAACTGAATCTTGAGGGATGAATATGAGCTTGCCAAGGGAATGTAAGAAGTAACATCTGAACAGCACAAGCAAAATTACAAAAATGAGAGGAGGCCCACAAAGTTCACGAAACACTAAATACTTGAACTTCTACGGGAAGGAAGAGAAATAGATGCATTTGGAGAGGAAGATAAGAGTGAACTTGTAAGAAGTTCCTTAGTTTAGCTAAGGAATCAATCTATTGCCCTAAAATGCTGGAATCCAGGAGATCAGTTAGGAAGCTTTTGTAATAATCCCAAAGACAAATTATAAGGGTCCAAACAAAAGGAGTAGTTGTGAGAAAAAGGATAAGTGCATTCTTTTCTTTCTTTTTTTGAGACAGAGTTTCTCTCTTGTTGTCCAGGCTGGAGTGCAATGGCGCGATCTCAGTTCACTGCCACCTCCGCCTCCCAGGTTCAAGCAGTTGTCCTGCCTCAGCCTCCTGAATAGCTGGGATTATAGGCGCTCACCACCACTCCCGGCTAATTTTTTTGTATTTTTAGTAGAGATGGGTTTTCGCCATGTTGGCCAAGCTGATCTCACGCTCCTGACCTCAGGTGATCCACCTGCCTCAGTCTCCCAAAGTGGCATGAACCACTGCGCCCGGCTGGATAAATGCACTCTAAGACATTTTTGAAGATGAAAGCTGCAGGATTTGATGATGTGTTAAACATGGGAGGTGGAATAGATAAGGATAAAATCAGAGATTATGTTTCCTGCTTGAGTGGAAGGGTAAATTACCAAGGCCTGTAGAACAGAACTGACAGTACAATAATATTAACAATAATAATGGTATTTTCAAAGAATCACTAATGTGAGGGACTTGTGGGTAGAGTTTTTAAAACTCCTAAATAAAATTAAAAAGCAAGGACAAAGCAACGAGGAAAAAGACCTATGTGGAGAACAACAACAAAAGGAAATTAATTGAAAAAGTAAAGGTATTTTTGAAGATGAATATAGGATATCTATAACAGAAGTAATAATCAAAGACTTTAAAAAAAAAGAAGAAAAAGCAAAACTTTCTGAACTGAAATCAAAGCTGAATACATAGACAGAAAGATTCACCAAGTTAATAATAAAAATAAATAAAAGAATGAATATTGAAGTCTTTCACCACAGTTGTATTTCTGATTATTTATTCTTACACACCGAATATCTTTTGTTGTATATATTTGGATGCAAAATTATTTTGTGCCTAAAAGTTCTTGAAATTATTCTTTCATTATAAAGTTGGCCTTCTGTCAATACAACCCAAGTTTTCCAGATCTTGCTAGTATGTGGAAACAAATGAAACTACAGTTTTTATTCTCACCCACTCATGCAGGAGCTATAGACTTCCTCAAAGTCTCTCTCTGCTAGACTTAGGAGTACCCAGGTGACAGGGGTTCATTTTAGCTCATTAACAAGCTCACTCCTAGTGGATGTACCTCCTGTTCCACAAGACATCTATGGGTGAGCTCCAGATCTTCTAGTACCATAATTTATCATCAGACTTCTATTGGGAACAGACATGCCTATCTGGTGCCACTGCTCTTCTAGGTTCATGAATGACATTGGTTTATGCTTTACTTCTCTTATAATGTCTGTGTCTATTTTCACTATCAAGATAACATTGGCCTCATAAAATAAGTTGGAATGTTCCCCCTCCCTGCTTTTACTTTTTGAGTTTGTGTTTGGCAGAATTATCACTGAAGCTGTCCAGGTCTGGAGTTTTTTTTTTGTGGGAAGATTTTAAATTATAAATTCTATTTCTTTTTTTTTTTTGAGACAAAGTCTCACTCTGTCACCCAGGCTGGAGTGCAGTGGCGCGATCTCGGCTCACTGCAAGCTCCGCCCCCCGGGTTCACGCCATTCTCCTGCCTCAGCCTCCCGAGTAGCTGGGACTACAGGCGCCCACCACCTCGCCCGGCTAATTTTCTTGTATTTTTAGTAGAGACGGGGTTTCACCGTGTTAGCCAGGATGGTCTCGATCTCCTGACCTCGTGATCCTCCCGTCTCGGCCTCCCAAAGTGCTGGGATTACAGGCTTGAGCCACCGCGCCCGGCAAATTCTATTTCTTATATAAACCTATAGGACCGTTCATATTTTCTATGTGTTATTCAGAGCCAATGTAATTTGTGTCCTTTTTTTTTTTTTTTGAGACAAAGTCTCACTCTGTCACCCAGGCTGGAGTGCAGTGGCATGATCTCAGCTCACTGCAACCTCCGCCTCCCAGGTTCCAGCGATTCTCCTCTCTCAGCCTCCTGAGTAGCTGGGACTACCGGTGTGCACCACCATACCTGGCTAATTTTTGTATTTGTAGTAGAGATGGGGTTTCACCCCATTGGCCAGGCTGGTCTCGAACTCCTGACCTCAAGTGATCTGCCTGTCTTGGCCACCCAAAGTGCTGGGATTACCGGCATGAGACACCACGCCTGGCCTAATTTGTGTCATTCAAAGAATACGTTTATTTCATCTAAGTTGAATTTATTGGTGTAATGTTGTTGGAATTTCTTCCTATACCTTAATGTCTATAGAATCTATAGGGCTGACATTTTTCTTTCATGATACTGGTGATTTATGTCTTTACTCTTTTATTCTTGATTAATCCAGCTAGAGGTTTTATTGATTTTGTTGATCTTTTCAAGGGACCTGTTTTTGGTTTCATTGATGTTTCTCTGCTGTTTATTTTCTATTTATTGATTTCTACTCTTTAGTTTCCCGACTTCTGCTTGTCTTAGGTTTAATTTGTTTCCCTTTTTCTAGCTTCTTAGGTTGAAATTAGATAATTGAGATGAGACCTTTCTTCCTTTCTAATATAAACATGTAAAGCTATAAGTAACTTTCTAAGCACTGCTTTAGCTGCATCCCCCAAACTTTGACATGTCATATTTTCATTTTCATTCAGTTGAAAATATTTTCTAACTTCCCTTGTGATTTATTCTTTGATCCCTGGGTTATTTAGAAGTGCATTGTTGAATTTTCAAATATTTGGGGAGTCTCCAGATACCTCATTTTATTATTGGTTTCTAAATGAGTCATGTTTTGCTTACAGAATGTATTCTGTATGTCTCAATCTTTTTAAACATAGTGATGCTGTTTACTATCCCAATGTGTAGTTTATCTTGTTCTAAGTGCACTTCTCCCGTTCTTGGGTGGCATTTTTTATACGTGTCAAAAAGGTCAAATTGGCTAATTACTGAAAGAGGAATGTGGAAATCTCCAAATATGCTTGGGAATTTGTCTATTTCTCCTTTCAGTTTTGTCAGGTTTTGCTTCATATTTTGAAGCTCTGTTATTAGGTGTACTTAGGATTGTTATAGCTTCTTGATTAATTGACCCAATCATCTTTGTGAATATCCCTAATAACATTCCTTCTTCTGAAATCTACTTGTCTTGATATTAACATAGCCACTCTACCTTTCTTTTGATTAGTGTTTGCGTCGTGTATCTTTTGGCATTATTTCGGTTTTAATGTATTTTGTTTATATTTAACATGTATTTCTTATAGACATAATATACTTAGGTCTTGCTTTTTTAACTATACAATTTCTGCCTTTTAACTGAAATATTTAAACTAGGTACACTTTTATGTAATTATTGACATGTTTGGATTTAAGTCAAACATCTTGTTTGTTTTCTGTATGTCCCATTTATTCTCTATCCCTTTTATCCTCCCTCCCTGCTTTTCTTTGGATTGGTGTTTTTAATATTCCAATAATACTATTGGCTTATTAGTTATTACCATTTCATAATAGTTTTTCTAAGATTGACAGTATGCAACCGTCTACTTCCCAGTAATGCTAAATCACTTTATATATAATATAGAAACTTTGTGACAGTATATTTTCATTCCCTCCTTCCCATTCTTTGTACTGTTACTGCCATACATTACACTTCTATATATGTTAAAATGACAGCAATACATTGTACTACTTTTCCTTTATGCAGACAGTAGTCTTTTAAAGAAATTAAAAAATGATAGAAAAAGTATTCGATGGCCATTCGTGTATTTATTCTTTCTAGCATTCTTTATTCTTTTGTGTATATCCATGTTCGCATCTGGCCTCATTTTCTTTTAACCTAAACAACTTTCCTTAATATTTGTGCTGGCCACAAATTCTTTTAGCTTTTGTTTATCTAAAACAAAATCCTAGGCCAGGCACGGTTGCTCATGCCTGTAATCTCAGCACTTTGAGAGGCAGAGGAGAGTGGATCACTTGAGTTCAGGAGTTCGAAAGCAGCCTCACTAACATGGTGAAACCCTGTCTCTACTAAAAATACCAAAATTAGCTGGGCATGGTGATGCATGCCTGTAATCCCAGCTACTCAGGAGAATGAGGCAGGAGAATCACTCGAACTCAGCAGGCAGAGGTTGCAGGGAGTCGAGACCACACCACTGCTCTCCGGCTTGGGTGATAGAGTGAGACTTTGTCTCAAAATAATAATAAGAAAGCAATCCTTATTTTTCCTTTATTTTTGAAGGCTGTTTTCACTGGATATACAGTTTTAAGGTGATAGCACTTGTTGGCTGCTCATTTGAAGTTATCATTCCATTATCTTCTAGTTATTTTCTGAATAAAAGTTTAGGACTATTCTCATATGGGTTCACTAGTGTGTAATGTGTTTTTATATTCTAGCTGCTTGTAAGATATTCTCTTTATTACCGGTTTTCAGCATTTGATAATGATGTGTCTTGGTGTGGTTTTCCTTGTGTTTATCCCATTTAAGGTGTATTGAGTTTCTTAGGTCTATGTGTTCATCAAATTTGGAAAATTTTATGATGATCGTTTTTTTCAAATATTTTTCTATCCACTCCCCACTGTTTTCTGAGACTTTCATTATTCAAATATTAAATTTTACATTGCCCACAGATTGCTCAGTCTCTATTTAATTGTTCCAGTCCTTTTTTTCTCTCTGATTCACTTTGGATGGTTTCATTACTTATGTCTTCAAGTTCACTGGTGTTTTCTTCTGCAGTATTTAATCTGCTGTTAATCTCATTCAGTGAACATTTTATTTTTGGTACAGTATATTCAATCTCTAAAACTTTCATTTGGTTGTTTTTTTTTTTTAAATCTTCCATTTATATCTCATTATATTGATGTTTTCCTTTAAATCCTCTGTCATATTCGTAATAGCTGTTTTTGAAATGTCTCTGTTAATTCCGCCATCGCTGTCATTTCCAATGTTGTTTTAATGATAATTTTCTCCTGGTTATGGGTCACATTATCCTGCTCCTTAGATTGTCTACTAATCTTTTATTGCATGCTGGACATTGTCAGCATTATGTTGTCATCCTTCAAGGAATGTTAAATTTTGTTCTGGCAGACAAATAGGTTGCTTACAAATCAACTTGATCCTTTCAAGGTTAAAGCAATCTATGTGTCTGTGTATGAGTACATGTATGTGTATGTGCATGTGTATAACAGGTTTAAAACAGACCTTACTCTAGGGCTAGTTTAGCTTTATTACTAAGGCAAGACTTTTGGGGTTCTCTTCTGAAATTTTCTGGATGTTTACAGGCCTCTCCATCCTGAAAGGTCAGAACTCTAACTTATCCTAGTCCTATGTAGATTCTGAGAATTATTCAGCTTATAATCCTCTGGTCACTTTATCTAGCATTGGGTACCTTAGGATTCAGCCACAGACTTCAGTGGACTCTGCCATGCAGATACTTGGAGCTCCTTTTCTGTAAATTATTTTCTGCAAATTATAACTATTTCATCATCCTTCTCTTTGATGTCTGTTTCTTCAAATCAACAAGATTTGGGTTCCCTTTTCTGGAGCCATGATCCAGAAAATACCCGCCAGCAGAAATCTGCAGTAACTGTAGGGCTCACCTTGTTTGTTCACCTGCTCACAAGGATCACAATCCTGCACTGCCAGTTGTTCAATGTTTGAAAACTGTTGCTTTATATCTTTCATCTAGTTTTCTTATTGTTTATATTGGGAGGGAAGTCTGATCCCAGTTACTCTGCCATGGCCATATGTAGAAGGTGCACTGCTCCTTTTCCAGGAATCTACGGGATACAACATGGATAACATGGATTTATTTGTTAAGGACTGCTGTTTCTTGCATTTCTCTCCTCTGACTATTGTAACAGCTTTCTAAATGCCTGTTCTAATTCCAGACTCACTCACTCCATATTGCTGCCATAGTAATATTTATACCAATCAAATTGCATGGTGCTAAACCCACTAAAGCAGAAGTGAATAAATAACTCCCTTTACCTTTTGCATTATACAGGGATCCCAAGGACATACCGCTGGTTTCTTACTTTTTCACCACATTTTTGGGAAAATAACCCTTTAAGTTTTAAATTACAATTTCTATGCTCTCCAGAAGGGTTGGATTTGAAAAATTACAGAGAATGGGCCAAAAGGCAAATTCCAATGATAGATAACACATTGTCCTAAGAATGGTATTTTCCTCTGGTGACTACAATTTTCTTTCCAGGTCACATTCATTGAACTTGGTTTCTTTATCATGAATGATGAGCCTCCTAAGGTCTCAGGCAAAAAGTCTTTTAGTAAGAGAAAGCTTATCATCTCACAAGACATGTCCAGCCATATCCCAACTCCTGCAATGGACACAGCTTGAATTGTCTCCTAAGAGACCCTTTAGCCTCTGTTCACATAGATCTGGAATCCCAACAGAAACACTCAGCCTAAACCTGGGATTCCTTCTCCATGAAATAAGACTCTACTTTTCTTGTTTAATTCTTTATTGTCCCAAATTATATTTGCCTGATTGACACTGTGGGCCTCAGTTTCCTTTCTGTTTGCATTAATTTGCCTGACGCACTTTTGTCTATCCCTTTGCTTCTTATTCTTTTTTCACAACTTTTTTTAGTTGATTATCTTGTAAATAGAATATAGTTGAATTTCATTTTCAATCCAGTCTGAGAGTCTCTATATTTTAATAGAGGAATTTAGCACATTTATACACATTGTAATAACTAATTATTTTGTTTTTTCCTTCCTGTCATCTTCTCATTAGCTATGCTGTTTTTTTTTTAACTGTCTATTGGTAAATTGATTGTATTTTCTTTGAATTTATCTTCTTTAATGTATTAGAAAATAAATGTTGGCTCTAATTCCACTATTAGCAACCTCAACATTTTTCAAAAATAGTTTTCAATTTACATTCCCCTAATTATCAGAATTGAGTATGGATTGGAATCTTTTGAGATCATTGTATATAAGATGAGTAGTTAAGCACACTTTTACTTTCTTTTTCCAACTTCATTCTTCATAATTGTTTTAAAGAAACTAAGGTTTCAGAAACAGATTATTTTATTATATTATTTTTATTTTACATCATGTAAAACTTTTCTCCAAAATAAATGTTAGAAATTTGGAGAATACCTAGACTTTTAAAAATTATTTATATTTATCTTCATTGTTCGGTTGCATTGTTCTCCTCTCAACCTTTTATGCCATGATTTCTCCATTCTTGAACCTTTTATTTATTTCACGCCTGCCTCTTCTGTGGAAAGTGTTCAAGTGCCTTTTGCTTAGCAATTGTGGCAAAGATTCTTGGTTGTCTTCTCATTCTCTTCTTCCTTATTAACAGAGCCATGATTTCCTTGGGATAGAATAAGCACTATAAAACAAAAACAAAAATAAAAACAAAACAAAACAACCACATTTCTCACTTTCCTTTGCAGATGGAGTGGCCAATACAACAGAAGCAAAGGTTTTAGGCAAGGCTTCTAGAAAAGCTCTTCAAAGCCACCAACCACCAACTTAATTGAAAAGTACATTCTTTTTATCTTTCTCCCCTTCCTCTTTTTTCCTTCCTGGAATGGGGGCATAATAGCTGCAGCTCTGGCAGCCATCATGTGTCCATGAGTGAGTTGACTTTGAGGATGAAAGCCACGCTAAGGGGGGTGGAATGGAAAGATGGAAGAAGCCTGGGTCCCTGAGCACCCTGTCATGCTACTACTTTACTTATCACTAAATTTCATGTTACAGGAAAGAAAAATAAGCCTCCATCTTTCTTTTTTCTTTTTCTTTCTTTCTTTCTTTTTTTTTTTTGGACAGAGTCTTGCTCTGTCATCCAGGCTGGAGTACAATGGTGCAATCTTGGCTCACTGCAACCTCCACTTCCTGGGTTCAAGCAATTATCTGCATCAGCCTCCCGAGTAGCTGGGATTACAGGTACCCATCACCACACTCGGCTGATTTTTGTATTTTTAGTAGAGATGGGATTTCACCATCTTGGCCAGGCTGGTCTTGAACTCCTGACCTTGTGATCCACCTGCCTCAGCCTCCCAAAGTGCTGAGATTACAGGCGTGAGCCACCATGCCCAGCCAGGGCTCCATCTTTCTTAAACTGCTCTTATTTCAGCCCTTTGTTATTAGCAGTAAAACACAATTTCTAGCTTTACAGCAAAGAATGGGGGGAGGACATTCCAGATTGAGAGAACAGCAAGAGCAAACCCATGGAGGTGTGAAAATATGGTAAGGTCAGGGAATAACAAAATGTCCAGTGCAGCTGGAATCCAGGATATATGGCAAGAGAGTCAAAGAGGATGTCAAAAAAGTAGGTAGAAGGCAGGTCTCAAATATATTCCTTTCTAAAAAGTAGGATAAAATCAAAATCATTTTATCTGGTGTTCAAATCTTTTCACCACCTGATTCCCTACTTTTCCAGATTTATTAGCTACTTCTCATATACAGATGGACACTGACTCATGATGGTTCAACTTACAATTTTTTGACTTCATGATGATGTGATAGAGAAACGCATTTAGTAGAAAACATACTTTGAATTTTGAATTTTGATCTTTCCCTGGGCTAGCAATATGTGGTACCATACTCTTGCTCGATGCTGGGCAATGGCAGTGAACTGAAGCTCCCAGTCCAGTCACATGATCGCAAGGTTACAACAGATATTCTACAATGTACTGTGTTGCCAGATGATTTTGTCCAACTGTAGGCTGATGTTGGTGTTCTGAGCACATTTCAGGTAGACTAGGCTAAGCTATGACGTGCAGTAGGTTAGTGTATTAAATGCATTTTTGACTTACAATAGTTTCAAGTAAAGATGAGTTTATTGAATGTAGCCCCATGAATCCAGGAGCATCTGTACTTGGAATGCCAGACACACGGAATCACTTGGCACTGCTGCAATTCATGAATAGTTTCGACTTTGTGCCGTTGTACTTACTTTTCCCTTTCCCTACCTCTCTGCCTGACTAATGGCTGCTCAGGACTTTAAACAAAGCCCAAGATTATCCCTGCCCCTTGGCTCTCCACTACCCCACCCATCTGATTTCGGTGTTTCTCCTGTGGCTTCCCAGAGCTTTCTATTACTACTTCTGTAAGAGATCTAATATTCCACTCAGGGACTTATCTGCCTCTGCTCTGAGATCACAAGCTTCTAAAGGGTGAGAAGTCTCTTATATTTAATTACTTTGCTCCGTAGTTAGCAGAATGCCTACTACATACCAAATGTGCAGTAGGTAATTGTTCATCAGGTAAATAACTGAGTGAATAGATGGGATGAAAAGCTTTGAATGCCAGGTTAAGGAATTCCAGCTTCATCCTGCAAGCTGTGGGAGGCAGCAGAATGAAATCACAGGTGTAAATGTGGTTTGGAATTCTGCTCTCGTGGCCAGTATGAAAGAGAGACTAGGAAGCAGGGAAAGCCTGGAAGTAGGGAGACTTTTCAGGACACAGCTGGAGCAGCTCCCAACCAGGGTCCCTGCCCTGTCTTGAAATGGTTAAGGTGGCCAAGGCACACGCCTCTGCAGAGGAGAAATTTCCCTGTCCTTGCCTAAGTGAATGGCTGGGATTAAAGTGACAGCCCACCTTAGTGATGGCGGCATAATTGGTTGTTCAGCTCTGTCCTTGTCAGAGCGCTGACAGTTCTGCAGATGCCCTGCTCAGCTCTCCAAAGGTTAGCCTCAGCTGGTGCGGCTGTTCATTAATCATTCCTCCCTGACAGGCCTTGGTGCAGCCCACAGCTGCCACACCAGCCCCCACAGTCCCCACCCCACCCGGCCAGGCTGGAGGCAGCCTGAGCTCCTCAAGGGACTGTCCCCACACAGGGAGACACGCGGTCTGTGCCCCTCCACCACGCTGCTGCCACTGCTGAATGAGGAACACTGATAAAAGAATTTCCCTGGGTTCTCCCTTCCTGGAACTAGGATTTGAATCACCTTACAAGCTCTCCTGACATCCTTGACTTTATCTGCTCCTCTGCTCCACTCTCACAGAAGCTTCTTACTGAGAGGAGGGCAACTCCAGCCCAAGAGTTCCAGAAAGACAAGAAGGCCAATGGATCTGGGGTACGTGTGCTGAGAAGACACAGGACCTGGCTTAGGGCCTGAGTCCTGGACAGAATGTGCATCACCTCCAAGTTGTGAATTCCACATGCTGTAAAAAATGCTTATGAACCACTAGTTATGACTCAAAACAGGACAGGTGTATTTGTGCATAAGTTGGTTCTATGTCAAGAATATTAGGGAAAGGACTATCCTTCTGGTCTTTGGGGCAGAGTAAGCTGAAAGCGGGCTGGGGAATCTAATTCCCTTGGCTCAAAAGAGACCACCCCTCTCCTCTACTCTCTCCCTTGCTCGCTTCCTTTCCCTTCCACCTTCAGCATGGTGGGTGGACTGAGCCAAGGATGGTAGATGGGATTCTAACCAAACCAGTGAGGTTGAAGGAAGGCTTGAGGGGTCCAGGCAAACAGGGAGAAGAGAGGACAGAGAACAGGGCCTGGGTGGGGACACAGCAGAGGCTGTAGTGTGGGTCAGGAAGTGTGGGCAGAGTGGAGGGTGAGGTTAGACTTGGGGTGATATGGTGGGGCTCATTAGAAAAATCCTTTGCCCAAAAATCCATGCCTAAGTGAATGGCTAGGATTAAAGTGACATAGACCAAGAGTGCCAAACGCCTTTCTGGGCTTTGGCTCTCAGGCTGCCCAATTCCCCAGGACCCTCCTCCCACTTTCTTTTCTCATTCCTTTTCATCTTCTTTGAGTTTTCATCCCCTAATTTGGCCACTTGGCTCCACCTCTTCCCTCTGCTACCTTGGTCTGCTACATCAAGTGGATCAGATCTGGCTCTCAACTAACCAGATCTAGAATTAGAAATTCCGTTACAGTTCCCTGCCCAGCCATCCTTCAAGAGCAAAAGCGTGTTCCCAAGTCCCGGGTCTGGGCTCCAGGGCTGCCGGTTAGTATGTGCACAATGCAGGAGTCATCATTTCCCCCCATCGATTATCTGTCCCCCCGCAAAGTTTCCAGAGGAGCAAACAAGGACGCTGGGAGATTAGCATTCAGCTGGTTTTTCAGACTCCAAACCACAAACACCTGCATTCTCACATCCAAAGAACCCACACACAGTCAGTCAAGAAACTGAGAGAGTACAGGCTGAGCTCCCCCAAATTCACACCCAGATAAATAAGAGATCTTTCTCAAATGCTTCCTAATGACAATTAACATCTCCCACGTGTGCCTAGCAGCCTTTCACATACATCCTTCTGCTTAATGTTTACAATCATCTCTCGTGGAAGATAAGATTATCCTCATTTTCACTTGAGAAAACTGAGGCTGAGAAAGGATCAATGCTCAAAATCATACAGCTGGTATACAGGCCCCTTAATGCTCTGGGCAGACCAGGTAGAGACAGGCAAGTCCCTTGAGTTTGCAAATCCTACATCCTTCCTTCTTATCATGCTGTCACTAAGGGGCTTGCTGCAGCTTTAAGCCAGGGCTCCTCAACAGCAGTACTCTTGGCATTTGGGGCCAAGGAATTCTTTGTTGTGGGCACAGCCCTGTGCCTTGTAGGATGTCTAGCAGCATCCCTGGCCTCTGCCTACCAGATGCCAGTAGCACCTCCTCCCCAAGTTGTGACACCAAAAATGTCTCCAGACATTGCCAAATGTCCCCTGGGGAAGGGGGACCAAAATCACCTCTAGCTGAGAACTGCTGTGCTATGATCTTCCACTCTGTGTTACTCTTCACATTACCTACCTGAGGCAAAGGGCTGTTTTCCATGAGTAAGACAGACCCTCCTCATACATGAGAAGTCAAGGACCATAGCAAGGTCAGATGCCTATGAAAGACTGTGCTTGGCAATGATAATGAAGAATGAGAAGGGTATTTTGAGCAGAAATCCAGAAGACACATATTGTGGGGGAGGGGTATATATTGGGAAGTTGTTCCAAACTGCCATCTTTTAATCTATCCATCAGTCTCTCCATCTTCTGATTCATTAATCCATCCATCACATGCCGTTCTACTCATTTTGCATCCATTCCCTGGTGTAAGGTCTGTGCAAGGCACCAAATGGGAGAGAAAAGTCACCCATGGATCCTTCCTGCGGGGCTGTGAAGACAGTCAAAGCCTCAGCTCTGCAGTAGTAGACTATGTAGCCTGAGCAGGTCTTTGAGCTTCAGTTTCCTAAAAGTAAAAATAGTATGTTCCTTGTAGAATAATAGTGGGAACCTAATGAGCTAACGTATATGAAAAGTGCTTTATATGTGATACAAGTATTTGCTGTTATTATGGAGAGAAGTTATGTTGGACAAGTACAAGGAGACTGTAATATTTATTTTTTTATTTTATTTTATTTTTATTTTTTTTGAAACAGAGTCTCGCTGTTGCCCAGGATGGAGTGCAGTGGTATGATCTCAGCTCACTGCAACCTCCACCTCCCAGTTTCAAGCAGTTCTCCTGTTTCAGCCTCCCAAGTAGCTGGGACTACAGGCATGTGTCACCATGCCCAGCTAATTTTTGTATTTTTGGTAGAGACAGCATTTCACCATGTTGACCAGGCTGGTCTCGAACTCCGGACCTCCAGTGATCCCCCCTGATCTCAGCCTCCCAAAGTGCTGGGATTATAGATGTGAGCCACCGCACTCGGCCTGAGACTGTAATATTTAAAGGATAAAATTTAAAATGGGCAAAAGATTTGACAAGGAATTTACAGAAAAATGCAAATGGCCAAGAAATATAAAAGGATGTTCAAACTCACCTGTATTTAAGAAAATGGGAATTAAAACACTAAAATGCCATTTGTCACCCAGCAGATAGTAAAAAAGAAAAAAGCAAAATATTTACATTTAGCATCTAAAAGCTGGTGAGGGTGTGAGGAAACAGGCTTTTCTATACTTCACTGACGAGCTGTAGCCCCACATCCTATCTGGAAAGTAATCTGCTTGTAACTATAAGAATTAAGCATATCATATTCTTTGACCCAGAAATCACACATTTGTGACTCTTTCCTACAGAAACGAACACATCAGTATAAAAAGATGTGTGTATGAAGATTACAAAATGGAAAACAACAGGGAGAGATTTGAATAAATGTATAGAACATTATGAAGCCATTTAAATGAATTAGATATATGTGAATTGGCATGGAGGAATGTCTGTAATATATTATCAAGTTAAGAAAGGTAATTGCGTATGTGCTGTATGAGCCCATTTAAATATTAGTAGAAAACCCCTTTATGTATGAATATATAAATGAATATGTTAGTGCGAACATAAAGAAAGACATTGGAAGATGCAAACAAAACAAAACATTGCTTACCCAAGGGAGTGCTGGGGAGAGGAAGACACTGGAGAAGAGGAATGGGGAAAATATCACCCTTTACCTTATATGCTTCTGCATTTTGATTTTGTAATGTGAAAGGATTACGGCTCATCATAAAGGAATAGGAGAAGCGATGTAGAAATTCCAAGCAGGAGAGTCCTTCTCTATGGAGAACGTGGCTGGGCAGGACTTGAAAGAATGAGTAGACTCAGGACCTTCCCAAACTGAGGGTGGGAGAATCAGGCCTGAGCCTTGAAACGAGAACTCCACATTTTAGGCCATGACTGAGCTTACACAAGTGCAGGGAAGCTGGACGGGGAACACTGTCAGTCCCGGCTGGGCTGGGCTTAATCTCAGATAGAAAATGAATGATTGTCCAACGACATGAGCAAAGCCATGGTCATCCTGAACTTGGTAAAGACCACACAGTGAATGGGTTTTAACTTCAGAATTCCTGGCCGGCTGAATTCTCCACCCAGCAGCCCTTCAGAGGGAGTCTTTTCTGCATCCCCCATTGAGGCTGGAGGAGAGGAGAAAAGGAAATCACAAAGCCAGTTGGAAAACCTTCCTACTTTGTCTTTAGTATTAAAGAAATGCAAAGGTGATGAATTAGGCAAATTGGCTGATGTCAAGTTGTATCCATCAGAATGATTCAGAGCCCGGAATGAGTAATAGTAATGGGGAATAGCTGTTACTAAGAGTAACCAAATTAGCATTATCGAAAAAGACAAAGGAAAAGCAGGCAGCCAGCAGGCACTCTGTCCCTGAGCCTGCCCCTCAGTTTCCATAGCCCAGCTTCTGCATGGAGTCCACCCTAACTGGGGGGCTGCTTCTTGCCTAAAGCATTCCCTGTGGGCTTGGAGCTTTAACAAGATCAAAGAATATTCACATCCATTTTCTCATTTGATCACATTCTTAGCAGGCCAGTGGCATTGGCTCCATTTCACAGCTAGGGATCCGAAGCTCAGAGAAGTGAAAAGGTCTGCCCAGTGTCACGGTCACATAGCTGGTAAGTAACAAAATCTCGCTTTCAACTCAGGACTCATGAATCTTAATCCAGGACTTAAGTGCCTGTACTTTCTACAGAACGTCCATTTAAAAAAAGAGGAAAAAAAAAAAGGACCTACTTTTTTTCTCTCCCCATTCATTAGCAGTCAAAAGTAGGAGCTAGGTGGATGCATAGAGAGGTGAGAGGGAAGAATATGAAAGAACTCTACAGGAGGATCACAGCTCCACAAAACCTCCCCATGGGCCCGGACCAAGGTGCCTGGGTCTGCTGGACGTGTTTAGGACGCTTGACCTCTGCTGGCCTTTTGAGCTCAAGAAGTCCTGCTTTGTTCCGAGTGACCCCACCACATTTCGTTACAGCTAATTGGCCTCCGGCAGCCCCTGAACCATCAAGGGCAGCTGGTCCACAGGTCAGCCACAAAAGATGACCAGGACCAGATCCCCTCTGTATCAAGAATTTGAACAGGGCTGGGCGTGGTGGCTCACACCTGTAATCCCAGCACTTTGGGAGGCCGAGGCAGGCGGATCACCTGAGGTCAGGAGTTCAAGACAAGCCTGGCTAACACGGTGAAACCCTGTCTCACAAATTAGCTGGGCATGGTGGTGGGCGCTTGTAGTCCCAGCTACTTGGAGGCTGAGGCAGGAGAATCACTAGAACCCAGGAGGCAGAGGCTGCAGTGAGCCGAGATCGTGCCGCTGCACTCCAGCCTGCGCAGCACAGTGAAACTCCATCTTGGAGAAAAAAAAAAAAAAAAGAATTTGAACAAGAAACAAAGAGAGAGGCTGCCATTGCTAGCAGGGTCATGGTGCACAGCTGGGTGTGTTCACTTCCTGGGGCAGCCAGGACACATGAGCGCACATTAGGTGCCTTAAAACAACACAAACATCTTCTCTTATAGTTCTGGAGGCTGGAAGTTCAAAACCAAGGTGCAGTGGGGCTGTGCTCCCTCTGAAGGCCCTGGGGAGGAAGACTTCCTTGCCTCCTGGCCTCTGGAGTCTGCTGGCAATGCTTGGTGCTCCTCGGCTTGTGACAGCATCACTCCATTACCTGCCTCCAGCCTCACGTGACCATCTTCCCTCTATGTGTTCCGTGCACCTCTGTGTCTTTTCATATAAGGACACCAGTGATTGGATTTGGGGGCCACTCAAATCCAGTATGACCTCATTTTACATTGATCAACTCTGCCAAGACCCTATGTCCGAATAAGTTCATATTCATAGGTACTGAGAGTAAGGACTTCAACATATCTTTCTGGAAACACAATTCAAGCCACAACGCTGGGCCACAATAGTACAGTAGAGAAGGCCCACGGACAGCCGCCTCTGAGGCCCCCAGATCTCCCTTCAACTTAAAACTCCCTGCAGCTCCGGCCTCAGGGAAGCTGAGCTGTCAGTCACGGGTCCCTGGGAGAGCCCTACTTTTGAACCCCCGGGTCCCGCTGCGAGTCTCCTTCCAATGCTTCCCCTGTGCTTCTTGCTGATGGTTTGACAGGGGTTATTCCTTGCCAACGAAACAGACCAAAAATAAAGCTAAGTTTAATGTTTATTTTGCTGCCATAAATTTGCTTAATTCTATAATGTAAAAGCATTAAGATGCTTCAGAGACTCCTTTTGTTGGAAAGTAGAACATTTCTCTCATGTGCTGGCCCAGCCTAGTCACTGGGATTTTTTTTTTTTTTTTTTTTTTTTCTGAAACAGCCACCTCTTGTCACCAGGATAAACAGAGACACCCCAAGGAAACCTGAATTAGAATCACTGGTGCATTCCTAAGAGGACCTTGGTTAGACCCCAAAGAAATCAGACTAGGACACAACATTCTTTTAGCAAAAACCATGAAAAAGCTGCCTCCAGAGGGGCCAGCCTGCCTGAGTCATCACTGTGTGGGAAGGACTGGAGCCAGCTGTCCCACTGGCGGGGGTCTGAATTTCTCTGCAAAGTCACACTTCAAGAGAATCACACAGTCCCAAGTTGACAGCTGAGGTGGGAATGGCAGCTCTACTCTTTCACCCTTCCCTCTCCTCCCCAGTCATCCTCCATCCTTTCAAGCTGAGAGCTCTCCCATGCCAATCCACACACTCCTCTATTCGTGGTGAAATGCCCCCCTCCCCCAGGCAGGCGCCCTAGAGATGGTGCTGGTTGTAAATATCCTGACTGTGTGCAAGGAGAGGAGACACGAGGTCCTTGCACTCTGAAATGATCAACTTCATGACTGTAATTACATAAATTACATCTAAAATTTCCTATAAATTCCATATGTAATCCTACAAATTCAATGTGTGTCTATTAAGAAGACTGGTACATTTGTGTGTGAGAGAGAGCGTGTGTAGAGAGGATTAGAGGGAGGGTAGGGGGATCCATTGGTTTAGATAGAGGCTCACGAAAACCCTCTATCTGGCCCCTCCCTGACTTCATGAAGCCCTTACAGCCTAACTGAGCAAGCAACCCCCACATCTTGGAAAAATTTCAGACCCAATGCTACGGCAATCACTGCTTATTCCCCTTGTGTGATATGAGCTCTGTACTTTTGTGAGCAAAACATACAAATCACAGGACTTCCCCTTTACAAGTGAAACATGCACAAGGAACACAGGGAAGTCTGGAAAGCAGGCGGGGCTGGGGTTGTCAAGCCTGATTCCTGATCCTTCCATGTACTTTTAGGACCCTGCTAACCCTCAGTGTGCCCTCGGCATATCTGCCCACCTTTAGGAGTCTAATCCTGACCTCAGGGAGGAGGAACTTCAACTCTAGCCAATTCTTGGCTAAATGTAATTCTTGGTGATGCAGCACCAACAGCGCCACGTTAGTCAGACCTTAACCTTGTTTCCCAGTTTTTGGCTGAGCTGATGCCCTGCTCCCTGGGCTTTCGGTTTTTTGTTTGTTTGTTTGTTTGTTTTCTGGAGTCCTATCTACTGACACAAAACTCTTAGACTGGAGTCCAGCTTGTTTTTTTGTTTTGTTTTGTTTTGTTTTTGAGACAGAGTCTCTCTGTGGCAAACGCTGGGTGCAGTGGCGCGATTTTGGCTCACTGCAACCTCCGCCTACTGGGTTCAAGCAATTCTGCCTCAGCCTCCAAGTAGCTGGGACTACAGGTGCCCGCCACTATGCCTGGATAATTTTTGTATTTTTAGTAGAGACGGGGTTTCATCGTATTGGCCAGGCTCTTCTCGAACTCTTGACCTTGTGATCACTCACCTCGGCCTCCCAAAGTGCTGGGATTACAGGCGTGAGCCACCACGCCTGAGCCGAGTCCAGTTTGTTTTTACCATGCTACTCTCTCTCCCAGGGACTGTGGTCCCAGGTTAATTCAGATCAGAGGCTGAGATTTTGACAGCTGCCACAACCCTCCCTTCCACCTGCAGAGTGTGTCAGGCAGGGTGGAGGGGAGGGGTGGCTACTCAGGTTCTCCCTCCTAGCCCTTCTCCATCTGCCAGTCCCACTACGGTGACCCAGCATATGCCCTGCTGTATCCCAAGACAAAACAGATTTCACGATATGTGGCCAGCATAGAGGTGAGTTGTCCTTGCTACTGTCTCAGGCCTTTCCCTCAAGATAATCCAGCCTTGAATACTCAGCAAACAACTGGTTGTCAGAATGTTTCCCAGGGTGGGAATGAGCAGAGAACCCCATGCTGTTAGTCTAAGGTTTCTGGAACTAGAAGGGTCCTTAAAATCATCCAGCCGGATACATCATTTTACAGATGAGAAAACGGAGGTCCCCAACTCTAGACTGAGAGGAAGGTAAGATCAAGGGCAGACACATATTCATCAACTGCACGCGTCGAGGGCTACTGTAGACTGAGCATTACAGATACAGCCTCTGCTTTTGGAGGCACAGTGTCCAGAGGAGGACAGAGCAGACTCACAAGTGCAATCCACCGAGGAAGTGTTGTGATGGTGATGATTTGGAGGCATGGTGTCCAGAGGAGGACAGAGCAGACACACGGGTTCAATCCAGCAGGGAAGTGCTGGGATAGGGGTGGCATATGATGGACATGAGAGCCAGAACACAGGCTTCTACCCCCGAGGAGCAGGGAAGGTTGACTGGGAGCCAAGAAAATGTGGCCTGCATCCTCAAGACAATATTTGCTCAGCACAAGATGTGAATCCAGTGTTTTTCACCTTTTCATTTCCAATGCTAAACCAAAGCCATCTATGGTGGCAGACTGAACCAGAGAATTCGTTATGAAAACTACATAGTGCATGGTCTGAGGTTGATGGCTTATAAATGGGAACCAACCACTGCTTTCAAACATACTCTTCCCTGCCCCGTCATGCCATCTTGGGGAGAACTCAGAGCTTTCTTCTCACTTGTAGTCATGAGAATATTCTCTGTTGAGGTAGTTAAGACTTACTTCCAGGTATTAAAAAGGCCAAAGTCCAAATAAAAATTGCCCAAATTGAAATTTCTGTCTTGCATATGATTCAAAGCCACTTCACTTTGCCAGGTTCATCCCTGGGGCTGAGAAGGGGGCATGTCCTACTGGACCAGGAGAAAGGGGCATGTCCTACTGGAAAATGAGAAGGGGGCGTGGTCTATTGGACAAGGAGAAGGGGGTGTGGCCTACCGGACACACAGAAGGGGGTGTGGCCTGTTGGACAAGGAGAAAGGGGTGTGGCCTACTGGACAAGGAGAAGGGGATGTGGCCTACTGACAGAAAAGAGGATGTGGCCTACTGGACAGAGAGAAGGGGGTGTGGCTTACTGGACATAGAGAAGGGGGTGTGACCTACTCTTTCCTTGCTTTTCCCTTTTTTATCCTCATCCCATTGCTGTTCTTGGCTACTCTAGAATAGAGGCAAGAGAAGTAGGGATTATAAGGAAAGAGTATGAGTCTTATCTTTAAGTGGTCCCACAGTCCTCTTTTGGCCAATGCTGGTTAGCATTAATGCTCTTAATGTGACAGGCCTTCAAATGCTGGCTCTCTCACTGGGAAGTTTCTACTGGGATGTCCACACGCCATGGTCTCCTGACATGAGCAATGTGCCCTCTGGCTGACCTCTTGCAATTTTTGTCTTACCCCAGGATCTGCACTAAAGGAATCCTCCTGCCTGGAAGGTGGAATGTCCTCACCACCTAAGACTGCCTGAACGCAGCTGTCCTCCATAGCAACCACTTCCCTCCTGAGATACTCACGTGCCTTTGCCATGTTCCACAATGACATGCTGGCTGCTCATCTGCTGTCCTACCTTTGCCCTCACAATTGCAAATGACTCCAACCACCACTTGCCTTCAGAATTCCCCAGTCACCAGTTTCTATATTCACGTGCCAAGGAACGCATGCCAAGCTCTCCAAGCACTCTCCCACTGTGCTTCACTCCCGGCCATCACCGGGTAGGCTTGGAAGCTTCTGCAGCTCAGCAGTTGTCCGGCTGAAGAGTGAGATGCCTGTCTGCACTTGCACAGGCATTTCACGCTATGAGAGGCCCTCTTGGAAACCTGTTACTTGGCTTGGGGAATGAGGATACCCACTCCCCTTATTTTCACCATGGGGCAGGAAAGGAAAAGGCATAGCTCTCCTCGTCAAGCCAACGGCTCACTATACCTCTCAATTTCCTCCTTCAATCAACTCTCTAGTTCTTCAATCAACTCTCAGTCTATATGGACTGAGGATGGGCAACAGGGAAAAGACTGGGGTCAGTTTGGCTGCCTTTCTGGAAGCCCCAGAGAGGTTATCTGGTAGCAACTGTTTCCATCTATTTCCATCCAATATTCCTGCTATTTCAAGATAAGAGGAAAGTCATGTTAACATCCTATTTCACTTGAATCATTGCTTTCACTGATGAGGTTAATTGGTGTAATCCCTAGACCATAGAAATCATGTAGCCCATCTCCCTGCTGTGGCAGAGAGGAGAGCCTGGGGTCCAGAAAGGGAAAAATTGGCCTAGCAGCCCAGGGACAACCCCCAGAAACCCTGACCTGAGACTTACTCCCCATCCCCTGCTTTTCCCTTGATTGTCTCCACCAGACCAATGAATCATCTCACCGGAAATCGTGTTCCGCACAGTCCTTTGCTTACTGAAAGTCAAGGCTTCTGGAAAAGCCTGAGGCTGAAGCTGTGGTACTGACTAGGGGCTGGGGGCAGGGAGTGGATCTCTGGCTCCAGGAAAGGGAGCAAAAAGCTAATGCCAGGCAGGTCAGGAGCCCTAAAGGGGAAATGTGACAGTAATTAAGGAGGAAGCTGGCCTTCTCATCCTGGGTCATGACCACTCCCTATAGTCTCTGTCGAGGTCACTTGAAGCGGAAGATTGTATCCGGCCAGACACTGGAGGCACAAGCCCAGCAAAGTGTTCAGGACAGCTTTATTTAATTCCCTGTCCATATGGAAATGCCCTGCACTGAACGGTTTGGAAGCCACAATTGCATTAGCCGTCTGGAGCTCCCATAAGCTCAATCAAGCCATAATCAAGGATCTTCTGTGATTGTCCATTATCTGCCTCTCAGCCAGAGAGGCACGTTCTTGAGGGAAAGTGATCAGAGAGCTGCGTTCTTGGCACTAATTACATGCTAGCCTGCATCTGTGTCCCTCCCGCAGCCGTCAGGAGCCATTGTGGATGGCCCCGGGACATCTCACCCACTTCTGTTCAGGTGACCCTGAGCAGGCTGAGCCCCCAGAATAGAGTCCATGCTGATCAGTAAGAATATGGCTTCCCAGGCAGACGAGGTCTTGTGGTTCAAATGTGACTGCATGTTTTACATTGAAAGCACCCTGGGGTGCTTAGGAAGGGGCTACTGCTGGGTCAGCAGATAATTCACCACGGGAGCCCAGAGAACATCTGGAGATGCAGCAAAAACAGCCAGATGGACACCTCTTGAGATCAGCAAGGACAGAGAGGAAGCAAGCAGTAGAGGCATCAACCAGCCCTGCCAAACAAAAGGGCATCATCGTTTGCATAAGCCCTGCCACTGTCTGGCTTCTGCTGATTTCTAGCAATGTTCTCTCATTCCCCACATCAGGTGTCCTCAGCTCGAGCTGAAATGGGCTCCTCCGGCCCCACATGCTCCCACCTCTCTACCCAGTCCCTGCTGCCTGATAGTTCGCTTGCCCTCAACATGGCATGTCCAAACATTATTTGGACCTCATTTCTGGGTCCAATCTCCAATGCCAGGGCTGCTACAAAGACCTCCATGTTCACCCCAGTGAGATGTGGCCTCTCCCTTCACTAAAGTCCCCAGCAACATCTCTTCTGGTGCTTCTCAGTTTGGGCTGCAGGCGGGTTGTGTTCAGTGGACTGAGAACTCCTCAAGAGCAGGAGCTGCCTCCAGCTTCATGTTTCCTTTAAGAAATGTAAAAAACATCACACAAAAGTTTGGTCAGATGTGGTGGCTCATGCCTGTCATCTCAGCTCTTTGGGAGGCTGAGCAAGAGGATCTCTTAGGGTCAGCAGTTGGAGGTTACAGTGATGTTGATGCCACTGCAATCCATCCTGGGTAATGCAGCGAGACTCTGTCTCAAAAAAACAAACAAACAAATAACACACACACACACACACACACACACACGAACAGAGAATAATGAAACCATCACATGTGTCCCTTCAACCAGAACAAATTATCGTTAAATTTGTACCACACTTGCTGTACTTAAAAAACTAAAACCAGAAAACATGATAGATAAAGTTGATGTCACCTTAGCCTAGGTATTAAAAGAATATAAAGCTAATAAATGGCTCTAGAGCCAGATTGTCTAGGTTCAAATGCCCATTCTGCCACTCGTTAGAAAGTTGACGATGGACAAATTACTCAACCCTTCTATGCCTCAGTTTCCACTGTAAAAACTGTGGTATGTTGTCACGAAGATTCAGTGAGTTAGTGCATGTCAAACTCATAGAACAGCACCTGCCTGTAAGTATTCAATAAATGCGATCTATTATTTAATCTTCCATCCCTAACCCTATTTCTCAATGCACCCCTCCCAACCCCAAACAGAGGCAACCATATCATGAATTGAGTATATATGTGCTTTCATTTCAAGCTTTACACTTTTACTTCCAAATGTATATAACCACAAAAAACTATAGGATTTTTTGTATACGTTCCTTAATTTATCTAAATAATGTATCGGTTAGTATCCTTTGAGTTGCAAATTCTGAAAGCCCACCTCTACCTGGCTTAAACTTTGAGGAGGATTAACTAGCTTCCATACCTGAAAAGGTTAGCGGCAAGGAAAATTTCAGGGTTGACCTGATTTATCAGCTCAAAAATGTCATCAAGGACAGACTTTCTTTTGACACCTGGCTCATCTTTCCACAGTGTCAGCTTTATCTTAGAGCTAGCTCCTCCTCATGGTTATAAAAGGCTACCAATGGCTCTAGGACTGCAGGCTTTGCTGGGAGAGAGGGGGTCATTCAGGAAGTGCTCTGAGAAAAGTGAGGAAGCTGCTCCTCTAGAAGCCTCAAGAAAGTTTTCACTTCTCATGGCCTAAAATGGTTTATGCACCTCTGAACCAGGTATTATGACCATGGGTTGAGATTCTATTGATAAGCCTTGGCCTCAGACATGTGCCGCCTGTAAGGGGAGGGTAGAGACAGCCTCTCTAAAGGCGCACAGGCTGCACAGGTTGCTGTGGACATCTGCACAAAATTATAGCAAGAGAATGGGGAATGGATGGTGAAGAGGCAAAAAGATGCTCTACAAACAGTATCATAAAACTTACATTGTTCTTCCTCCTGCTTTTCTCATTTAATGTTTTGGCTTGCTTTTGAGATCTTTCTGTTTGGTATAAACATCTAGTTTATTCCTCTTAAAAATGAGTAATATTCTATCATATGAATAAAGCCACATTTCTTTGGCCATTTCTCTACTGATAGATTTTTTTATTGTTTCTGTGTTGATTTTTTTTTTTTTAGTATTGCAAACAGGGGTGCAAGGAACAATGGTGTTCATGTCTTCTTAGAGACTGTCTCAGTCATCTTTGTGTTTGATTCTAGTTCCTGCAGTGGCCAAGCCCATGGGTGGGCTCAGCAGGTACCCGTTGCATGAATGAGTGAATGAGTCAATGAGTAAATGAATAAATTCTCTTTTTTTCCCAGCTATGAGCTATTGAAATGGTCATTGCAGGATGCTGGTTATGGAACCTATAATGCTAGCATTCAAATGGTGCTTTTACTTTCCTAGAGGGGCAAATGAAGACTCAGAGAGGGAAAGTTGGAAGTCACGTCATGAGTCTACAGCACAACCGGAATTTGAACCCAAGTTCACTGACTCCAGACAGCTCTTCTTTCCACTCCATTGTATCCTTTACTGCTCTGGGCCACTCACGTCACTCATCTAACCGAATTCTTTTGCTCCTATAATTTGTTCCACAAATTCATCTGTGAGTTATCTGCAGCCTTGCGTGTGCTTCTCTCCCTGACCAGTGGATGGGCTCCCCATGGGCAGGGCTTAGGTCTGATGCTTCTCTGTTAGCCAAGACCAAGGCAGACTCCAAATGCATCCCAGGCTCTGCTCATATAGGCCCCTCCTGAAGGACGATGGCCCAGGGTCCAAGAACCTCTGGCAGGAAGAGCCATCAAAGATTTTCTAACCCAATTTCCCAGCAGGAACCACTGTCACACATCTTCTGGCTCTTTCTTGGATAAGTGATAAGCCAGTCTCAACCTCCTTTGGTGGCCACTGTGTTTTGGACAGTTCTACCTGAAAGCCTCACCTGCCTCAAACACCTACCCAATGCTATCCCTCTGCCTTCTGGAACCACTAAGAATAAAGCCAGTTTTTCCAGTACTGGAGGGAGCCCAGGTGTGCTTTCCCTCAGGGGAAAAAAAAATTTCCAATTCCCAAATCCAACCTGTGCAAAACGGTTGTGCAAAACATGCGTGCGCACACCCACACACACGGCCTCAGTTGCCCTCTCCTACCCACTTTGGTTTGACTGTGCTCGTAGGACCTCCTTCCCACTACCTGAGCAGCTGGCACTCACTCTTTGGGTATCAGCCTAAGCATCACTTCCTTTGGGGAGTCTTCCTTGAATTCCAAAGTCTGAAGTTTGGGTTAGGTGCTTTGCCTTTTTTTTTTTTTTTTAATGGAGTCTTGCTCTCTTGCCTAGGCTGGAGTGCAGTGGCATGATCTCGGCTCACTGCAACCTCTGTCTCTCAGGTTCAAGTGATTCTTGTGCCTCAGTCTCCTGAGTAGCTGGGATTACAGGTACGTGTCACCACGCCCAGCTAATTTTTGTATTTTTAGTAGAGACAGAATTTCCTCATGTTGGTCAGGCTGGTCTGGAACTCCTGACCTCAAGTCATCCACCTGCCTTGGCCTCCCAAAGTTCTGGGATTACAGGCATGAGCCACCGTACCCAGTCTGAGTTAGGTGTTCTTGTAGGTGCCCTTGTTCTGCCCTGCAGTTCCCTAACCCAGCAGTCATCATCCCAGAGTGCATGGTCAGTATTCTCATGTGTACCCAACAAGGCTGGGAGCTCCTTGAGGGGAAGGATAATGTCCGTTATGTCCACTGCTTTATTTCCAAAGCCCAGCATACTGTCTGGCCTCTTACAGGCACTGCATGCATAGCTGTGAAACACATTAAGGAGTAAAAGAATTTCACAATAGAAGAGAAAGTGAAAGAATGAAAAACTAAAAAAAAAAAAAAAAGAAAAGGTTTTCAGTGCAGGTAGGAAAAAAGAATAAAAAAGGAAAAGGAAAAACTATGGTTTGACTGTGAAAAATCAAGAGGTTCATTCCTTCCCTTTCCCCAACCTCAGTATGTCTCTCCTCAGACCCTGAAATGCCCATGGCTCCAGGCATTTCACAGTCTCTCATCCTGTCAGCTGCTCGTGAACTAGCAGGCAAAGCACACCCTGAGACCTTCATTGAGCAGCTGGTCTCTTCACTTGCTGTTGGGAAAGCCAAGGCAAGAGCAAGACAAAGAGCTGTGGTGGGTGGGACGTCATGGTATAACAGGTCCTCAGGAGGCCACAGGATAAAATGGAACGTTGACCCGGAACACTGAGTTTACTTGAAGATGTATCCAGGAAGTACGAGGAACAATATAAGACCTCTTTTAATATTAAAATAAAGTTGGATACATTATAAAGTAGTATGCACAATCTGGGTTCCTTTTAAAGATAAAGCACAAGACCTCAAGGAAATTTTATTGTTGTATAAGAAAGAAGTATCATTCATTCATTCATTCCCTCTTTCAGTGGAATTCTTCTGTGCCAGGCACTGTTCCAGGCTCTAAAACTACAGTGAACAGAAAAATTCCTTCATGGAGCTTACATTTTAGTGATGGGAGATACACAACAAACAAAATAAATAAGTAAGATATAGGATAAGTTAGGCAGTGATAAGTGATGTGGAGAAAAATAAACCAGAGAAACAAGGGGAGTAGGAATTTTGGCAGAAATGTGTGAATGAGTGTGCATGGAGAGAGGGCTGTGATTTTAAATACAGTGGTCAGCATGGGCCTCCTGAGAAGGTGGCACATGGAAAAGACCCAGTAGAGACGTGAAGAAAACACAGAAGGCATGGGAGTAAGCTACAAAGGAAGGGGAAGTTTGGGATAAGAGTGGAGATGGAGAAGAGGTCAGCTTACAACTGCTAAGTATGAGAGGCCTAGGGGAAATCCAGGTGAGATCCAGAGAAAGTTTTTAAAAAATGGAGCTCAGGAAACAACTCTAGATTGAGTTTGAGATGGAATCGTATAGTTGTCAGCAGAGAGAAGATAAACCACACCAGACAAGAGTGGGAGAGCCTTCTAAAAGAATCAGGGGCATGGGTTGAAAAGCAGCATCCCATGGACCAGGTTTGGCCCATGTGTATGTTTTGTTTGGTCTAAGAACTGGCTGGAATACAGGGGTTAAGAGCTTAGGTTCTGAAGTCAGACTACCTGGATTCCAGATCCTGCTCAATATTTACTAAATATGTGAATTACGCAGGTTACTTATTTTATTCCTCAGTGCCTTTGTCTGTAAAAATAGTACATATCACATAGAGTAGTTGTAAAGAATAAATTAGTAAATTACATAAAGTAGTTAGAAAAGTCTCTAGCTGCTATGATTTTAATGACTTTATTCCCTCCAAAAATTCATGTTGAATCTTAATCTCCAGCGCAACAGCATTAAGAGATGGGGACTTTTTGGCTTTATAAAAGGGCTTAACAAAGGGAGTTCCTCCCTCTTGCCCTTCCATCTTCTGCCTAGTAAGGATACAACATTACATTCCTCCTCTATGGAGAATGTAACACCAAGGTGCCATTTTGGAAGCAGCCCTCACCAGCACCTTGATCTTGGACTTCTCAGCCTCCAGAACTATGAGAAATAAATTTGTTTTTGTAAATTACCAACTATCAGGTACTCTGTTACAGCAGCACAAAACACTAACTCTACAAATGTTAGTTGCTGCTATTATGGTTATGATTTTGATTGTGATTATTAGATGTTTACCTTGAAGCAAATGCTTTCCAGGTTACCCACCCCGTAGGACAATTTTGTTTATTTAACTGACTTGCCTGATCCTGGTCAGCATCTGAGTTTGTGACCACTGGTGAGAAAAAAGAACAAGGACAGAAATTGGGAGCTGATTATAATTTAGAAGACCAAAGACAGAAGCCTAATTTTGACATTTGGACCTTTAATCCATTTAGAAATGTGTTGATATATGGTGTGAGTCTGGGATTCAACTTACTTTTTTTTCAAATATCAAGCCAGTGAC
>NW_012101832.1:2837704-2840509 GCF_000951045.1 Mandrillus leucophaeus | reverse complement strand
CCTCCAAAAATTCATGTTGAATCTTAATCTCCAGCGCAACAGCATTAAGAGATGGGGACTTTTTGGCTTTATAAAAGGGCTTAACAAAGGGAGTTCCTCCCTCTTGCCCTTCCATCTTCTGCCTAGTAAGGATACAACATTACATTCCTCCTCTATGGAGAATGTAACACCAAGGTGCCATTTTGGAAGCAGCCCTCACCAGCACCTTGATCTTGGACTTCTCAGCCTCCAGAACTATGAGAAATAAATTTGTTTTTGTAAATTACCAACTATCAGGTACTCTGTTACAGCAGCACAAAACACTAACTCTACAAATGTTAGTTGCTGCTATTATGGTTATGATTTTGATTGTGATTATTAGATGTTTACCTTGGAGCAAATGCTTTCCAGGTTACCCACCCCGTAGGACAATTTTGTTTATTTAACTGACTTGCCTGATCCTGGTCAGCATCTGAGTTTGTGACCACTGGTGAGAAAAAAGAACAAGGACAGAAATTGGGAGCTGATTATAATTTAGAAGACCAAAGACAGAAGCCTAATTTTGACATTTGGACCTTTAATCCATTTAGAAATGTGTTGATATATGGTGTGAGTCTGGGATTCAACTTACTTTTTTTTCAAATATCAAGCCAGTGACAGTGATAGCACATAATGAATCATCCACGTTTCCTCACTGCTTTTAAAGGCCACTTTTATAATATCTTCATTTTTTATGTAGTTGAGCCCATAGCTGGATTTTCTATTCAGTTTCATTGATCTGTTTACAGGCTCCTGCAACAGTAGTATAACTCCATGAGATTGTTATTTTATAACCGTCATTGTATTTATGGTGTTAGAATAGTGCCTGGCACGTAGTAGGTACTCAGATATTCATTGAAATGGTGAATAAATAAATGAATATATTATTGCACTTTTGAAATTTTAAAAAATATTTGGCTGGGAAAGTCTCCCTTTTCTTACTCAACTTTTATGAAACACTCAGGGCTAGACTCATGACTTTATTCCTCCAAGGGACATGCCATAAAGGGTCTTGTGCCCAAGCCAATGAGATCAGATTTCACTCTGTAAGCCATGGGCAATGCTGAAGGGTTGTAGGTGGGAGAGAAATTGTCAGATAGATGATTTCAGGAGGTCCCTCTGTGGGCCCTAGGGTGGGCGATGGTAGGGAGACAAGACTAGGGATGCTGCAGCTCTAGGCTAGGAAGTAGTTGCTAGGAGGAAAAAATGAACTTGAGAGCTACCTAGCAGGTAGAATCAACAGGCTATGGAACCTAATCTAATTTGGGTGGTGGATATAAGATAAAAGGAGATGAGATTGACCTCCAGTTACCTGAGTAGCTGAAGGAAGAATAGTGCCCCTTACCTGATAGGGTCTAGAAAAGGAGATTTGGGTTTGTGGGGGAAATGTAGTTTCTTGTGGCCTTGGTAAATCTGAGGCACCCATGGGTCTTGTTTAGAATGCAGTTAGTTCTGGAGTAAGATGAGAAGTACAGAGAAAAAGGCTTTCAGGCCATTAGAGGTTAAAAATCACAGGTGTGGATGAGGTGGCCAGGACAACGTGTTGTTCAAAGATAAACTGTATAGAGGCCATTTTCAAAAAATGTTTATTAAATGCTCACTATGAACAGGACATTGAGCTAAGTTCTTTATATTCATTGTACCATTTAATTCTTATAGCAATTATTGTTACCCTTATTTCCATGATCAAGAAACCGAACCTTTAAAAGTTTAAATAACTTTTCCAAAGTCTCGCCATTGATAAGAACTGGGTCTGGGCTGGGAATGGTGGCTCACACCTGTAATCCCAGCACTTTGGGAGGTTGAGGTTGGTGGATCACTTAAGTCCAAGAGTTCGAGATCAGCCTGGGTAACATGGCAAAACCTGATTCTGCAAAAAATACAAAAATTAGCCATGCATGTTGGCACATGCCTATAGTCCCAGCTACTTGGGAGGCTGGGGCACGAGAATCATTTGAGCCCAGGATGCAGAGGCTGCAGTGAGCCAAGACCATACCATTACACTCCAGCCTGGGTGACAGAACAAGAGCCTGTCTCAAAAAAAAAAAAAAAAAAGGAAAAGAAAAAGAAAGAAAGAAAAGTGGGTCTGTTTCAACACAATGTTCACACTCTTAACCCCTAGACTCCATTCTGCCAAAGACCGTATCCTCAAAGACCTACTCTGAACCCTGTTCCTGGCCTCCAGGTTCTATTTGTCTTGGCCCCCAGCAATGGATTAATTTCATACATTCATAGGTGAACTTCCAGCCCAGGGGAAGTGACTGTGCACACACACATACTTTTTAAAAACAACTAGAGACTCACAGTCTCAAAATGCCCCAAAAGTTCCTATATCATCCAAATTAACTTCAGGAAGTTCTTATCAGCTCTCTGCCTCCTCAGCCTGAAGCAAGTCAAGCCTCCAAGGGCGTGCAGGCCACAACAGCTGGATGCCGGTGGGAAGGGAACAGATACTCCACTGGGTAACCCTTCTCTCCCAGTGACTTGCAGCTGCCTGCCTCAGAAATTTTACAAAATCACCCAAGAGCATGCAACCTACTCTCTTCTGCATGATAGTTAATAGATGCAAATCCATGATTAATATTTTCCTCCACTGATTCTGATTTCATTCTGTTAGTGATTATACTGATGGCAACAGTTGAGGGGATTAAAAATCCTGTTTAATTCGTGTTAGTTTTTTTTTTTTTTTTTAACTTTGCTGATAAATGTTAAATGTCAAGTGCTTTGGTGTCTTCCACAAGATGCAGAGGCCAAATGAGGAGGCCAACAGAAGTAGCAGGAGCTCAG
>NW_012101832.1:2833004-2833934 GCF_000951045.1 Mandrillus leucophaeus | reverse complement strand
TTTTGAGTAGGGGTCTTGCTCTGTCACCAGGCTGGAGTGCAGTGATGTGATCTCTGCTCACTGAAACTTCTGCCTCCTGGGTTCAGGCAATTCTCCTGCCTCAGCCTCCCGAGTATCTGGGATTACAGGCACCCGCCACCACACCCAGCTAATTTTTGTATTTTTAGTAGAGACGGGGCTTCACCATGTTGGACAGGATGGTCTCGATCTACTGACCTCCCAAAGTGCTGGGATTACAGGCGTGAGCCACTGGGCCCTGCCTTTTGTCCCTAATTTCTGTGCAACCCCATCATCACCTTTTGCCATTTGGACTGTTTGCAGTGTACAACACAATCACCTGAATAGATTAAACAAACAAACAAATATGATCGGACTTCATCCCAAGCAAGAATCTCCCCTGGTCAGACTAGGCACCATTCTTGCAGACACCTCCCAAGGTGATTCTGATGTAACCTCTAGATTAAGAACTTCTGCCATAGGAGTTTGTTGTGCTCAGAAATGGGGAGAGAAAAGGGAGACACAGAGATAAAAAAGAAGATGCATAAAATTAACCATACTGGAGTTACTCCATCTCTGCTTGCTCCTGACTTTAACTGATGTAGTTGTCCTTGATCAGGTACAAGATCTGCTTCCTCTCTTGCCCCTTGACCACTCGTCCTCTACAAAGCTCAGAGAATGCCTTTTAAAAGACACAAATTGGAATATGTCATTGCCCTGCTTAAACTCATGCAGTGGTTTCCATTGTATTTAGAATAAAATATTCCTGACCACAGCATGCAGTGCTCCTCTTAGCTCAAGCCTGCCTGTGTCTTCAACTTCTTTGCACACCTCTCTCTCCCTTTTCCTACTATGCTCCAGCCACACCAGCCTTGTGGTTGTGGAATCTGCTGTTCCTTATGATCCTAGAGCATTTGTCTTAGAAGGTTCTGC
>NW_012101832.1:2829408-2831519 GCF_000951045.1 Mandrillus leucophaeus | reverse complement strand
TAAATAACTTTTCCAAAGTCTCACCATTGATAAGAACTGGGTCTGGGCTGGGAATGGTGGCTCACACCTGTAATCCCAGCACTTTGGGAGGTTGAGGTTGGTGGATCACTTAAGTCCAAGAGTTCGAGATCAGCCTGGGTAACATGGCAAAACCTGATTCTGCAAAAAATACAAAAATTAGCCATGCATGTTGGCACATGCCTATAGTCCCAGCTACTTGGGAGGCTGGGGCACGAGAATCATTTGAGCCCAGGATGCAGAGGCTGCAGTGAGCCAAGACCATACCATTACACTCCAGCCTGGGTGACAGAACAAGAGCCTGTCTCAAAAAAAAAAAAAAAAAAGGAAAAGAAAAAGAAAGAAAGAAAAGTGGGTCTGTTTCAACACAATGTTCACACTCTTAACCCCTAGACTCCATTCTGCCAAAGACCGTATCCTCAAAGACCTACTCTGAACCCTGTTCCTGGCCTCCAGGTTCTATTTGTCTTGGCCCCCAGCAATGGATTAATTTCATACATTCATAGGTGAACTTCCAGCCCAGGGGAAGTGACTGTGCACACACACATACTTTTTAAAAACAACTAGAGACTCACAGTCTCAAAATGCCCCAAAAGTTCCTATATCATCCAAATTAACTTCAGGAAGTTCTTATCAGCTCTCTGCCTCCTCAGCCTGAAGCAAGTCAAGCCTCCAAGGGCGTGCAGGCCACAACAGCTGGATGCCGGTGGGAAGGGAACAGATACTCCACTGGGTAACCCTTCTCTCCCAGTGACTTGCAGCTGCCTGCCTCAGAAATTTTACAAAATCACCCAAGAGCATGCAACCTACTCTCTTCTGCATGATAGTTAATAGATGCAAATCCATGATTAATATTTTCCTCCACTGATTCTGATTTCATTCTGTTAGTGATTATACTGATGGCAACAGTTGAGGGGATTAAAAATCCTGTTTAATTCGTGTTAGTTTTTTTTTTTTTTTAACTTTGCTGATAAATGTTAAATGTCAAGTGCTTTGGTGTCTTCCACAAGATGCAGAGGCCAAATGAGGAGGCCAACAGAAGTAGCAGGAGCTCAGAAACAGCTCAGAGAAAGTTGTAACTTAACCGGATGACCCATATTCCACACAGCTAATGAAAACGGAGCACATAGCTTGCCCAGTGGCTCCCGAAGTCCTAATATCAACTGCATCTTTTCCACTTAATGATCTTCAATAATGAAGGCACTGGGGAAACCTTGCAATTTAAAGAAACCCCTTAGGGAGCCCTGTTGTAAGGCGAATACTTGGTCCTTGGTTGATCTCTTTGTGAGTCTAGTGTGCATTTTTAAGCCTGAAAAAAGCAATGCAGATATATAGCATTCACAGTTTTCTCACTTCTATACCCCTTCCTTCCCACCCCAAGTCCTATTTTCTGTCCCTCAACACACAATGAAAGCTCCTTGAGAAGCCAGGTCAGCCGAATCCCATATACACTTCCAAATTCCCCACTCTGGGGGTGGTGCTACTGAGGGTGGAAATGGCAAATGGGAATCTGAGAAATTAGGATTTTTGTTTGTGTTTTTTAGTTTGACCACGAATCCAGGGCACTGCTCCTATCAATCTCCCAGAGAAAAGATGAGTTAGCAGGAACGCATGCTCAGAAATTCAGCCTTGGTGGGAGTGGGAGTGGGGAGAGTGGATCTGAATGAGTGAAATCCCAATTCACTTTCCCTGTCTCCTGCCTGGTCCCCTCCTCCTGCCTCTGGCCCAGCCCTGCTAGTTTGCCAACCCTTTCTCTGTATCCATGGCTGGGGGAACACAGGCAGCCAGTCACTAATGACACAGCCAGTTGAGGGGTGAAGTGATTCCACCAGTTGTCATTAACAAAGCTCTGAGACTAAAATCCTGGTCATCAGGTCTTCACTCTCCCCAAGGTTGAGGATCTCCCCCTTCCCCGCACACCAGGAGCCCTTTGTCTGTAGCTCTCTCTCCCCCACCCCAGTATTAGCATGGATTTCTTTTCTTTGTATTTAGTATCACAATTAATTGTATACAACGTCTGGTCTGTACAGAGTCCCTAGAGCAAAAGAGGGTGCTTGTTCCTCTTGTCCCTCATTTCTTTTTCTTTTTCTTTT
>NW_012101832.1:2819883-2828273 GCF_000951045.1 Mandrillus leucophaeus | reverse complement strand
GTGCTGGGATTACAGATGTGAGCCACCACACCCAGCCGGTTCCTTCTTGTATTTCCCATATCAGGCCAAATGTCACCTTCTCAAATAGACTCTCCTTGACCTACTAAGCTAAAGTAGCAAGCTCCTCATTCACACTGTCACATGACCCTGCTTTACCGCCTCTGCAGTAGTTCTCACTATCTGAAATTATCTTATTCATTTACCTGTTACTTGTCTATTACTATCTCCCATCTGCTAAAAGGCAAGCTCTGGAGATCAGAGATCTTACTTGTCATGCCATTGTTCTATTGTATTTGGTGATTTGCAATGCCTGGCACATGGTAGGGGCTCAATAAAATGTTTGGTAAATGAATGATTTATGTCATTCTTATTGGTGAATGTGCTTTACTTTCTAATAATTCATTCAATAATAGTTCTAGGAACTGGTAGCAAAAAGTAGACATTTTTCATATTTAAATTGCAAAAGAGAACAAATGTAATTTTACTAATTTCAAGGATATGCTTTGTTAACCAAAATTTCTAAGTAGAAGTTCTAACTATGTTACTTTAATTAGCAGACAAACCTATCTATAATTAGTACATCAATTATATGCAAATGAAACTGCCAATATCCTTGAATGTGTTTTGTCCCTTTAAGTAGTTGCAACATTCTCCACCTTCATCATGTAATTTTGTTTACAAGACTATTTTGTTTACTAGTCTCTTAATTCATAAACAGTGTAAAAAATAAATATCAGTCTTACACCAGCTGAATTATCACACATCTCAAATCACTGGAAACCCAGTTATTAAGTGGTGGAATCATCTCTGAATATATGACAAGTGTAGATAGATTAGTCACACGCCTGAACTACACTTGGGAAACATAAAGCTTTTGGGGGCCATTACTTTATTCTTGAAAATGTCCAGTACCTTCTTTATTTATTTTTATTCATTTATTTATTTATTTTTGAGACGGAGTCTCACTCTGTTGCCCAGGCTGGAGTGCAATGGTATAATCTTGGCTCACTGCAACCTCTGCTTCCCAGATTCAAGCGATTCTCCTGCCTCAGCTTCCCAAGTAGCTGGGATTATAGGCGCGCACCACCACGCCCAGCTAATTTTAGTATTTTTAGTAGAGATGGATTTTTGCCATGTTAGCCAGGCTGGTCTTGAACTTATGACCTCAGGTGATCCACCCATCTCAGCCTCCCAAAGTGCTGGGATTACAGGCATGAGCCACCATGCCTGGCCCTAATTTTTGTATTTTTATTAGAGACAGAGTTTTACCATGTTGGCCAGACTGGTCTCGATCTCCTGACCTCAAGTAATCCACCTCGCTGGCCTCCCAAATGTGCTGGGATTACAGTTGTAAGCCACCGTGCCTGGCCCCAGCACCTTCTTTAGACATTGGTGATATCACTGAGAATGACTTCTTAAGCCACAGTCACTATAAAGGGTCAATCACCAAAGAGGAGATAACCTTTTGTCATTGCAGTCGAAGATCAACTCTCACCAACTGGTACAAGGCTCCCAGCCCTTGAGAGCCAGGGATTAACTAAAGATAATCCTCAGAGCTTGCAGACTTTCAGACATACTGGAGTGAGCAGTGGACAATAGAAGAATATGATTTCCCCAAGAGGATCCAAATCAAGGGGGTCATCAAAACATAAATATATCAAAGAGATATTTGTACACCCTCAGCAGCATTATTCACAACAGTCAAGAGGTGGAAGCAACTGAGGTGTCCATCCATGGATGAATGGATAAAAAAAAGTACTGTCTATGCATACAATGGAACATTATGCAGCCTTAAAAAGGGAAGAAATTCTGACACATGCTACATCATGGATGAACCCTGATGACATTATGTGAAGTGAAATAAGGCAGTCACATAAAGGCAAATGCTGTATAATTCCATTTATATGAGGTAGCTAAAGTGGTCAAATTCATGGCAACAGAAAGTAAAATGGTGGTTGCCAAGAGCTGTGTAAAAAGGGAAATGAGTTGTTTAAGAGTTTTTGTCTTATAAGATGAAAAATTTCTGGAGATCCACTGCCCAACAAGGTGACTATACTGAACACTACTAAACTTTGCACTTAGAAATGCACTTATGTATACACACATAAATTTTATGTTATTAGAAATTTAAAATATTGAAAATAACTACATTAGGAATAATTTTAAATATAAAGAAAGCCAACTGTAACCAAAATTAGTAGGATTAGTACTACTGTGTCCTGTCATAAAACTATTCAGACTTTCCAACCCTCAAAAGAAATATTCACATATTTGATTCCTACCAATATTCTAGTTATGACAACTTTTCCCAGCTTACTGGTTTGGATACATAATTAATAGTGATTGTTCCCATCAGGGGTTCCAAAATGCTACTGGTTAAGCTTAGAAATATGCTGGTATTTAGTCTTTTGTCTCCAAGAAAATTCTTAATTTTAAAAAGCTCAACATTTTTAAATAAAAAGATAAAATGGAATAACATTAAAACTTATGAAAAGAAAAACTTACATGTCCATCATCTCTCTTCTTAACAATGATTTCCCATTTATATATTTACCATTCCAGTTCATTATTGTAGTCATTATATACATACAATTTTGCCTGCGTTTCTTTTTTCATTTGCTATTATACTACAGGTATTTTTCCACATTTTATGTTTTTGTCAAAATTATTATTTTTAATGGCTACATAATATTCCATTGAGTTGATGACCACGATGAGCTTAGCCATTGGCTTATTTTTGAAGAGCCATTTCTGTTCTTCTAATACAGATAAAATAGTTTTGGATATTTAAACCACTCCTGATATACTTAGTGTTTTTAATGATTACTATTAGAGACACTCATAGAGCTGAAAGGACTATGGGATCAATTACCCTTGTTCCTTAGTTGAGGAAGACTCTGAACCTATACACTGAACAGCACTCATCAGCCTAGTCAGATTTTCCTTGTGGCAAGTTTATGACCCCACGCAATGCTAAGTAGGCTATCGAAACGTGGATAGTTTTGCCTAAACCTTTTTGTGACATTCATTCAAATGGCAGCAATGACATGTTTCTGTTTAAATCTCACATATAACAACATTTGAGTGCTTCAGTGAATAAATTCCTCAACTTTCCTGAGTCCTAGGTAATTTTTGGAACCAGAGGATGGATTTGAAGACCAGTGCTTACTTGGTTATTTATTTGGTTTAACATTAAAATTAGATTTCATTCATCCGTTTTGAGGTTTTAGCTGTTGCTCTTCCTCTCTGCCTGGTATGCTTCCCTGCAGCCCCTTCACCAAGCCTGCTCCTACTCATCTTTTCCATCTCAGCTCAAATGTCACTCCTTTAGAAAAGCTGTCCCTGACACTTCCTCTCCAGCTAAGTCAGTTCCCTCATGATATGTTCTGATAGTTTCCTGAACTTTCCCTTCATTGCATGTATCAGTCCTTAATTATATATACTCATACAAGTATCTGACGTTTGTCTCTCCCTCTAGGTGTAAACTCCATGAGCCAGAGGCTGGGTCTGTTTTGCTCACTGTATCCCAGTCAGTATCTAGCAGATAGTATGTAATAATACCTGTTGACTGAATTAAATGTTATTAGGGACAGTCAGGAGCCGATAGGTTAAGAAAGGGGGAGAGGCCGAGCGCAGTGGCTCATACCTATAATCATAGCACTTCGGGAGGCTGAGGCGGGTGGATCACCTGAGGTCAGGAATTGGAGCCCAGCCTAGCAAACATGGTACACACACACATACACAAAAACGGGGCATGGTGGTGCGTGCCTGTAGTCCCAGCTACTTGGGAGGCTGAGGCAGGAGAATTGCTTGAACCTGGGAGGTAGAGGTTGCAGTGAGCCAAGATCGCACCACTGCACTCCAGCCTGGGTGACAGAGTGAGACTCTGTCTCAAAAAAAAAAAATAAAAGGAAAAATGATAGAAAAAAGAAAGGATGAGAAAAGAGCAACCAAAAGACAGAGATTGGCTATCTTAGCATAGTTCGCTTCTCCACATTCAGGAAAAACATTGTGACAGCTTTAACAATCCATAAATCAAAGATTCCACCATAACTTTTCTTTCTAAAAGTTGTCTCAAACTGTCTCCAGTTTCTCCTCCCTTCCCTTCTTTCATAATATGTAGGTGCATAAAGCACCTGTTCACTTCTGCTTTACATGTATTTGTTATGTCTTATCTTTTCTTACAAGATTGTACTTTTAGAAAACAAGGCTTACTTCTTCCTTACATCCTATTTGCATGGCCAGCACTTAGGAGATCATACATAGTCAGTAAATGTTAGTTCTTCTTTCCTAAAATTCATGTGGAATGTCAAGAGACCCCAAATAACGAAAACAATCTTGGAAAAGAAGAACAAACTTGGAGATCTCACACTTTCTGACTTCAAAACTTACTGCAAAGCTACAGTTCAAAATAATGTGGTACTGGCATAAAGTTAGACATATTAGCCCAGGGAATAGACAGCCCAGAAATAAACCCTCACATATATTGTCAAATGATTTTCAGCAAGGGCATCAAGACCATTCAATGGGAAAAGAACAGTTTTTTCAACAAATGATTATGAGTATCTTGCATTGGATATCTGCATACAAGAAAATGAAGTTGGACCCTTTACATCATATACAAAAATTAACTCAGAATGGACCCAAAACCTAAATGTAAAAGCTAAAACTATGAAACTCTTAGAAAGAAACACAAGGGAAAAGCTTTATGACATGAGCTATGGCAATTATTTCTTCACTATGATGCCAAAGCACAGGCAACAAAAGAAACATAAATAAATTGAACTTCATCAAAATGTAAAACTCCTGTGCATCAAAGGGCACAACCAATAGAGTAAAACGATAGCACATAGAATGGGAAAAAATATTTGCACATTATATTTCTAAGGAGTTAATATCCAGAATATATAAACCACAACAAAAAACTCAACCTGATTAAAAAATGGGCAAAGGACTTGACTAAACATTTCTCTGAAGAAGATACACACATGGCCAATAAGCACATGAAAGGATGCTCAACATCACTAGTCATTAGAGAGAGGCAAATCAAAACCACACTAAGATACCACCTCACACATATTAGAATAGGGACTGTCAAAAAATTCCAGAAAATAACAAGTGTTGGTGAGAATGTAGAGAGAATTTGCACCGTTGGTGGAAATGTAAAATGATGAAGCTCCTAAAGAAGACAATATACTGGTTCCTCAGAAAATTTAACAGGAATTATCATGTGATCAGTAATTCCACTTCTGGGTACATACACAAAAGAATAGAAAGCAGAGTCTTGCACATATATATCTGCACATCCATATTCACAACAGCCTGATTCTCGGTAGCCAAAAAGTAGAAGCAACGCAAGTGTCCATTGACAGATGAGTGGATAAGCAACACGTAGTATACATACATACAACGGAACATGAGTTAGTCTTAAAAAGGAAGGCAATTCTGCATGCTACAACATGGATGAACCTTGAGGGCATTTACCAAGTCAAATAAGGCAGTCACAAAAGGACAAATACTGTATAATTCCTCATATTCCACTTATATGAGGCACCTAGAGTAGTCAAATTTATAGACAGAAAATAGAATGGTAGTTGCCAGGAGCTGAGGATAGGGAGAAATGGGAAGGTGTTTAATGGATACAGAGTTTCAGTTTTGCAAAATGAAAGGAGTTCTATGGGTAGTGGTGATGTTTGCACAACAATGTGAACATAATACCCTGAACTGTATATTTAAAATGGTTAAGATGATAAATTTTGTTATGTGTATTTTATCCCAATCTAAAAAAAATTAGTTCCTTCTCTATTAACTTCTATGATGAAACCTCTCAGAGCCTGGAATGGCACCTTGTATCTAGCATGCATCAATAAATGTGTAAGCAAATAGATGACCAGATCCAGAGTTGCAAGCTGCCTTTGGTGAAACCCTCTACCCAGCCTGAATCCTTCCAGGTTGTAGGACACTCACTACCTCTTAAAGCATGTCATTTCTTCTTCATTAGAAAATTCTTCTTCACGCCACCTTTAAGCTGAAATATGACTTCCCTGTAATATTTCCCCTTCCTCAGTGATCATAACTCTGCCTTCCCGGCCCAGAGAGAACAGGTCAAATTTCTACCTCATCTGACCACCTTCATGCAATAAAAGACAGAGCTCTGTGCACTGGGAGGGTTAAAGCCTCACCCCAAATGCGTCTTCTCCTGCAGAGAGACAGTCCTTTTGCAGTTAAATCACACTAAAAATCCTCAAGAGGAATATCTGTTCCTGGTTTATTCCAAAGATGCACTAAATGGCAAGAACATGGAGGCAACACATGGACCTGAAGGAGTCTCCTTGTGGGAGGGGACTCCATCTCTGAAGAACAAGAACTATTTATCTTGGAGTAGAGAAATCTCTGAATGAGATACCACCTGTCTTGAAGACGATTCTATGGCAGAGGAAGCCTTATTCTGGGTCTAAGTTCATGGAATATAAGTTACAGCAAAGCAGATTTCAACTCAATTATTTAAAAAAGACTCTAAAACTGCAAGTACATAAGAACTCACAGAACAGTAGTAACTGTAGGAATCATTACTATTAGGCCCCAGCTTGAACTTCATCGCCCTTTTGAATTCAGAAAATAAATACACACATGTACACATACCCACACCCCATATGTCACACCAGACATTGTGGCACCGTCCATGCCTGACGTAAAACATTCTAGAAGTATTTCTGTTTTAATGCAGATACACATAGCACAGCTAGTTTCAAAATTAAACAACAATGAAAACTGTCACTACTGACAAGGAACTATGCGAAGACCTTCGGTCTCAGGCCCTTACTCACTCAGGAGTACCTTGAGACCTGTTTCTTCCTGCTCAGCTGCAGTCACGGTTCTAACCTGGTTCTTCTCACGGCTGGTATCCTCTGACCTTTTATGTCCTGGCAATGACTTCTATGCATTTTGGCAGTAACTGTCTGAATCTCTGATTCAACCCTGATCGCAGCCTCTCGGTCTTTCTCTCTCCTTTAATTCTTTCCTCGGATGGCCGCAGCTTCTGCCGCCTCTACCCTTCCTGGAGCAACCCGTGCTTTCGAAAAATGGCCATGCCGAAGGGGAACTAACACTCCCAGCCTGGAGCAGGACTTGTCAATCTGATTTTTAAATGATGGAGGAGGAGATTTGAGGACAAAGCTCATGGTGGCATTACCGCTATCAGGGACGCCGCAAAGACCAAGTGAAAAGGGGGAAAGGCTCTTCTGAATGTGAGCACATTCACAGACTCTGAGGACAGAGAAGTATTTAAAGTGAACTGGAACAAACCTGCAACATCCGGTGCGTTCTGCCTTCAAAAATAGCTGCCAGTTAGAAAGGGTTATTTACATATTGATTTCATGCTAACTTTGTAATGGAATGTGCTGCCTGCCTGCCTGCCTGAGACCTAACAACTGTCATCATAATTTTTTCTAAAAATACAGTCAGAGAAAAACACTCATTGAACCCTCCACTGGAAAGTGACTGCAAAAGACCCCCGATCCCAAACCTGCTTGACAGACCACCGCCAAGGGCAGGGACACTCAACCACTGTAACCGAGAAACATCTCACAGCGGCAGCTGGCCCCTCCCTTCTTCCCACCAGCCAATATTTTTTGTCTTTCTAGAAAACCTGTCTTGTTCAAAGGTAAGAGTGCTGGGGAGTGGGGGGATGCCTCCCTGGAGCAGAGCAGCCTTTGTAGAAACTCCAGCCGGCCTCTCTTCAGAAATAATGGATGAGAAAGGGGCCCGAGTGGCCTACCAGCCCCAGCGCTCCATCCTGGGAGCATTTCTGCCACGGTTTCTTCCGGCATCTCTCTACCAAGGATCCCCACTTGTCGCGCCTCCTAATAGCCAGCTTCTAGAGATTCTCACTTGGGCTGTTTCCGAACCCCTCCCTAACTCACCCCACCCTCACCCCAGGTTTGTCTCTGTGGATCCTACAGAGCTGAGCCCAGGCAGTTCTGTCGTCGCTTCCGAGTGCAATATTAGCAATTTAAATGCATCTTTGCCAGGCCTGATGGAGCTGATTCGGTTGTGATCCTGGGCATATGGATGGCATATTTGCTGCGAGCTAGGTGAGACGCGTCCCAGAAGGACCGCTGCCAGCCCCCGCAGCCGCCTTCTCCTGCTCCCGGGCGGCTGGGGCTGGCCGCGGAGCCAAGAAACCGGCCGGATCCAGGATAACTGCGGCCCACTTTGTTTCCAGCCGGCCCCCGCTGCTGGGGACAAATCTTTCATTCATGAACAGGGGCTTGTTAGGCCAACTCCGGACTCTAAAGCCACTTAATTAAATTGTGGAAAGTTGCTTGGTCCCGGTGGGAAATTTGCACACAAAGACCCGGGGTCCTCGCTCCCTCCAACCGGGAGCGCCG
>NW_012101832.1:2810035-2819808 GCF_000951045.1 Mandrillus leucophaeus | reverse complement strand
CCCGCGCCCGCTCCACCGCCGCCGCGGCAGCGAAAGCGGCGCCCCCTCATTAGAGGGCGTTTGTTAGGGAATGTTTTCCCAGCGATTCACTGACGGGCCTTTCATTCCTCCCTCCGCAATCAAGGGCGGCAAGTGCAGCCTGAGAGCCCTCCACGGCCTGATTGCTGAAAGAATTTCCAAAGGAAAGAGTGTAAACAGGTACATTGAAAAAGCCTCTTTTCAACAATTATGTAAACATTCCAAACACTATTTGAAAACTTTCACAGTGGAACTGTCAAGTCGGAGCATTCTTGTTTAATTGCACGGGCACAATGGTGGCTCTGGGGCTACCCCAGCTTCCCCCAGACCCTGCAGAGCTTAGCGGGACGTAGGGGGCTTGAAGATAAAGAAGTCACAGGGAGACAAGTGCGCTTCACTCTCCGGCCCACGGCATCTTCCCTGTGTGTTCTTGCTCCCTTGGCCTCCAGAAGAACACCCTGGAAACAGGGAGGCGCCTTCTTTCTCTTGGCTGGATTTCTCCAGGACCTGGGCCCCTGGTCTGCACAGAGGGTCGGTTGATAATCAGGATGCAACTAGATGGAAACTTCTGTGTCATGTAAGGGTTTCTCCAAAGCACCAAATGACCATTCTGAGATACCAGGCAAAATTGTTGGCAACGTTTTCCCTCCCGGATAGAATGTTACTCACTGGCCTCTCTGGCCTCTTCTTTTCTGACTCTAGTTTGCTACTGGCCAAAAGTTTCCTCCTTTTCTATGCAGCTCAGAGTCTCCTGATTCACTAACTTAACTACCAATGACCCTGATTACTTTACTAGGAGTTGGAAGAGTTTAGGCCACACATGCAAACCGCTTAATCTCGTATTTCATGGAGACACCGAGGTCTCAGTTCACTTTTATACATATTTTTCTCAGAATCTATTTAGCCAGTCTCCAGTCATTTGGGGTCTGGTCAGCCTGTAACCACCAAGGCTTGCAGGTTGTATCTGAATAGGAACCGTGGTTGCGACAAGTGGGATGTGATTTGTTTCCATTTTTGTTTTTTAAAAACTCTCTTAAAAGCTGGGGAGGGGGCAGTCTAAATATTCAACAGGAAGGGATTGGCATATCAACACAATGAAGTCTTACAAATGTGTAATATGAAGGCCATGTAAAGATATGGAAAATATTTATAAAACAACGTAAAAAAGGAAGCCACAAAATCATATTTGCACTGTACTGGCAAATGCAAGAAAACATGTCTGTATGTGGCAAAGGACTAGAAAGGACATGCCAGAATGAAAACACGTGTTCTGGGGAATGGAAGTACCAGCACGTTTTACTTCCCAAGCATATATCTTTAATGTTGTCACATTGTTTTGTCAAGGCAAGGTCTGGGAATGCTGGAAAGCACCCGTGTACATACAGGGTTGCACATAAAAGACCACCCCAGTAGCCCGCAGGGAGAAATACACACCAGCCCACAGCACTCTGCATCCCTACCAAGGATGTAGATCAGAGCTTCCAGGTAAATTCCTCAGGTCTAAAGAGGAGCTAAGGCTTGCTTGCTTGCTGAGTCCCCAGGAGGCAGACACAGAATCAAAACTACAAGATAAATCAGATATATGTTTTGTAGAAATGGTTATGCTCAACAGGGTTACTGGCAGAGCAGGGGCCAGAGAGAAAATAACTTATCTCCATCCCAGGGGGTCCACTGAACACAGCAGAGGCTCAAAGAGTGAATGTGTCTATTTCCTAGGCTTATTCCATTTGACTAAAGTCAGCACTTATTATGCATCTACTCTGTGCCAGAGTCTGTTCTACATGCTGGCCCTGTGAAGCCATAGAGTAATTTTAATCCCAAAAAGTTAATTCATAATGAAGTGTAGAACCAACATCTTTAAAAATGTGTGTGAGTTAACTGAATTTTTACAAGGGTGCCAAGATAACTCAATGGGGGAAAGAATAGACTTTTTAACAAATGACACTGGGATAACTGGTTAGCCATATAGAAAGGAATGCTTTGGACCCCTACCTCACACCATATACAAAATTGCCTCGAAATGGATCAAAGGCATAAATGTAAGAGCTAAAACTACAAAACTCTAAGAAGAAAACAGACACAAACCTTTATGACCTTAGAGTAGGCAATGGTTTATTAGATAAGACACCACAAAGCATAAACAACAAAAGAAAAAATAGGTAAATTAGACTTGATCAAAATTTGAAATTTTGTACTTCAAAGGACACTATCAAGAAAGTAAAAAGACAACTCATGGAATAGGCAAAACTATTTGCAAATCATACATCTGATAAGATTATTCAGGATATATAAAGAACTCTTACAATGCAACAATAAAAGACAAATAACCCAATTAAATAATGAGCAAATAATCTGAATAGGTATTTATTCAATGGAGATAACAAATTAAACAAATGCACAATAATCAAATAAAGGGATGCTCAACATAATTAGTTATTAAAGAAAGGCAACTAAAAACCACAGTGAGATACTACTTCACACCCACCAGTATAGCTATAATCAAAAAGATAGACAATGAGAAATGTTGGTGAGGATATGGAGAAACTGGAACTCTCATTGCTGATGGAGATGTAAAATGATATAGCCATTATGGAAAACAGTTCAACAGTTTCTCAAAAAGTTAAACACACAGTTAGCCTATGACCTGGCAATTGCAACCAAGATAATTGAAAACATATGTCCACACAAAAACTTGTACATAAATGTTCACAGTGGCATTATTCATAATAGCCAAGAATTATAAACAACCTAAATGTTCATCAACTAATCAACTGACAAACAAATTGTGTCATGTCCATACAATGGAACATTATTCAGCCATTAAAAGGAGTTAAGTAGTGATTCATGCTGTAAGCAGGACACACAAAAAAAGCCACACATTGTAGCATTTTATTTCTATGAAATATCCAGAATGCAAATCCATACAGACAAAGTAGATTAGTGGTTGCCAGGGGCTGAGGAGAAGTGGAAAAGGAAAGTGACTACAAAAGGGTACAGGGTTCCTTTTGTGAGTGGGAAGAATACTCTGAAATTAGATAGTAGTGATGGTTGTACAACCCTGTGACTACACCTAAAACCACTCAATTGTACATTTCAAAAGGTACATTAGTCTGTTTTTACACTGCTGATAAAGACATACCTGAGACTGGGAAATTGACAAAAGAAAGAGGTTTAACTGACTTACAGTTTCACGTGGCTGAGGAGGGCTCACAATCAGAAAGTAAGGAGGAGCAAGTTACATCTTACACGGATGGCAGCAGGCAAAGAGAGAGCTTGTGCAGATAAACTCCCATTTCTAAAACCATCAGATCTCATGAGACTCATTCACTATCATGAAGACAGCATGGGAAAGACCTGCCCCCAAGATTCAGTGATTCATTCATCTCCCACCAGGTCCCTCCCACAACATGTGGGAGTTATGGGAGCTACAAGATGAGATTTGGACAAGGACACAGAGCCAAACCATATCAAAAGATACATTTTATGGTATGGGATATACCTCAGTTTTGTTTTGAAAGGTCTGCAAACTATAAAGCACCACCCACAACAAAATTTCTGTAGCAGAGCAAGGGGTATTACACGAAGTCCAGAATGCTCATCTGCCTAATTAATTCCCGAGACCCTTCTCAGTCTTCATGGCAGTAGGTCACCAGGATAAGCTGGCCATGGTGGGTGGTCTGTGCCAGGCCTCGGGAGCCTAACTGGGGCTTCTGTGTGCCCCTGGTCCTCCAGAAGGAACTGGGGCACATGTGTTCTGGATCTGCTGAGCCCTACTAGGACGGGAGAATGAAGACATTACAAATAATCCTGCCTGGAAAAGCCCACACAGACTGGAAGGCTGAAGACATGGAGTCCAAAGCAGAGGGCTTGGGCTAGAATTCCAGGAACAGAGACTCAGCAAGTGATCCTGAGCAGACACCACCCCTCCTTTAGTTCCCCTAATTTCTTTCATCAGGTTAGGCCAGATTGTGTCGTGAGACTCTTTTTTTTTTTTTTTTTTGAAACAGAGCCTTGCTCTGTTACCCAGGTTGAAGTGCAGTGGCACAGTCTTGGCTCACTGCAACCTCTGCCTCCTGGATTCAAGCGATTCTCAGTGCCTCAGCCTCTCGCGTAACTGGGATTACAGGCACCCGCCCCCACATCTGGCTGATTACTGTATTTTCAATAGAGATGGGGTTTCACCATATTGCCCGGCTGGTCTTGAAGCCTGACCTCAAGTGATTCACCTGCCTCAGCCTCCCAAAGTGCTGGGATTACAGGCGTGAGCCACTGTGCCTGGCCTGTGCCTTGAGGTTCTAATGAGAGGCTCTTCCTCTCATTCTGTGGCTCTGCAATAGCAACCAAAGCGGGTAGGGTCCCTAGACTCCAAGCACAGCCCTGCTAGAGGAGAGGCCCTTTGCTTCCCTGGGACAGGCCTGCTGCAGTGACTGGTTTGGGGCCCCAGGAGCTGCCCTGGTTTCAGACTGCTTCCAGGCCGTGGGTCCACCCACACCCTACTGGCTTCCCGAGCCGCATCCCTGGATTCTACCTCAGATTTTGAACCTGGTTCTCTACATGAGCCTGATTTTGAACCTCTGGTTCTCTGTATGAACTGCTTACTGTGGCTGCAACCAGAATCCAGCCTACACTTCAGATCACCGCAGAAGTCCCATCTGTTTTTGGCCATAGTCTTCTGAACTCTGGCCTAGCCTGACCAGAGTGGCTGGTACTTAGTGCTCAGAAGGAGCCTGGGCTCCAGCTCATCCGTACATGAAGGTAACCTGAGCTAGCGTCTATGTCAACTGACCTCAGGCTATGTCTCTGACCTCCTTCCCGGTATTCCCACCTTCCTTCATCCCACTCTGACCACACTGGCCTCCTTGTGTGTTCTTGAATAGGTCAAGCAGGTCCCATTTCAGGGCTGGAACAGTTCCCTCTCTAGTCCCATGGCTGGCTTCCTCACTTCATTCAGTTCTCTGCTCACATATAACCTTCTTGCAGTAGTTGTCTCTGACCACCCTTATAAAATAGCGCCCCTGTCACATTCTGTCCCTGTATCCTGCTTTACTTTTCCTTCTTTACGTGCTTTTGGTCTGTAACCCTCCCAGAACGGAAGCTCCATAAGGACTGGACTTTGTTTTGTCCACTGCTGTATCCTGAGCACCTAAGAGTGCCTGGCACCTAGCTGACACTGGATACATATCTGCTAATAAATGAATGAATGATTGAGTAAATGAATGAACAAATGAATATTTTGTCCCACTGGAAGCTAACAACTAACAGTGAGAATAGCATATTATGGCCTTTCTCTGACTCTGAGAAATTGAAAGCACAAGAACAATAAATGACTTTTCTGTTTGCAAAGAGTTGGGGTGAACAAAGAACTTGGAGAGGGTGGGCCTTGGTGCCCACTCCATGACTGGAAAGCCATCCTTTCTACTCTGTGTGAAATACCGTGTTTGGAGACATCCTGTATGAGTTACAGAAGAACAGCAGAGCCCATGAAGCCAGCCCAGGGCTGGAGCAGGCGCAGGATCTAAAGAGCTAACAGAGCTTCTACAAGGAGGAGCTCAGAAGTGTCTCAGCACCTGCTGTGCAAACGGCCCAGGGTATGCCTTCCATCAAGCAAGCCCTCAGAGAGAGACTGCTATGAATACACCTGGGACCATGCTCTACCTTGCTGGTCCTTGAGCAGGTCAAAGAGTCTTTGGAAATTCCAGAGCATGAATCCAGAACGCCTATGTCCTAGGTCTAGCCCCCACCATCCCTCACACTTAGGACAATAGGACAAGGATGTCTGTGCTGACTACCTTAGAAAGGGAACTAAAACACCTATGTAATGTGTTTCAAGCAATAGGTCACATGGATGGGCCCCTGCCTTCATTTGGAGAGGTGAGGTGGGGCTGTGGAAACGTCACTGGGTTCGGAGATTTTTGTTGAAGTTCTGGTTCTCATCATTTACAAGCTCTGTGAGGGACAAGCCTCCTAACTCTTCTGAACCTTTATTTTCTCAACCATTATATTCTCAACTAATAAACCTCACCTCACAGGGATGCTGTGAGGATTTCAGGAACTGAAATTTCATAGTCAGCTGAAGGTCAATGTGATCTGTTGGAGTGTGATATGTTTTGTGCACCTGACAAGCTTAGGAATTCACATGAATAATAAGAGAAGAAGGAAACTAACCAATCAAAACTGAGAACACTCTCTGTGCCTCAATTTTCTTATCTGCAAAGTGGGAGTAATAGAGCCTATCACACAGGATAGTTGTAAAATGCAATATATATAAAGTGCATTTTTTATATATATATATATAGAGAGAGAGAGAGAGAGAGGGTGCATGGTAAGCTCTTAGTAGAGGTTAACTATTACTGTTGTTGCTATTATTAGGACTGTCATGTACCAGCATTCTATTCTATAAATAATAAAATATCAACAATGAGATATTGACATGTGAGTCTCTGCTCGGGCAATGTCGATTATCCATTCCCCATTTACTCTCCATCCCAGGGGGCCTGTCAGGAAGGAATGACTAATTCGACATTTTAGCTCCTTCCCTGAACATCTCAACCAAAAACTGGTTTCGGTTTCTATATGTAAAAAGCATTTAAGGACTAAAACATTATATTGCCTTTCCATAACAAGAAAAATTTGCTGATTTACATCTCTGTGTGAATCAGTAAGGAAATAGGAAGCCGTGAAATAACTCGTTTAATAAAAGTTAACTGCTCATGAGGTGTCCAGCCTAGTAATGCCAATAATCTTTGGAGGAAAGGACAAATGCCTGCACCCACAGGTTGCTTTTAACTATAGAAGAAGGACAGATGCATTCTCTGTGCATCAGAAGACAAAGCTAGGGTCAGGCCTGCAGATAAAAAAAAAAAAAGCAGATTGCCGTTCAATATTAAAAAGTACTTTCTACCAAAATAGCTGCCTGGAAATGTAATGGCCTGACTCAGGAGGCAGGGTGTTCCCTGTCACTGGATGTGATGAAGTGGAGACTTGTGCTGCGGAGGAGATGAATACATTGGATAAAGGTCTGAGTTACATTACTTTTAAGGTTCCTTCCAATCCTAAGATTCCGTGGCTCTCTACATACATAAATTACCTACATAGGAGAGAAGAAAGCCACCCTGGTCCGAATCTCAGACCATGTTTATATGCACAGAAAACTAAAGGTGTTCATGGTTACTTTTGCCTACTTCCATTGCACCAGCCAAAGGAATATAAGGACCTCTTTCCTTCCCCTTCCAATTGAGGGATCAGAGCTTTGTCTCTCCCCCACAGGAGGCCCTCTGTCACCACACCCTCCTTGCAGGTGAGGAATACTTAGAAAGTCATGGTTCTGCTGCTCAGCCCAGCCCAGCTGGGTACCACTTCATTCATTCCACAAATGCTTCTTGAGCATCTATTTTTGTTTTTGTTTTTGGTTGCCATTGTTGTTGTTTTTCCAGATACTATGCTGGGTGCTGGGGATACTGAGTCAAATAAGATATGATCCCTGCCCTCAGAAAACCTATAGAATGATGGGACATCCATGAAAGTCAATTGGATGTCATAGTACAGTGTAATTGAGGCAGATAAAAGGTGCTCTGAGGAGGGATATCTAACCTGGACTGGAAAGGCTTCCTGGATGAGGTGACTCAGGCTGAATTTCAGAGGTACCATAAGAGTTAGCTAGACGAGTGCTGTCCAGTAGAATCTTCTGTAGTGATGGCAATGTTCTATGATCTACTTATACAGTACCTACTAGCCAGGTGAGGTAACTGAGCACTTGAAATGTGGCTCATGCAACTGGGGAACTGAACTGTTCATTTTGTTAAAGTTAAAATGTGTCTATATTGGCCAGAATAGATAGGCAAAGGGTGAGCGAAGGCTGTTACAGATAACGGACAGAGAACAGAAGTGTGCAAGGGCACAGCACCTGGAAGGCATGACGAGACAGCCAGTGAGGGGCCAGAGGAAGGGGCCTGTGGGCCTGTGGTGGGGGATGGGATAGAGAGGGGTCAGCAGCCAGCTCCTGAAAGTCCCGGTGTGTGAAGCTAAAGACTTTGAACTTCCCATTTATCCTGAACTTCTTATTTTTTTTTCTTTAGTGATGGGGTCTTGCTCTGTCATCCAGGCTGGAGTATAGTGGTGCAATCACAGCTCACTGCAGCCTCAAACTCCTGGGCTCATGAAACCTGCCCGCCTCAGCCTCCCAAAGTGCTGGGATTACAGGTGTGAGCCACCAAGCCTGGCCCTAAGGTTTTAAGTAGAGAATTATAAAGTTACATTTGTGTTTTAGAAATATCACTGCAACAACAGTGTGGAGAATGGATTGTGGGAGAGGCCGTGGGCCAGGGGAACAGCTTGAGGAGGCTGCTGAGAGCCGGAGCTGCTGAATGGCTGACAACAGAACTAAGCAGGGGCAGTGGGAAAGAAAAGGATGAGGGTCCCACTCTGATCTGACTCAGGACTTCTATTGCTGATCAGACCTACTGATGGGGGGAGAACACAGCTGGGACGAGACCCCACCCAGGTTCCTGGCCTAGACGGCAGGTGGATGCCATGGCATGGAACTCCCAGGGAGGGGGATTGTGGGCAGAGTCACTAAGGGCATGTGTATTGAGTCATCAGAAGAGAGCACAGAATGGAGCCCTGGAGAAGGGAGACATTTAAAAGGTGGACCAAGAAAACAAGTCCACGAAGGTTACAGAAAAAAAAAAAAAAAAAAAAATCAGAGAGGCAAAAAGAAATCCAGAAGATGAGTGTCACAGAGACAGGGTAGAGAGAGTTTCTAGGGAGGAGTAGTCAAGAGTGTCAAATGCCACATGAGCAGTAAAAGGGTGACAGTGAACTTAGCAATTAGGAAGGGAGGGTGGGGTGGGAGCAAATTTAGTGGAGCACTGGGGGTCTTAACACGGATCTGGATTTGACAAATGACACCTGTTTCTTCCTGAGATCATCTGTTCGCTGGAGACACAGGGCCCAGTGGCTTTGAAACATTTTTGAGTCACAAATGCCTTTGACAGTCTAATGAAAGCTATGTCTCCTGTCTCCAGGAAACTTCACCCACAAATAAAATGTTCTGTTTCATTTCAAGGACCCCCTAAAGCTCATCCACGAACCCCCTGGTTTTAAAAAAGTCAAAATTACTTAGTTCCTATTTGCTGAGTTCTGGCTGCAGAGGTCTGAATTCTAACCAAATCATCTGCTTCCTGGGAATCTAAACCTAGACAGAAATCTTCAATTCCTCCATCTCCTGGGGCCCTCTAGCCTCAGCTCCAGCCTGGTTCATTCACATTTCCAGGCTTATTGTCCTGCTTCCTGTCAATCAACTCTAAATCATTACACAAATTAACATCTCTAAAGCCCACCTCAGCAGCCTCTGCCTGGAGATGTGTAACTAGTGTTTCCCAGGGTCCTCAGCCTGGGGTACAAAGGGGTCACTACAGCAGTTATAGAACTAGGAGAACCGCCTGTCACCCCTGCACAATGCCAGTGGGTGGAGCAGGGCTTTCCTCTGACATCTGAGGGCTTGTAGCCCAGGACCACGTGTCACTGTCCCTTCCCACCAAACATCTTGGTTCACAGACCTCTTTTGGCTCTTTCTTCTAGTTTTCGAACATACCTAGGTATAAATGAATTCGCTGAAGTTTCAAAGCTTGTTCCCAGTTTAGGGGATACCCCCAGAAGAAAGGTAAAATCAATGTGCTTTTTCAGAAGAAAAGAGGGAGAATGGTTGGAGATACAGAAAGAAGGGAGGCAGACAGGCAGGCAAGAGGAAGGAAGGA